>NC_140995.1:165427608-165578459 GCF_052327205.1 Somniosus microcephalus | reverse complement strand
CCCTCCCTCCCCTCCTCCCCCCCCACCTCCCCCCACCCCTCTCCCCCACCCACCCCCACCCCCCCCACCCCCTCCCCCCCCACCCCCACCCCTCACCCCCCTCCCCACCCCTCCCCCTCCCCCCCACCCACCCCACCACCCCCCCACCCCCACCCCACTCACCCCCCCCCCTCCACACCCACCCTCCCCCCCACCACCCCCACACCCACCCCCCCCCTCACCCCACCACTCCCCCCCACCCCCCACCCCCCACCCCACACCACCCCTCCCCCACCCTCCCCACACACCCCCCCCCTCCACCCTCACACCTCCCCCCACACCCCCCCCCTCACCCTCCCCCCCTCACCCTCCCCCCCCCTCCCTCCCCCCCCCCCCACCACCCCACTCCCCCCCACCCCCTCCCCCCCCCCATCTCCCCCCCTCCTCCCTCCCCCCACTCTCCCCCCCCCCTCCTCCCCCCCCCTCTCCCCCCTCTCCCCCCCTCTCCCACCCCCCTCCCCCTCCCCCCACCACCCCCCCACCCTCCCCCCCCTTCTCCCCTCCCCCCACCCTCCCCCCCTCTCCCTCACACTCTCCCCCCCCTACTCCCCACACTCTCCCCCCCCTTCTCCCTCACACTCTCCCCCCCTCTCCCTCCCACTCTCCCCCCCTCCCCCCCTCCCTCCCCCCTCTCCCTCCCCCCCACCCTTCTCCCCCCCCTCTCCCTCCCCCTTCTCCCTCCCCCCTCCCCTCCTCCCTCCCCCCCTTCTCCACCCCTCCTCCCCCCTCCCCCCCCTCTCCCCCCCTCCCTCCCCTCCCCCCTCCCTCCCCCCCTTCTCCCTCACACCTCCCCCCCTTTTCCCTCACACTCTCCCCCCCTTCTCCCCTCACACTCTCCCCCCCCTCTCCCTCACACTCTCCCCCCCTTCTCCCTCACACTCTCCCCCCCTTCTCCCTCACACTCTCCCCCCCTTCTCCCTCACACTCTCCCCCCATTCTCCCTCACACTCTCCCCCCCTTCTCCCTCACACCTCTGCCCCCCTTCTCCCTCACACTCTCCCCCCATTCTCCCTCACACTCTCCCCCCCCTCTCCCTCACACTCTTCCCCCCCTCTCCCCTCACACTCTCCCCCCCCTCTCCCTCACACTCTCCCCCCCTCCCTCACACTCTCCCCCCCCTCTCCCCCCCCTCCCTCCCCCTTCTCCCCTCCCCCCCTCCCTCCCCCCCCTCTCCCTCCCCCCTTCTCCCTCCCCCCTCCCTCCCCCCCTCCTCCCCCCTTCTCCCCCCTCCTCCCTCCCCCCCTTCTCCCCCCTCCCCTCCCCCTCCCTCCCCTCCCCCCTCCCCCCTCCCTCCCCTCCCCCCTCCCCCCTCCCTCCCCTCCCCCTCCCCCCTTCTCCCTCCCTCCCTCCCCCCCTCCCTCCCCCCCTTCTCCCCCCCTTCTCCCCCCTTCTCCCTCCCTCCACCCCTTCTCCCTCCCTCCCCCTCCCCCCTTCTCCCTCCCTCCCCCCTTCTCCCTCCCTCCCCCCTTCTCCCTCCCCCCTTCTCCCTCCCCCCTCTCCCTCCCCCTCTCCCCTCCCCTCTCCCTCACCCTCTCCCCCACCCTCACACTCCCACCCCCCTCCCCCTTGAGCTGAGCGGCGGCCGGCGCCGAGTGCGGTCTCTCGCGGGCGGCGCATGCGCGGTCAGTGCGGGCGGCGCGAGGCAGCCCGCGGGGAGCAGGCAAGGCCGGCTTGGCGGCCGTTAGCGAGCAGGAAACTTCGGGCGGCCCGCCCGCGCTCCGCCCGCGACACCGTGAAACCTGAGAGGGGGAAGTAGAGAGAGAGAGAGAGGGAAGAGGAGAAGGAGAGAGCGAGAGAGGGAAGAGGAGAGAGAGAAGGAGAGGGAGAGAGGGAAGATGAGAAGGAGAGAGAGAGGGGAGAATCATGCCAATAAAGCATTTGAATTGAAAAAAAAAATTGAGAGAGAGAAATGTTTTGATTTTTAAAAACGCTGGTTTGGGGACGGCGGCGGTTTGGGGATCACTTCATTTCCTACTGTTGCTAAACACAATATAAAACTCAAATAAATTGTTAATTAATACCCTAACACATAATTCAACTATTTACCTTAGTTCCCTAACACACTGAAAGTGTGGGAAAAAAATCGTGAAAAATCAAGATGGCGGCCACTCACCTCGGTTCAAAAGGATAAGGCCCGCCCACACACGCACCGATTGGTCGACCAGTCAGGTCACCGAAGCGTAGGATTGGTCAATCGTCGAGTCACTCGACACTCAACTGTAGGACGGCACGCGCCAGGAACCCGCCGTCCGATTGGTCGACCTCGACGTCACACGGTCGCTAATGAGATGCTAATGAGCGGAACGCTGAACGTTTTTCGGATACCGCGGGCGGGATTTTTGTCCGGCCGAAACGTAAATACGCCTATGACCGGTCCGGAATCACAAGCTTTCTTTTGAGGCAACGCGCGCGTCGGTACGCTCTGTAACTTTCAAACGTATAGAACACGGACAGACAGACATCGGGACAAACAGACAGAAGAGCCGCTTTATATATATAGATAGAGTCATACCAACGATATAGGTAAAAAA
Source organism: Somniosus microcephalus (assembly GCF_052327205.1). Taxonomy (NCBI): domain Eukaryota; kingdom Metazoa; phylum Chordata; class Chondrichthyes; order Squaliformes; family Somniosidae; genus Somniosus; species Somniosus microcephalus. Next base: position 165,575,889 of record NC_140995.1, on the reverse strand, counting down.
CAGAATGAGGTCCTAAAAGCTGAATATAGGGGGAGTGTTTGCTAGTGCTGTTGGGGAGGGTTTAAACTAAAATGGCAGGGGGTTGGGAACCTGTGCAGGGAGACAGAGGAAAGGGAAGCAAGGATAGAAACAAAAGACAGGAAGGGGAAAAGCAAAAGTGGAAGGCAGAGAAATCAAGGGTGTAAATCAAACAGGTTCACAGTACATAATACTTCTAAAAGGACTAAGATGTTTAAAAAATCAAGCCTGAAGGCTTTGTGTCTTAATGTGAGGAGCATTCGTAATAAGGTGGATGAATTAACTGCGCAAATAGATGTAAACGGATATGATATAATTGGGATTACGGAGACATGGCTCCAGGGTGACGAAGACTGTGAATTCAACATCCAGGGATATTCACTATTCAGGAAGGACAGGAAAAAAGGAAAAGGAGGTGGGGTAGCATCTCTGGTTAAAGAGGAGATTAACACAATAGTAAGGAAGGATAAGCTCTGATGATGTGGAATCTGTATGGGCAGAGCTGAGAAATACCAAGGGGCAGAAAACGTTAGTGGGAGTTGTATGCAGACCCCCAAACAGTAATGCTGAGATTGGGGATGGCATTAAACAGGAAATTAGTGGCGCGATCATAATATGATAGAATTCTTCATTAAGATGGAGAGTGAAGTAGTTGACTCAGAGACTCGGGTCCTGAATTTAAATAAAGGAAACTACGATGGTATGAGGCACGAGTTGGCTAGGATGGATTGGGGAACATTACTGACGGTAGATAGGCAATGGCAAACATTTAAAGATCGCATGGATGAACTACAGAATTTGTTCATCCATGTTTGGCATAAAAATAAAACAAAAAAGGTGACTCAACCATGGCTAATTAGGGATAGCATAAGATCCATGGAGAGGACATATAATTTGGCCAGAAAAAGCAGTAAACCTGAGGATTGGGAACAGTTTAGGATTCAGCAAAGGAGGACAAGGGATTAATTAAGAGGGGGGAAATAGATTATGAGAGTAAGCTTGCAGGGAACATAAAAACTGACTGTAAAAGCTTCTATAGATATGTGAAGAGAAAAAAGATTGGTGAAGTCAAGCGTAGGTCCCTTGCAGTCAGAATCAGGGGAATTTATACTGGCAAAGAAATGGCAGACCAATTAAATACATACTTTGGTTCTGTCTTCACAAAGGAGGACACAAATAACCTCCCAGAGATGTCGCGGAGCATAGGGTCTAATGAGAGGGAGGAATTGAATAAAATCAGTATTTATAGGGAAATGGTGTTAGGGAAATTGACGGGACTGAAGGCCAATAAATCCCCAGGGCCTGATAATCTACATCCTAGGGTACTTAAGGAAGTGGCCCTAGAAATAATAGATGCATTGCTGGTCAGCTTCCAAAATTCTATAGACTCTGGAACAGTTCCATTGGATTGGAGGATAGCTAATGTTGCCCCATACCCCACTATTTAAAAAGGGTGGTAGAGAGAAAACGGGGAATTATAGACCGGTAAGCCTGACGTCGGTAGTGGGGAAAATGCTAGAGTCCATTATAAAAGATGTAATAGCAGAGCACTTGGAATACAGTGACAGGATCGGACAAAGTCAACATGGATTTACAAAAGGTAAATCATGCTTGACTAATCTACTGGAATTTTTTGAGGATGTAACTGGTAGAATAGATGAGGGAAAACCAGTGGATGTGGTGTATTTGGACTTTCAGAAGGCTTTCGATAAGGTCCCGCATAAGAGATTAGCGTGCAAAGTTAAAGCACATGGGATTGGGGGTAAGGTACTGTCTTGGTTAGAGAACGGGTTGGCAGACAGGAAACAAAGAGTTGGAATAAACGGGTCTTTTTCCGAGTGGCAGGCAGTGACTAGTGGGGTACCGCAGGGATCGGTGCTTGGACCCCAGCTATTCACAATATATATAAATGATCGAGACGAGGGAACTAGATGTAATATCTCCAAGTTTGCAGATGGCACAAAGCTGGGTGGGTGTGTGTGCTGTCAGGAGGATGCAGAGAAACTCCAGTATGATTTGGACAGGTTGGGTGATTGGGCAGATGCATGGCAAATGCAGTATAATGTGGATATATGCGAGGTTATCCACTTTGGTGGTAAAAACAGGAAGACAGATTATTATCTGAATGGCAATAGATTGGGAAAAGGGGCAGAGCAACGAGACCTGGGTGTCCTTGTGCACCAGCCACTGAAGGTAAGCATGCAGGTGCAGCAGGTGGTTAAGATGGCAAATGGTATGTTGGCCTTCATAGCGAGAGGATTCGAGTACAGGAGCAAGGATGTCTTGCTGCAGTTGGACAGGGCCTTGGTGAGACCACACCTTGAGTATTGTGTGCAGTTTTGGTCGCCTTATCTGAGGAAGGATGTTCTTGCCATGGAGGGAACACAGCGAAGATTCACCAGACTAATACCTGGGATGGCAGGAATGACGCATGAGGAGAGATTGGGTCTATTGGGATTATTTTCGCTAGAGTTTAGAAGAATGAGAGGGGATCTCATTGAAACTTATAAAATTCTAACAGGACTAGACAGACTAGATGCAGGAAGGATGTTCCTGATGGTGGGGGAGTCCAGAACCAGGGGTCACAGTCTAAGGATAAGTGGTAAGCCATTTAGGACTGAGATGAGGAGCAATTTCTTCACCCAGAGAGTGGTGAACCTGTGGAATTCTCTGCCACACAGGGCAGTTGAGGCCAATTCATTAAATATTTTCAAGAAGGAGTTGGATATATTTCTTGAGGCTAAAGGAATCAAGGGATATGGGGAGAAAGAAGGGACAGGGTACTGAGTTTGGATGATCAGCCATGATCTCATCAAATGGCGGAGCGGGCTCGAGGGGCCGAATGGCCTACTCCTGCTCCTATCTTCTATGTTTCTATAATGGTACAAAAGGAGACCATTCGGACTATCGAGCCTGTGCCAGCTCTCTGTAGAGCAATCCAGTCAGTCCCATTCCCCCGCTCTATCCCCGTAGCCCTGCAAGTTTATTTCCCCCAAGTGTCTATCCAGTCTCCCCTTGAAAACATTGAGTGTCTCCACTTCCACAACTTCCATCGGCAGCGAATTCCAGGTTATCACCACTTGCTGCATAAAAAGTTTTCCTCACATCCCCCCGTATCTCTTGCCCAAAACCTTCAATCTGTGTCCCCTAGTCCTTGTACCATCAACTAGTGGGAACAGCCTTTCCCCGTCTAGCCTATCCAAACCCATCATAATCTTGTACACCTCTATCAAATCACCCCTCAACCTCCTTTGCTCTAATGAAAACAAATCCAGCTTCTCCATCCTGTCCTTGTAGCTAAGATCCCCCATCCCCAGAACCATTCTGGCAAATCTCCTCTGCACCTTCTCAAGGGCCTTCACATCCTTCCTAAAGTGTGGTGACCAGAACTGGACGCAATACTCCAGTTGTGGCCTAACCAGTGCCTTATAAAGGTTCAGTTCTCTTTCTTCATGCGTCTTCTCACTGGTTCAGTTAGTAAATAAACAAAAAAGACTTGCATTTATATCGCGCCTTTCATGACCACCGGACGTCCCAAAGCGCTTTACAGCCAATGAAGTACTTTTAAATGTGTAGACACTGTTGTAAAGTAGGAAACATGGCAGCCAATTTACGCACAGCAAGCACCCACAAACAGCAATGTGATAATGGGGGGACCAGATCATCTGCTTTAGTGATGTTGATTGAGGGATAAATATTGGTCAGGACACCGGGGATAACTCCCCTGCTCTTCTTTGAAATAGTGTCATGGGATCTTTTACGAGAGAGCAGACGGGGCCTCGGTTTAACGTCTCATCCAAAAGGCGGCACCTCTGACAGTGCAGCACTCCCTCAGTACTGCACTGGAGTGTCAGCCTGGAACTGAGCCACACAGAATATAATGGTTTGATTGTCAATCTTTGCTGCGTTAGCTGATCTCAACTGTGGTAGCAGTCGGGTGTGCTGCAGTAACCCTGGCTAGGGATGGGAGGTGAATAAAATCACATAGTTCCTCCTTTACAGCAATTTCTGCTGAAAAGTGCACGGATGGCTGCCAGGTACATATAGGATGCCCTTCAGTGTCAAATATCCTGCTGACATTCACTGCCTAAGGCCCACACATGAAGAACAGTCACTTCGGTCAGGTAAGCATCCCAGAGGGTAATCAGGGACTGTAGAACCGTAGGAATCAGCACCTTCATGAGAGGACAGGAGAAACTGAAAGGAGCCAATTTAAAAAAAGCAGTTCAACACTTAATGTGCATCATCAGAAAATAGTTGTATTTATAACCATGACATTTCACACATGCAAATTCCTTTCACCAGTACATGGTGGCAGTACTACTGGCGTACAATAACTATATAGGGCTAGATTTTCCTCTATGATCAGAGTATCAGCTGTGGCTCAGTTGGTAGCACTCTCTAGGTGGGAAGGGCTAGGAGTGAGCCAGGTGTTACTGGTTGCCTGATTGCAGCTGGGAGTTGGAGGGAGTTTTGTAAAAAGTTGGTGGTGGGTTTTGGGGTTTGGTTTTCAGGTTTTAAGGCCTTTTGGGCCCACAAAAACAGCCAGATGGCTGCTATGGGGTCCGGAGTGCCGGGCCCCTCAGAGGACAATGTTCCCGAGAGGAATTTAATTAGGGAAGAAACTGTGGTGGGAAAGGAAAAAAAAAGGCCCAAAGATTTGGGCCGGGACCTCAGGAGGTTTGGTAAAGAAAACACGGTGGTGGTGCAGTGTGAAGATAAGAAGATTCGAGCTTGGGATGTTATCCAGGCGGTTCATGAGGACTGTGGTGAGGGAAGCTGCTTTACCTGCCGACCTAAGCCAAATGTGGGATTCGAGGTGACGGTCAGTGGTCGTGAGGAGGTGGAAAGACCACTGACCGTCACCTCGGTCTGAAAGTTGGTGAGAAATTCTTGGAGGTGACTCTGCTATATTCAGAGGAGATGGTGATTTCATTTTTGAACTTGCCAGTTTACATTGAGGACGAAGTACTAAGTAAGAAGTTGGAGTCATGGGACATAAAAATCTGTTCTGCAATAAAGAGGAGGTATTATCCGGGAACACGGGTAGCAGACGGAACCCAGTATATAAAGGTGCGGTTCCCAGAGGGGGTGAGGTCATTGCCGTACAGTATGAAGTTCGAGACACTGGAAGGAGTGCAGTACTTTCGTGTGCTGCATGATAACCAAGTAAAGGTGTGCTATTATTGACTTGGACATGACCATCTCGTAAGAAACTGTCCAGACCTGTATTGTTACATTTGCGGTGAGTCGGGACACATTGCTCGGAGCTGCAAGGCGGAGAGCTGTGGGGTGTGTCATAAAGGCCCCACCCGCTGTGAGTGTGTGGCAGAAGGGAGCAATATGAGTGATGAGGAGATGGGAGAAGGAGCAGGAGATGAGTGTGGAACGGTCGGAGGAGCGGTGCATTCGGAGGACACAGCCGGTAAAATGAAGGAGAAAGGAGCACAGGAAGAGGCAGAGGATGGTGGAGCAGAGAACGGGATGGAGATGCCGGAAAACACGCTGTGGAGGGGAACAAAGACAGCAGCGGGCAGCGAGGTCGAGTGCAGACTCGAGACTTAGTGCAGTTCGGCTCCCCCTGGGGAGTCTGGTGTCTGCGGGGGGAGAGGAGGTGGGAGCAGGGTGTGTGGTGGATGTGGGTGCTCCGGGGAGAGGCGGGGAGTCGGATATCTTGGTGAGCGGGAGGGGGTAGGACGGGGAGAGGGTGCAAGAGGCAGGAGCCTTAAAAGAACAGCAAGATGGGATCGGCGAGATAGAGACGTCAGAAGGGAACAATTGAGGTGCGCCATTGTCCCATGGTGTGAGGGAACACGAAGGGAGCGGCACAGTGGGAGAAACTGCGATAGCAGGAAGACTCTCTATGGGAGATGAAGTATCTGATGGGGAGCAGGATTATGTATCTGACGGGGAGCAGGCACAGGGGGTTGCAGAAGAGCTTGAGTGTGAGGAATTAGAGGGGGACAGAGACATGGAAGTTGGGGGTGGGGTGGCATCATGTGGAAAGGGAAAGGTTAGTGAGGGGCAGAAGGAGGGAGAAAGGGCAGCTCCTGGGCCCAAACTTAATGCAAGGAAGAGGCTGAAACAGCAGGGAGGGGTCAACCAGGAGGTGAAAAAGAGCCGGAGGCTGCAGGAAAAAGCAACAGCTGCCCGAAAACTTGAGAAGGAGCATGAGAGGAGGGAGGAGCCAGAGATTAAATGATGGGGAGATTATCAGGCATACTTCCCTTCTTTGGAGCCATGATTACATTGGTCTCGATTAATGTGAACGGACTGAGGGGTGAGAAGAAATTGCAGCAGTTGTTGCAGGGTTTTAAAGGTTCGGACGTTGTGTCTGCAAGACACCTTTTGGGATGAGGATATTCTAGAAAGAGTTCAAAAGGTTTGGAAGGGAGAGGTGTTTGCAAGTTGTGCAAACAATAACCGTAGAGGGGTGGCTGTTTTGGTGAGTCCGTCCATAAAAGAGAACATTGCCTTGGTGGACAAGGACACTGAGGGGAGATTTTTACTGCTAAGGGTAAAAATGGAGGGATTTAATTGCGATCTCTTTAATATCTATGCACCGAACGACCATTGCAAGCGTCGCAAGTTTTTTCGGGGGTTTCACTGAAGCGGCAGAGGTGGAAAATCCTTGTATAGTGGGGGATTTTAATGTGTTTTTTATCTCGGATGGACATTTCAGCCCAGATGACCTTTAAGGATGATAACTCCAGAGGGATGATTGTAAAAATGATGGCAAACTTAAATTTGAGAGACTTATGGAGGGACCGGAACCCCATAAAAAGGGAGTTCTCCAGAGCAGGTTGGGTGGGTGATGTTTTAAAACAGAGCCGAATAGATTTTGTGTTAATGTGGGAAGGGTTAAGTTCGGAGGTGATGGAGATTTATTATAAAAAAGTATTTTTTAGTGATCACTCGGCTTTGGTTCTTAGAATTAGGAACAGCAGAGTTAAGATCGGTTCAGGGGTGTGGATTTGAAACAATCAATACCTGAAAGAAATTGCTTATAAAGAAGGGATTATAAATATATTAAAGAATGCTCGGAAGGAACCTTTGTTCTTGAAAGAAAGAAGAGTTTGGTGGGACAATTTCAAATATGAGGTAAAAGATTTTTCGGTACGTTATGGGAAAAATAGGGCGGCAGCTAACCGGCATCGAGAAGAGAATATAAACAAAAGGTTTACGGATGTCTGTAAAGCAGTTGACGGAGGGGATAAGGGAGCTGAGATTAAGTTCCGGGTGCTAAAGGAAGAGTGGGAATTATTGCAAGCTGAAAAATGCAAGGTGGCCATTCTCCGTGCAAAGGCTGGAGATGCATTGGAGGGCGAAAGATGCACTAGATATTTTCCAGAGCAAGAGAAGCTGCGACAGAGATTATCGTTAATTGAAGAGTTGAAGGTTGGGGAGAAGATCATTCATGAAAGTGGGGAGATTTTAGAGGCGGCCAGCAGCTTTTATCAAGAGTTATATACAAAAGAAGACATTTCCAATTTGGCGATGGAGAAGGTTACTTCTTTTATTGAAGAGGGTTTAAAGGAGGATGAGGGAAGCATGTGTGACAAAGAAGTAGGATTAGCGGAAATAAAAGTAGCAATAAGTGGAATGAAGGGGGGAAAAAGCCCAGGGTCCGATGGACTAAGTGCAGAATTTTATAAAGAATTTTTCGAGATTTTAAGTCTATTGCTCTTAGGAGTTTTTAAGGAAATTAAAATTGAGGGAAGCCTGGCCCCATCTATGAGGAGAGGCATCATAAGCTTAGCTTATAAAAATAAAGGGGATAGACGGGATCTGAAGAATTGGAGGCCCATCACATTATTAAATGTGGATTATAAGATCTTGGTGAGGGTTATGGCAAATCGTTTGAAGGAGGTGTTACCGGAGATAGTTTGGCCCTCTCAGTCCTATGGAGTCATAGGCCGGGACATCGCAGACTCTGTGGTCTCAATCCGAGATGCGATAGAGCTCATGGAAGAGAGTGGGAGGGAGGCTTATGTATTAAAGATAGATCAAGAGAAAGCCTTTGATAGGGTCTCTCATGAGTTTTTATTGAAGGTTTTGGAAGCATTTGTTTTCAAGGAAAATTTCATTCAGTTGATAAGGATTTTTTATTCAAACATATTTAGCTGCGTTAAATGTAATGGTTTTTTATCCAAGTATTTTCCAATACAGAGATCAGTGAGACAGGGTTGTCCCCTGTCCCCATTGTTGTACACATTGGTAGCAGAACCATTAGGTTACATGATGCGAAAGAAACAAGGTGTAGTTGGGATTGTGGTCCCCAGTTCTGGGCTGATGTCGGTGATACACCAATATGCAGATGACACAACCTTAACGTTGAGAAATGGGGAGTCAGTGAGGAAAGCTATGGATGTAGTGGAGGAATATTGTAGAGCTTCAGGAGCCAGAGTGAATTATAGTAAGTCCCAATGCCTGGTTGCAGGGAGGGGTAGGGGGGAATGGTTGGGGGAATGTCCCTTTGAGGTGGTGGAGGTTTTGGAAGTTCTGAGGGTGCATATGGGGTGCAAGAAAGACAGGGATGAAGTGGATCGATTAAATTGGGAACCAAAGGTTATGAAAATTAAAAAGATTTTGGGAAGATGGGAAAGAAGGTGGTTGAAAGTGCAAGGAAGAGCGACAGTGGTGTCTGCTCTCCTGCTATCTAAGCTATGGTACTTATTGACGGTGGAGGATATTCCTGAGTGGGTGGAGAAGTCCATCCAAGAGGCTTGTGTGAGGTTTTTATGGGAAGGGAAACCAGCCTTGGTGGCATACAATACCATCATTGGACGGAGAAATCAGGGAGGACTCAATTTTCCAGATATTGATTTGAAGAAGAAATCCTTTAGAATCAAATGGGTGAAGAGATTTCTTCAGAAGTCAAATACAAGTTTTTGGAAGAGCTGTTTTGAGCATTTTTTAAAACGAAGTGGGATAGGAGGGCAGGGGATATTGTATATGGAATACAATAATATGTTTTTGAAATCGATTAAACTTCTCCCTAGGTTTTATAAGGGGGTTGTAGAGACTTGGGCACAATTTTTAAAGGGTGTGCAGTTTATGCCCAAGGGGGCTGAGGAATTTTTAGAACAGCCCTTATTTTTGAACAGGTGGGTCAACATCGAAGGAGAGGTTTTATTTAATCAAGCTTTTATAAAAGCTGGGATTATATCTGTGAAAGATGTATTATACGAGGTAATTCCAGGTTGGTTGCCGGAAGCGATAGTGAGGGACATGGTGTGGGAGGAGGATCAGGAGGTAGAAGGAAAAGCAATAGGAATCATGTATGAGAAGATTGTGAGGGCAATGCCACAGGATTGGATGGAAGAAATAAATGCGGAAATCTCCAAAGGAAGTAAAATGCATCCTGCTTTTCCAAGCTTTGTACTGGAGAAAGGGGGAGAGTTGCTCCAATTTGACAACTGTAATACTCGAGATTTCTATGAGGTATTCAGAGAATGGAGATTCAAGACACCTGCTGGTCAGGAGTTTTGGCAGAGTATATACCCACAGCTGGACTTCAACAGGATTTGGAAGGGAGTGTTGTTAAGTCCGCGAATGATTGAGACACGGACCAGCAGGAGTGAAAACAAACAAGTCTCTACTGGTGGAAGTCAATAGTGAAAACTGAAAAACAGAGGCTCACTAGCGCCTTTTATACAGGGGTGGTGACTGCCGGTACTGCAGTCTGAGACCAGTTATTCTCTTAAAGGTACATATACAACAATTCCTCCCCTTTTAGATAAACAGTACATAACATTCATTTAACAACTAAATGATAACTAATTACAATCACAATTACTGTTGCTAGATACATTGGTTAAGTTTAAGCAATTATAAGTTCAGTCTTTGAGGAGGCTTCCTGATTCTGTCTGGATAACGCCTCTTTGGGGTATCAGGTTCTTCTGGCAATGTTGAGTCGGGATCAATGTCGTTGTTTGGTTCATCTGCTTCCAATATTACTGGTTCTGCGGTAGCTGCAATTGGAACGTTGATTTCACTACCAGGTGTATCAGATCGTGGTGTGGAGTTGACGTTTTCCAGTGACTCTAGAATCTGGTCAGCATGGCGTCTTACAATGCTCTCCCCAACGTCCACGGTATACATGAGAGGTCCTTGTCGTGTACAAATCGTTCCTGGCTGCCATTTCTCAGTGCGGTAGTCCCGGGCCAAGACTGGTTGACCTATCTTAAAACTCCTGGTCGGCCTTTCATGCATATTCTGAAACTGCCTGTTCTCCGCATCTCTTCGGACGTTTGGCTTAACCAAATCCAAGCGGCATCGTAGTCTTCGATTGAAGAACATCATGGCTGGAGTTTGGTTGGTAACCGCATGTGTCGCATTCCGGTAGACAAACAAGAAGTTGTCCACCTTGTGTTGTAGGGGTATATCTTCATTACACATTGCCTTGATAGCCTTCTTGAATGTTTGGACAAACCTCTCGGCCAATCCATTAGTGGCTGGATGATATGGGGCAGATGTGTAATGCTTAACACCATTGTTCTTTAAGAACCTCCGGAACTCTTCAGACACAAACTGTGGTCCATTGTCAGAGCAAATCTGTTCAGGCAGTCCATTCCTGGCGAATATGGTTCGTAAAACTGTGATAGTTTTTTCTGTGGTGGTTGAGGACATTTTTGTTACCTCTGGCCACTTTGTGCATCCACCGCAATTAAAAACATCGAGTCCATGAAGGGACCAGTAAAATCAATGTGCACCCTTTGCCATGGAGATGAGGGCCACTCCCATGGATGCAGAGGAGCTTGTGGTGGGGCGTTTTGGACCTTCTGGCATCCTGCACAGCTCTTGTTTCAATCTGGGCATAGTTACGCTCGGCAGAAGTTAACGAGCGTGATGCAAAAGCTATCGGCCTCTCTAAGCCATCAAGGAATTTATGTGACAGTACCGCCCCAATGCCGTAAAGAGACGCATCACACGCCAGCCTGATTGGCAGTGCTGGGTTGTAGTGAGCCAATACTTCCCTTGAAGTGATTAAGTCCTTACTCTTCTGAAAAGCATGCTTACAATCATCGCTCCATTTCCATGCTACCCCCGTTCGTAGCAGGGCGTTCAGTGGGTGCAGAATTGTCGACAAATTCGGCAAAAACTTATGATAGTAATTCACCAATCCGAGGAATGACCTCAGTTGCGACACATTTTCAGGCGCTGGGGCCTTAACAACCGCTTCAATTTTGTCAGGGGACTTATGTAACCCCTCTTCATCAATCACGTGGCCACAATACGATATCTGTTTCTTAAAAAATTCGCACTTGGGGCGGTTGGCTCGCAGCCCATGTTCCCGTAGTCTAGTGAGCACCTGTTCTAGGTTGTTAAGGTGTTCACTGTCATCTTCACCTGTTACAAGGATGTCGTCTAAGTAACACTGAGTCCCCGGAATCCCTTGCAGGACTTGTTCCATCACTCTTTGCCATATCGCCGGAGCCGATGCTACTCCGAATATCAATCGATGATACTGGTAAAGACCTTTGTGAGTGTTTATCATGAGATACTTCCTAGAGGACTCTTCAACCTCCATCTGCAAATATGCTTGTGCTAGGTCAATTTTTGTAAAACGCTTCCCTCCAGACAGTGAGGCGAAGATGTCTTCTATCCTTGGAAGAGGATATTGTACTGTGTGAAGGACTGGGTTCACCGTCACCTTGAAATCCCCACAGATGCGAATCTTCCTTGGCTCTCCGGACTTATTGCTTAACGTTTTCTTCATGACAGGAACGATGGGTGTCGCCCACTCACTCCAGTCGACCTTAGACAACACGCCCGCCTTCTCCAGATTCTCCAGCTCTGCCTCGACGGCTGGGCGAATTGCATATGGTCATCTATTTTTATCGAGGCGGTTATGCCTTTAAGCGTGCCCAGTTCTTGTTGAAATACCTCTTTGGCGTTAGCTAAGATTGTTGACAATCGTCCAGGAGTGACGTCTTCATCTTTTTTACCGTCCACCGTCATTGCCTGAATGGAATGCCAATCTAAGTTTATCTTCCTGATCCATTCCCGTCCCAATAACGGTGGTCCACCATTTGGCAGTATGTAGAGATACAATTTCCGTATTTTCTTGCCATTGTATTCGATAGGCACCCTTATTTTTCCTCTGGGGTATACTTTTTGCCCCGTATACGTCGTCAAGACGATGGATGTCTCTCTCAAGGGTATGTGTGAAAATAGCCGCTCGTAGTCTCGTCGATTCATGATGGTTAGCGCTGATCCTGTATCCAATTCCATTTTAACTTGGGACCCTGCTATCGTGAGGGTGACTCAAATGGTTCGGTGATCCTCTTTTGTGATTACATTGTGAAGTTTGAGACAGCTTAGTCTCCTGTTCTCGGATTCACTATCGCTCATCTGGTCTTCGGAACTACTGTCCGTCATCTTTTGTACTTTCTTGTACGGTTCCTTAGTAGCCTTTTTGTTGTCGCTGGTCTTCTTCCCAGACCTGCAAGCTCGTGCAATGTGTCCAATCTTCCCGCATTGTCTGCATATTTTGTCTTTGGACCAGCAGTCCTTCTGGTCATGGTTAGTTCTGCCGCAGCGATAACATTTTGCAAATCCCCGTGTCATTTCGTGGGTGCCGTATTCCTGTGGTTTTTGTTGAATTTCTGCAGCTCCCCTGGCTGCTGCTTCATACGATAGTGCCATGCTGAAAGCCTTATCTAGCGTCAGCTCTTTTTCTGAGAGTAACTTCTTCTGTGTTCCTTCACTCAGGAGTCCACAGACAAATTTGTCCCGTAGGGTATCTGCCAGTCCTGCTCCGAACTGGCAGTGCTTTGATAGCTTGCGAAGTTCTGTAAGATACTCAGCATTGCTCTCATCTTTGTGCTGAGTTCTCCTGTGGAATTTAAATCTTTCTGCTATCAACAGCGGTGCAGGGTTTAAGTGTTCCTGTAGGACAGCAACAATTTCGTTAAAACTCTTCGCCTTCGGTTTGGCTGGAGTAATCAGGTCCCGCAATAGGCCGTACGTTCTAGCGCCCATTAAGTTTAGCAATATCGATGCCTTTTTCCCCTCCGCTATATCGTTTGCCTCGAAATATACCTCGACTCTTTCCACATACGTGGTCCAGTCCTCTAATGTATTATCAAAAGCAGTGATACAGCCAGTCTTCAGCATCTTGCAAATCTAAAATGGCGCCTCCTGCGCTTTGCCTTCTTCCCCGCTGTTGTTAGCGCTGCTTTCCACGGTTTCTTGTGCGTTAAATATTGATTCTTTTTCTTTTATTATTTTCCCGTCGTGGAGCGGACCCTCTGGGACACTTCCCTCCCTCTTAGCTCCGAACGCTGCCCGGCTTCGAAGCACCGGCCGCGCCCTGTGTGCTCCACCCTCTCTCTCTCTCTTTGCTTCCCGACTCGCTGCCCGGCCCTGTTGCAGAGCCACCCGATTGAGGTCTAGCCCGCCGCAGCCCAGGAAGAATGAGTGCACTACCTGCCACCAGCCCAACTAGCTGGGAAACCACAGACTGGTGAACTGAACCTGGCTCTTGACAGTCTCTCCTGCAAGTTTTCAAACTGATGATTGACGGTCGACGCCCATTTCTCGAGTTTCTTTTGACTTTTTTTTTTCTTCTGGCTTCGACCTTCAACAACGTCGTCTGAGGTGCTGCTGAGTTGCAGGTAAGTTCGTTTCTTACTCGTCGCCAGTGTTAAGTCCGTGAATGATTGAGACACGGACCAGCAGGAGTGAAAACAAATAAGTCTTTACTGGTGGAAGTCAATAGTGAAAACTGAAAAACAGAGGCTCGCTAGCGCCTTTTATACAGGGGTGGTGACTGCCGGTACTGCAGTCTGAGACCAGTTATTCTCTTAAAGGTACATACACAACAAGTGTGGGCGAATTTTAAATGCCCAGAATGGATTGAACTGGATTTCAAATTGGCTCATAACCGGATTTTTACCATGATGGCCTTGTGCAAGATTGGACGAGTGGAGGCGGCAACTTGCCCAATGTGTGGGACATGGGATGAGACTCTGTCCCATTTTGTCCGCAGCTAAATGACTTTAAGTACTATGTTCGACAGTTGTGTGAAGCTTTTTTGCTGGGTGGGGACCGAAGAGCGAGAATGGGAATCCCGTGGGACTCAATTTTGAGATGGGGATTGCAGGAGAGTCTGCCAGAGTCTAGCAGAGCGGCAATTAATTTAATGTTCAGTTTGGCTAGATTCGTGATTGTGCAAAGAAGGAATGCTCTGTTTTTTAAGGGGAGGAGAATCAATCTAAAAGAGTATTTTAAATATAAGCTAAAAGATCATTACAGGAAACTTTGTGCTATCCGGAGGTGAGCTATCCGGCAAAATGGAGCCACCGGCAGAAATCGGGTGCCGTTTTTTATTCTTCTTGTTTGTTTTCTTTGCTTTTTTTTCCACAGTCAAGCAGTGCAAGGTCTGTAGCTATAGCAACAGCTTTAGCTACAGACCCTTGCAGCCACACACGAGTGTTCAGAAGCTGTTGCTAAGCAACAGTGATTGTTGTCAGATACGAATCTCCGTATCTTTCAACATTAACTCTGGAGTGTTCGGCACTTTTTAGGCAACGGCAGTAGCTCGGTCCCGTCGGTGCCGGATAGCACAAAGTTTCCTGTATAAGGCTCTGTGGATGTTTTATTCAGAAAGGAATTTAAGGACAGTATTTTACAACCAATTTTTAAAGTACAATCGATTAATATATGTTACAGGTGACAAATTAAACTTCAGGTTTTGATAAAATGTGGTGGCGGAATGGCTCTGCAGAGCGGTGGAATTGATTTGTATCGTACAATGTAATGATCACGATGTTGTAAATGTTCTTAATGTTCAATAAAGTATAATATAAAAAAAAAAGTTGGTAGCACACTTGCCTTTGAGTCAGATGGTTGTGGGTTCAAGTCCCACTCCAGGGATGTGAGCACATAAAGCTAAGCTGACACTTCATTGCAGTGCTGAGGGAGATGTTAAACCGAGGTCCCGTCTGCTCTCTCAGGTGGACGTAAAAGGTCCCATGGCACTATTTCAAAGAAGAGCAGGGGAGTTATCCCTGGTGTCCTGGCCAATATTTATCCCTCAACCAACATAACAAACAGATTATCACATTACTTTATGTGGGACCTTGCTGTGTGCAAAATTGGCTGCCGCATTTCCCACATTACAACAGTGACTCCACTTCAAAAGTACATCATTGGCTGTAAAGGGTTTGCGATGTCTGGTGGTCATGAAAGGCGCTCTATAAATGCAAGTCTTTCTTTTCAATCAAGATCACTAAAACAGATGATCTGGTCATTATCACATTGCTGTTTGTTGGACCTTGCTGTGTGCAAATTTGCTGCTGTGCTCCCTACATTACAACAGCGGCTACACTTCAAAAGTACTTCATTGGCTGTAAAGTACTTCATTGGCATCTGGTGGTATGTAAAGGTGCTATATAAATGCAAGTCTTCCTTTATGATCCTGTCTGAAATCATTTTGAGAAGCAGTGAAAAATGAGACAAAGTTGAGTGGTGAGGCTTACGGCCGCCTCCCCTCCATGATTTTAATTTCTCTCCACCTCCCCCCACTAGGGACCACTGCTGGTTGTCTCTTCCCCTCCCACAAACATGGCTGTGGCCCAGGTTTCCTTGGCTATTTCTCTCTTGTCTGCCTCTCTTAGCAACACTCTCCAGGATTGTCAGGTGAAGCTTGGCAGTAGTTTCTGGGGTAGTAACGGGAAGGCCCTGAAGTCCCTTGACTGAGGCAGTGTGTCTACTAGCAGCCTCCTCTCCACCCATTTCAGCCTGATCCCTAACCTGGTGAAGATCTTAATCTTGGCTGAGGCCTTCGGTAAAAGGTTTACAGATGTTTTCAGTGCTTGTTTGGCAGCTGCAGTGCCACCTGGCAGTGGCAGGCTCCCTCTTGGTTGGGAGGCCACTACACATAACGGCCTAGAAATTCGGTTTTGGCGCAGCGAGGGCTTTAGCGCCGGAAGTTAGTGCCGGCGCTAAGTCCCCCTGTGCGCGCCAAAAATTCAGTAGCGCCGCGCCCAAATGGCTGCCGGCACTACTGAGGGGTCTCAGCACCTCAAAACTGGCGCCACGCGCCGCATTGCGGTGCTATTCCGGCGCTGCGGCGCCCGCTGCGGTGTGGCAGGCTCGGGAAGTGCAGGCCTCCTCCTTCCGTTAAGGAGGAGCTGCCTGCACCCGGCCGCGGCCCGCGATAATTTTTTTAAAAATGAGCCCGGCACCTCGGACAAGTGCCGGGCTTGCTTCTGTTCCGGGGGGGGGGCGGGGGAAGTCCGGGGAGGGAGCTGCGGCCAGGCGGCCGGCGGGAAAGCGGCCGGCCGCCGCGGGGCCTTTAATGCGCCGGCGCAAAGTTTTGTAAGGCACCTCTGCCAGAACGTTGCTTGCGGCTGCCACGGGCGAGGCGGCCGCAACTCAATTTCCGAGTTCGGGCGGGTTACCATGGCAACCGGGACGCTGCGCACACCGATGACGTCATCGGTGCCGGCGCAGCGCTACCGGCCTAACGCCGATTTAGGGCCCCTGTCAATTTCTAAACTGGCCATAACTTCGGCGCCAGGCCCTCTAGCGCCTCAAAAGCGGCGCTAAGGCCAGTGAATTTCTAGGCCAACAGGTTACCTCTAACTCAAGAAAATGTGTTGGGGTTACTGCACGGTCACAGCAATGGGCAGAGGTCCCGCCCCACTACTAAGATGAGAATTCCTCCCAAAGATGACAGTTTATGAGCAACAGGATCAGTATTGCCAGTGCACGGTGTAAGTGTGAGGGCTGGGATTCTGGGCAGGGAATCCCATCTCTGGAATCTTACTTGATTAGTGAAGTACTGTCCTTTTAGAACAGCCTAAAGTAATTGCACACAAAATAAGCGAGAGCTTCATTTTAATGTTGGATGTCAAAGGTCCCTTGTTTGATCTCCCGTTCAGCTGGAGTGGGCAAAAGGGGAAGCTCGATTTGAAAAGGAGATCTCGAAAGGGCAGAAGCTTTTTTTACTTGATTTTTTTTTTGATTTTTCCAATTTTCAGTAGCTTTTTAGTGCTGTTTTTGTTTTGTCTTTCCTTTGGTTTTTTTTTGGCACCATAACATGTATGGAATGTAACAAAAACACAGCCAAATATTATCTGCAAAATAAGCAGGAAGCCAAATGCAACTGATGTTTTTATAATAATTTCACAGAACAGGAAGAGCATGGAAGAAGAGGGAATATGAAAAGGGATTCTTGGCCCCGATATTAAGTTGAAGGCGGCTTCCGAATGGGTTGGGTGGAATTGTGTGGATGAAACTTGGAAGTCAACTCAGCAGGTCGGAATCTGCGATCACAACTGAATTGAAGCAATACATTTTGACTTCCGGGTTTTGCGTCTCCAAGCTGCACAGCGGGCATGTTGCACACCCGCATGACGCGATCTCAGCTGCATTTAAAGGGTCAATGCACAGATGGAAATTGGAGGTGTTCACGGTGGCTGCTGCACATAGAGCAAGGGCAGCACCCAAATTCAATGATGTATCACTGGAATTACTGCTGGGTGCAGTCATGAACAGGAGGGACATACTGGGCCGTATTTTCCGATCGGAGGCTTCCCGCGTGCGGAAGCCTCCAATCTGGAAAAAATCTACGCCCCTACCTGAGGGCTCCCGGGATGCACACACTTCCGCTCCTGGGCCTCTCGAACTCCAAGTGTGCAGGGCCCACGTATCCCAGAGGCCCATGCGGTTCGCAAGCATCCCTGAGATCACGTGGGCCATGGGGAGCCAATCAAAGAAGGGAATCTCCCTTCATACACTTGACAGGAAGACCTGTCCAATATTAATGGAGATCACCCCAAAAACATAGTAAAACTTTAAATACATTTTTTTTAAATCACATTTTTAAAATGGCTTGAAATTACAATAAATTAAATATTTTAAACAAAAATTTAAATTTTTTGAAAAAAATAATTAAAGTTTTTTATGGGGCTAAAAATAAACTTACCTTTTTATAAAGTATTTTTAAATGATAAATCCGTGAACATTGTTGTGTATGCACCTTTAAGAGGGAACTGCTTTTATACTGTAGTACCGGCAGTGACCACACCTGTATATAAAGCAGTAGCAGGCTTCTGTACTTTCAGTTCCAGCATACCCTCTGTTCAGTAAACACCTCTTATTACCGTTCTCCTGCAGTCCATGTGTTATTGATACGCGGACACTACAGTGGCGACGAGCAGGTTCGAACTCACCTGCAGTACTGCATCACCTCACGGGGATCCATCCCTGAAAAGAAGCTTCTTGGAGGTCGAAGCCAGAGCAACGGGCGTCGACCGTGGGCAACCGCCCAGTGATCCATCGGAGTTCAGAGAATCGCAGGGGAAGCTGTGGAGAGCTGGGCCTGGTTCTCCAGTCAAGGTGTCCCAGCAAATCGGGCTGGTAGCAGGTAGTGCGCTGATCCTTCCCGGACTGCGGCGGGCTGGAGCTCGATCGAGTGGCTCTGTAAGGGGGCCGAGCAGCATCGTCGGGAAGAAAAAGAGAGAGAGAGGGTGGAGCGCACAGGGCGCAGCCGGTGCTCAAGAGTCGGGCAGCGTTGGAAAAAAAAAGGGGAAGGAAAAGAGACGCGCAGAAAGCCGCGGGGCGCTGCCATTACCTGTTAGAATGCTAGGAGCAGCATTGGCAGCAGGGGGAAGAAGGAAAAGCGCGGGAGGCACCATTTTAATCCATTGGGGAAGAAGGAAAAGCGTGGGAGGCGCCATTTTAAACCACCCAAGATGCCGAAGAGTGGCAGCATCACTGTTTTCGATAACGAAATAGAAGACTGGACCACGTATGTGGAAAGAATTGAAGTGTACTGCAAGGCAAATGAGGTGGCCGCTGAAAAGAAGGCGTTGGTATTATTAAATTTGATGGGCACGAGAACATACGGCCTATTGCGAAATTTAATTACCCCAGCTAAACCAATGGAGAAACGTTTTGAAGAGATTGTCACTATCTTACAGGAACATCTAAACCCTACACCGCTGCTGATAGCAGAAAGATTCAAGTTCCATAACCGAAACCAGCACAAAGACGAGAGTAATGCTGACTATCTTACGGAACTACGCAAGTTATCGAAACACTGCCAGTTCGGAGCAGGACTGGCAGATAGCTTAAGGGATAAGTTTGTCTGCGGGCTCCAGAGTGAAGGAACCCAGAAACGACTACTTTCGGAAAAGGACCTTACGCTAGAAAAGGCTTTCAGCGTTGCAGTATCCTACAAAGCAGCAGCACGGGGAGCTGCGGAAATACAACAGAAACCGCAAGAATATAGCACCAATGAAATGGCATATGGAGCAGAAAAGTGCTATCGCTGCGGCAGAACAACCCATGACCAGAAGGATTGCTGGGCTAAGGACAAAGTATGCAGGCAATGTGGAAAAATGGGACACATAGCACGAGTCTGCAGGTCGGGAACGAAAACCAACACTAAAAGAACTACTAAGGAAAAGTACAAGAAAGTACAAAAGATGACGGACAGTAGTTCAGAAGACCAGAAGAGTGATAATGACTCCGGGAGCAGGAGACTAAGTTGTCTAAAGTTACACAATATGATCGCAAAGGAGGATCACCGAACCATTTGGGTCACCCTCAGGATAGCAGGGTCCCAAGTAAAGATGGAATTGGACACAGGATCAGCCCTAACAGTCATGAATCGACGAGACTATGAGTGGCTATTCTCACAAATTCCCTTGAAGGATACGTCCATTGCCTTGAAGACATATACGGGGCAAAAAGTCTACCCCAGAGGAAAAATAAGGGTACCCGTTAAATACAACGGCAAGGAAACACAGGAACTGTATCTATATATACTACAAGTTGGAGGACCACCATTATTGGGATGTGAATGGATCCGAAAAATACAATTGGATTGGCATTCCATTCAGGCGCTAACTGTGGCTGACAAAAAAGATGACGACGCCACACCTGGACGACTGTCAAAAATTCTAACTGACGCGAAAGAGGTGTTCCAGCAAGGACTTGGGACTCTAAAAGGCATAACAGCAATAATAAAAGTTGAAGATAACGCAAACCCAAAATGTTTTAAGGCCAGACCGGTACCGTATGCGATCTGCCCAGCCGTCGAAGCAGAGCTGGAGAGTCTGGAGCGTTCGGGTGTGCTGTCCAAGGTGGACTGGAGCGAGTGGGCCACACCCATCGTTCCTGTAATGAAGAAATCATTGAGCAGCAGACCTGGGGAACCGAAGAAGGTTTGCATCTGTGGGGACTTTAAGGTAACTGTGAACCCAGTCCTTCACACAGTACAATATCCACTTCCGCGGATAGAAGATATTTTTGCCTCACTATCTGGAGGGAAACGCTTTACGAAGATTGATCTGGCCCAAGCGTATCTACAAATGGAGGTAGATGAATCATCTTGAAAATACCTCACGATAAACACTCACAAAGGTCTTTACCAGTACAACCGACTGGTATTCGGGGTAGCATCAGCTCCGGCTATTTGGCAGAGGGCGATGGAACAAGTCCTGCAAGGGATCTCGGGGACCCAGTGTTATTTGGACGACATCCTGGTTACGGGCGGAAATGACAGTGAACACCTTGCCAACCTGGAGCAGGTGCTCACTAGATTACAAGAATATGGGCTACGAGCCAACCGCCCCAAATGCGAGTTTTTCAGGAAACAAATCTCGTATTGTGGCCACGTGATTGATGAAGAGGGGTTACATAAGTCCCCAGACAAGATTGAGGCAGTAGTCAAGGCTCCAGCACCGGAAAATGTTTCACAACTGAGGTCGTTCCTCCGGTTGGTGAACTACTACCATAAGTTCTTGCCAAATTTGTCTACAATTCTGCACCCGCTGAATGCCCTGCTGCAAACTGGAGTAGCATGGAAATGGAGTGATGAGTGTAAGCGTGCCTTTCAGAAATGTAAATGCCTAATCACTTCAAAAGAAGTATTGGCCCACAACAATCCATCACTACCGATTCGGTTGGCATGTGATGCGTCTCCCTACGGCATTGGAGCGGTGCTGTCGCACAAATTCCTTGACGGTTCAGAGAGGCCAATAGCCTTTGCGTCACGCTCGTTAACATCAGCCGAGCGTAACTACGCCCAGATTGACAGGGAGGTCCTCAGCCTGGTGTGGGGGGTGAAGAAGTTCAATCACTATCTGCACGGGCAGAAATTCACCTTACTGACTGATCACCAGCCTCTTGTCTCCATTTTTAACCCAAAGAAGGGCGTTCCGGTGATGACGGCGCAACGGCTGCAAAGATGGTCCCTTTTTCTAGGGGCACATCAATACGACATAGAGTATAAGGGCACGAAACAGCATGGAAACACTGATGGGCTGTCGTGTCTGCCACTGCCCACGGTGGGGGAAGCACCTGCAGCGGACCCTGTTGAGATATTCCATTCAACCATAGTCGAATGTCTACCTGTTACAAACTCAAGTATAGAGAAGGAAACCCGAAATGACCCGACACTCTCTCGGGTCTATGATTTGACGGTGAAGGGATGGCCAGCACTTGGCGACTCACTGTTGCCAGCATTCTCGCCAAGCAGAGAACAGCTGTCAGTGTGCCAGGGGACCTTGATGTGTGGATCCCGAGTGGTAATTCCACCCAAGTTGAGAGAAAGAGTGCTCAATAAGCTTCATGAGGGTCATCTGGGAGGGGTAAAAATGAAGAGCCTAGCCAGGGCGTTTGTGTGGTGGCCGGGAATCGATAAAGAAATCGAGGAAATGACCAAGAGATGCACAGGATGCCAGAAAGTCCAAAACGCTCCACCACAGGCCCTGCTACACCCATGGGAGTGGCCCTTATCTCCATGGCAACGGGTACACATTGATTTTGCTGGTCCATTTATGGACTCAATGTTTTTAATCGCCGTGGATGCACATTCGAAATGGCCAGAGGTCATCAAAATGTCCTCCACCACCACGGAGAAAACTATTGCAGTCCTACGGACCATCTTCACCAGGAATGGCTTGCCAGAACAGATTTGCTCCGACAATGGGCCACAGTTTGTGTCCGAGGATTTCCGGAGGTTTTTGAGGAATAATGGGGTAAAGCATTACACATCCGCCCCATATCATCCAGCGATTGGCTGAGAGGTTTGTTCAAACCTTTAAAAAAGCAATAAAGGCGATGTATAACGACAACATACCACTGCAACACAAGGTGGATAATTTCTTGTTTGCTTACCAAAATGCGACACATGCAGTCACCAACCAAGCTCCAGCCATGATGTTCTTTAACCGCGGGTTAAGATGTCGCCTGGACTTGCTCAAACCAAACATAAGACGAGATGTTGAGAATAAGCAATTCCAGCACATTAATGAAAAGCCAACCAGGAGCTTCAAGATAGGGCAACCAGTCTTGGCCCGCGACTACCGAACAGAAAAATGGCAGCCAGGAACGATATGCACACGGCAGGGACCACTAATGTACACAGTGGACGTTGGCAAGAGCATCGTGAGACGCCATGCTGACCAGATTCTAGAGTCACAGGAACAAGTCAAACCCATACCACGAGCATGCGCACCTGGTGATGAACCTGAAGTACAGATTGCGTCTACCTCAGAATCAGTGGTATTGGAAGCTGACGAACGAACCAATGACAATGAGCCAGAATCGACTCCGCCGCAAGAACAGGATACTCGAGAAAGGTGCATATCGTTCCTGGTTGCCATTTCTCTGTTCGGTAGTCGCGGGCCAAGACTGGTTGCCCTACATTGAAGCTCCTTGTCGGCTTCTCATTGATGTGCTGGAATTGCTTATTCTCAACATCTCTTCGTACATTTGGTCTGAGCAAATCCAGACGAGATCTCAACCTTCGGTTAAAGAACATCATGGCCGGGGCCTGGTTGGTGACTGCATGTGTCGCATTTCTGTAGGCTAACAGGAAATTGTCCACCTTATGCTGCAGTGGAATGTCGTCATTGCACATGGCCTTTACTGCTTTTTTAAAGGTTTGTACGAACCTCTCAGCCAATCCATTTGTGGCTGGATGATACGGGGCGGATGTGTAATGCCTTACCCCATTCCTTTTCATAAATCTTCGAAACTCTTCGGACACAAACTGTGGTCCGTTATCAGAGCAAATCTGCTCTGGCAAGCCGTTCCTGGCAAAAATGGTCCGTAGGACTGCAATAGTTTTCTCCGTGGTGGTGGAGGACATTTTGATCACCTCAGGCCATTTTGAGTGCGCATCCACGGCTATTAAAAACATTGAGTCCATGAATGGACCAGCAAAATCAATATGCACCCGTTGCCATGGAGATGAGGGCCACTCCCATGGGTGTAGAGGGGCATGTGGTGGTGCATTTTGGACCTTCTGGCATCCTGAGCAGCTCTTTGTCAGGTCCTCGATTTGCTGATCAATCCCCGGCCACCACACATAAGCCCTAGCAAGGCTTTTCATTTTCACCCCTCCCAGATGACCTTCGTGAAGCTCTTGAGCACTCTCTACCTTAACTTGGGTGGAATTACCACTCGGGATCCACACATCAAGGTCTCCTGGCATACTGACAGCTGTTCGCTTCTGGATGAGAATGCTGGCAACAGTGAGTCGCCATGTGCTGGCCATCCCTTCACCGTCAAATCATATACCCGAGACAGTGTCGGGTCATTTCGTGTCTCCTTCTCTATACCAGCGTTAGTTACTGGCAAGCATTCAATTATAGTTGAATGAAATATTTCGACAGGATCCACTGCTGGTGTTTCCTCCGCAGTAGGCAGTGGCAGGCGTGATAGCCCATCAGCGTTTCCATGCTGTTTCGTGCCCTTATACTCAATTTCATATTGGTGCACCCCTAGAAAAAGGGACCATCTTTGTAGCCGTTGCGCAGTCATCACCGGAACGCCCTTCTTTGGATTAAAGATGGAGACAAGTGGTTGGTGGTCAGTCAGCAAGGTGAATTTCTGCCCGTGCAGATAGTAATTGAACTTTTTCACTCCCCACACTAGGCTGAGGGCCTCCCTGTCAATCTGGGCGTAGTTACGCTCAGCTGAGGTTAGTGACCGAGACGCAAAGGCTACTGGCCTCTCCGAGCCGTCCGGGAATTTGTGCGACAGCACTTCTCCAATGCCATAGGGTGATGCATCACATGCCAACTGAATTGGTAGTGCTGGGTTGAAATGAGCCAACACCTCTTTTGATGTGATCAATGCTTTGCTCTTCTGGAAAGCTCGTTTACATTCGTCACTCCACTTCCATGGTACCCCCGTTTGCAGTAGGGTGTTCAGTGGGTGTAGTACGGTAGACAAATTCGGCAAGAACTTATGGTAGTAGTTCACCAGCCCGAGGAACGACCTCAGTTGTGACACATTTTCCGGTGCTGGAGCCTCGACTACTGCCTCAATCTTTTCAGGGGACTTATGTCACCCATCTTTATCAATAACGTGGCCACAATACGAGATCTGCTTCTGGAAAAACTCGCATTTGTAGCGATTAGCTTGGAGCCCATATTCCTTCAATCTAGTGAGCACCTGCTCCAGGTTGGCGAGATGATCACTGTCATTTTCGCCCGTGACCAAGGCGTCGTCCAAATAACACTGGGTCCCTTGAATCCCTTGCAGGACTTGTTCCATTGCCCTTTGCCAAATAGCCGGAGCTGATGTTACCCCAAACACCAGCCGGTTGTGTTGGTAGAGACCTTTATGAGTGTTGATCGTGAGGTACTGTTTCGAGGCTTCTTCTACCTCCATTTGCAGGTACGCCTGGGCCAGATCAATCTTAGTGAAGCATTTCCCTCCAGATAGCGAGGCGAAAATATCTTCAATCTGCGGAAGCGGATATTGTACAGTGTGAAGGACTGGGTTCACTGTCACCTTAAAACCCCACAGATGCGAACCTTCTTTGGTTCCCCAGGCATATTACTCAACGACCTCTTCATTACAGGAACGATGGGTGTAGCCCACTCACTCCAGTCCACTTTGGACAGTACTCCTGAACGCTCCAAACCTTCCAGCTCTGCTTCGACGGCTGGGCGGATCGCATAAGGTACCGGTCTGGCCTTAAAAAACTTTGGGCTTGCATTTTCCTCTATTTTGATCGTTGCTGTTATGCCTTTTAGTGTTCCGAGTCCCTGCTGGAACACTTCTTGTGCATCAGTTAGCATTTTTGACAGTCGTCCAGGTGTGACGTCGTCATCCTTTTTGGCATCTACAGTCAGTGCTTGTATGGAATGCCAAGCTAGCTGTATCTTCCGGATCCATTCATGTCCTAGTAGTGGTAGTCCTCCATCTGGCAATACATATAGGTCCATTTTTGGTGTTTCCTTGCCGTTATATATAACGTTCACCCTTATTTTTCCTTTGGGGTAGACTTTTTGCCCCGTGTACGTCTTCAAGACAATCTTTGTATCTCTCAAGGGTATATGTGAGAATAGCCGCTTGTAGTCCCTTCGGTTTATGACTATTAGGGCTGATCCTGTGTCCAATTCCATTTTCACTTGGACTCCTGCTATCTTGAGCGTGACCCAGATAGTTTGGTGATCCTCCATTTTGATCACATTATGTAGTTTCAGACAACCCAGCTCCTTGCTTCCGGAGTCTGTATCATTCTTCTGTTCGTCTGAACTACTCTCCGTCACCTTATGTACCTTCTTGTACTTCTCCTGTGGAGATTTCTTGCTGCTGGTTTTCTTTCCCGACCTGCAGACTCTTGCTATGTGTTCTACTTTTCCACACTGTCTGCACACTTTGTCCTTGAACCAGCAATCATTATGGTCGTGTGTTGTTCTGCCGCAGCGATAGCACTTCACTGTTCCGTATGACATTTCATTTGTGCCATATTCTTGCGGTCTCCGTTGTATCTCTGCAGCGCCCCGTGCGGCTGCTTCGTGTGATACTGCAATGCTGAAAGCCTTGTCCCGTGTAAGATCCTTTTCTGATAGAAGCCGTTTCTGGGTTCCTTCACTTTGAAGCCCACACACAAACTTGTCCCTTAAAGTATCTGCTAGTCCCGTTCCAAACTGGCAGTGTTTCGATAGCTTGTGCAGTTCCGTTAAATAATCAGCATTACTTTCATCTTTATGCTGGTTCCTTTTGTGAAACTTAAATCTTTCTGCTATCAGCAGCGGTGTGGGGTTTAAGTGGTCCTGTAGGATTGACACTGGCCTAGAAATTGAGTTTTGGTGCTGCCAGGGCTTTAGCGCCGGAAGTTAGTGCCGGAGCTAAGTCGCGCTGGTCGGGCCCAAAATTCACTGGTTCTGCGCCCAAACGGCTGCCGGCGCTGCTGAAAGCTGTTAGCGCCTGAAAACTGGCGCTATGCGCTGAATTTCGGCGCTATTCCGGCGCTGCGGCGCCCGCTGCGGTGCGGCAGGTTCGGGAAGTGCAGGCCTCCTCCTTCCCTTAAGGGGGAGCTGCCTGCACCCGGCCGCGGCCCGCGATAATCTTATTAAAAATGAGCCCGGCACCTCGGACAAGTGCCGGGCTTGCTTCTATTCCGGGGGGGGGGGGGGGGGGAAGTCCGGGGAGGGAGCTGCGGCCAGGCGGGTGGCGGGAAAGCGGCCGGCCGCCGCGGGGCCTTTAATGCGCCGGCGCAAACTTGTGCAAGGCACCTCTGCCAGAACGTTGCTTGCGGCTGCAACGGGCGAGGCGGCCGCAAGTCAATTTCGGCGCTGGGGCCCGTCACCACGGCAACCGGGACGCTGCGCACACCGATGACATCATCGGTGCCGGCGCAGCGCTACCGGTCTACCGTGGCGGAAGGGCCCCAGGCAATTTAGGCGCCGGCGCCAATTGCAGCGCTAGGCCCTCTAGCGCCGCAAAATCGGCGCTAAGGGCACTGAATTTCTAGGCCACTATGTTTTCAAAATCCTTTTCTACTGGCTTCTCTGGGGTTACTAGGTTTCGTAGTAAGCCATACGTTTTTGCACCCATTGAATTCAACAATACCAGCGCTTTCTTGTCATCTGGCACTTCATTCGCCTTGCAGTATACTTCTATGCATTCGACATATGTCATCCAATCTTCGACTTCATTGTCGAACGCTGTGATACTGCCACTCTTCGGCATTTTTGGGTGTGGTTAGATTGGCTTAAAATGGCGTCCCCCGCGCTTTCCTTTCTTCCCCGCTGCGGCTTAAAATGGTGTCTCCCGCGCTTTCCTTTCTTCCCCGCTGCGGCTTAAATGGCGTCTCCCGCGCTGCTGCCAATGCCACTCTCGGCGGTCCTCGTGGCAAATGGCGACGCCCTGTGGGTTTCGTGCGCTGCTCCTGCGCTGCTGCCAATGCCGCTCTCTGCGGTCCTCGTGGCAATGGCAGCGCCTCGCGTTTTCCTGCGCGCCTCTCTCCCCCATTGGCGCTGCTCGGCCCTTGAACACCGGCTGCGCTCTGCTCTCTCTTTCTCCCCCGTCGACGCTGCTCGGCCTTTTTCTGTGCCGCTCGGTCGGCTCCAGCCGCCGCTGTCCGGGAAGGGTCTGCCCAGTACCTGTTGCCAGCCCGTTTTGCTGGACCACCGTGACTGGAAAGCCAAGCCTGGCTCTCGACAGCCTCCCCTGCGATGCCCGTGCTTCTGGACTCGACCTCCTTCCACTGTTCTCCAGGAGCGAATCCCTGGGAGGTGATGCAGAGTTGCAGGTAGGTTCGAATCTTTCACGTCGCCAATATTAGATCCGGGCATCTTAATGTTGTGTCCTTCAATCATCAGACAAAAGACTGCAGGGAACGATCAACAGGTGTTTACTGAATGAGGGTTCAAACTGCAACTGACTGTACAGATCACTACTCAGGGTTATATACAGGTGTGGTCACTGCCGGTACTACAGGATACAGTAGCTGTAAAAAGTAGTTCTCCCCCTTAAAGGTACATACATTACAGGATGCACCGTGTAGAAGCGGTAGGATGCGTAAGTTAAAGAAATTGTAATTCACCAAGGGTATGCACATGGGTGTTTGACAAAATGTTATGTTATTAAGTTTCCTTTTTTTGGAATGCCACATAAAATTTATTGATTAGCACCACTTCTATATCTTGTCCATTTGAGTCCCAAGTGCCCTTTCACTTGTTTCATGATGTATGTCAATACATGACAGGACCCCGGTAGGACTATTTAGTGAGGTGGTGGTTGTAGTGGACCGCAGGATTTCATTTCTTATATTTTCCTGTGTGAGTCAACACTAGCTGAACCTTTGCGATATTAGGGCATCCTTGGCATCCTGGGCAGCAATGTATGCAGCTGGTCTGCCAATGGGTGCCCCTTCTTTATCCTGCTCCTCCTCTATGTTCTGCTCATCCAAAGATGAGTGATGAGCCCTTTCATCCTCCTCCATCTGCAATCCTTCTCTGCAGCTCAATGTTGTGCAGGACGCAGCACACCACTATCATTCTGGACACTCTTGCTGGCAACTACTGAAGGGACGCCTCCAGATCTATATAGGCACCTAAAGCGCATCTTCAACATTCCAATAGCTTGCTTTATGACACACGTGGTGGTCATGTGGCTCTCATTGTAGCGCTCCTGAGCCTCATTGGTGGGGTTCCTCACAGGTATTAAGAGCCAAGTTTGATGGGGTAGCCCTTGTCTTCGAAGAGCCAGCCCTTAAATCTGCTTCCTAGAACAAATATGTCAGGAATGTTGGACTACCACAGTATGAATGCATCATGACAGCGCCCAGAGAATCTGGCGCAGCCCTTCATGAACCTCTTCTTGTGGTTGCACACCAGCTGCGCATTGATGGACGAATATCCCTTACGCTTTATGAAAACTCCTGGTTGCTGTGGTCATGCTCGGATTGCTACATGTGTGCAATCAATGGCACCCTGTACCTGTGAGAACCCAGCCTGAGAGGCGAATAGAGTGCCCACTCATTCTGGATACTGTCATCTCAAGGGAAGTTTACATAACTCCCAGCCCTGGCAAACAATCTATCCATCAGCTGCCTTATGCATTTATGTGCAGCAGACTGCGAGACCCTCAAGATGTCTCTGGTAGCGCCCTTGAAGGAACAAGAGGCAAATAATTGAGGGCGTTGGTGACTTTCACAGCCACTGGTAATGCATGTTCGTCAGGTCCAGCTGGTAGCAGGTGGTCTTCTAGAAGGTTGCAGATGTCTGCGACTATCTAATGTGACAACCTCAGCCTGCAAAAGCATTGCTCTTCTGAGATGTCAATGAAGCTGAGCCTCTGTCTATAAGCTCTATGATGCAGGTAGTGCCTCCTGAGACCTTGACCCCTCTCCTGTGAACCTCGGTCCTGTGCACCTCTCTCTTGTGCATCTCCCTCCTGTGCACCTCTCTCTTGTTCACCTCTCTCCTGTGCACCTCTCTCCTGTGTCCCCTCTCCCATGTGCACCTCTCTCCTGTGCACATGCTGATCCCACCACAGCATGTCATTGCTGCCTTGGATGGTGATGGTCTTCCTCTTCTGATGTGCTGTCAAACAAATCCAACGCGCCTCCCATCCTGACCTTTTCAGTTTGAAAGCCTCCAAAGTTTAGAAAAAGCTGTATCAACACAAAAACTCCCTGCCAAACATTTGCCAGAGGGAACTGAGACACCAGTTGTAATAACTGAGCTTTTATTTAGATGGGGCGATTACAAGTTTAAATACCCACCTGAACTGCGGCTCAATATCGCCTCCGTTTCACTGGTCAGTTTCCTGAGCCCTGGGAAACCCGTGCTGGATACGTTTAATTTAAAGCTAATTCATTGTAAAAAGCCCTCACTAACGTCTCGTAAGCATGTACATTGCTGCAATAAGTACCCGCCCACTAATCAAAGGCCTGACTTCGGTGAGTAGTTAACTCGCAGGCATCCAAATGCGGCTCCGTTAAACCCGGAAGTTGGTGTATTGGAGCCAGGCTGCAGTTATAATGTCAAATTCAGTTAGTTTAACTACGCAGCCACTTCCAAATCACCCGCTTTTGGGTGTTAACATTCCATCCAAAGAATCTAAGTGAAAGCTACAGAGTCCCATTCTGGTCTACAAATCAAGTTAATCTGCAGGTAGATCAGAAGGTCCAAAAATCCACTGGGGTGCAGTCCTGACAGTTACACTGGAATCATGGTTGCCACTGACCCCACTGAAATTTGTTGTGTCAGGGGAAGGGGCCTTGAGGAGAGGTCTTTTAGTGCTTTGGCGATGCATCTGTGGTGCTCCCTGCTGCAGACACCAGAATTGCTGGCAGAAGCTTGCCGGGGAGAGGAGTCGGGTCCCCACCTCCTCACACAACTGATTATGCTGCCCCTAGGAATCCTCCGTGTCAGGGGCCACTTTATAAATGTAGCAAAAATGCTGCTGTTCCTTATCTTTGGGGGTCCATGCCCTACTCCCCGTCTATGTTCCCAGGTCATTCCCACTTCCGTCGGCCCTGCTGCCTTCTAACAATGGTCTTGTGGGGTCCACCTCACAAGGCCATCCCAGATATTCTGGCATAAGACAAAGAACTGGTGTATCTGGGTCCCGAATGAGTTTGTGGCTTTGATTCGCTTTTGCCAGTTTTCTAAGTTGCATGATGCTTGGGCTATCAACCTGGTTTATGGTACCATAGCCGTACCATGGCAATTAACTTAAGATGTGTCATCTTCTTGCATATCTGCTTCTGGGTTCTCTGGGTAGTGTACACACAGTACTGACCTTGGCTGCTACATCTGCCCAGGCGCGCTGCTGTCCTCTGGGGCTGGTGCCCTGCAGTGACAAAAAGGCAACCTCCCTCGCATCCACCTCATGCAGCAGCACTGCAAGCACCATAGGCATGGGCACCAGGACCAGAAAATTGACCCAATGCTTATTTCAGTTGAAACCTGACAGATCTATGAGTAGAGACCTGTCAAAAGTGTGCAGGGGGATCCCCATGGCCCACATAATCCCAGGGACGCTTGCGAACCACATGCGCCCCTGGAATACCTGGGCCTCTGCGCATTTCATAGTGGAGAGGCCCAGGATTGCAAGTCTCAGGATTTACGGAGCCAGCAGGTAAGTGTGTAGATTTTTTCCAATCAGAGGCATCCGCACGCAGGAAGCCTCCGATCAGAAATTCAGGGCCAATGTTATACCACTATTCAAGAAAGAGGAAAAGAATAACGCAGAAAACTACAGGCCAGTCAGCTGGACATTGGTGGTGGGGAAGTGATTGGAAACCATTATCAGGGACAAAATAAACTTTCATTTGGAAAGGCTTGGTTTAATCAAGGAGAGCCAGTGCGGATTTGTTAAAGGCAAATCGTGTCTGACGAACTTGATTGAATTCTTTGACAAGATAACAGAGAAGGTTAATCAAGGTAGTGCAGTAGATGTAGTATATTTGGACTTTCGGAAGGCATTCGACAAAGTGCCACACAGTAGGTTTATTAAGACGATGGAAGTCCATGGAATTAAGGGGAATGTGGCGGTATGGATACAAAATTTGCTCAGTGGCAAGAAGCAAAGGGTAGTGGTGGATAGATGTTATACAGACTGGGAGGTGATTTGCAGTGGTGTCCCCCAAGGGTCAGTTTTGGGTCCATGACTCTTTGCAATTTTTACAAACTACCTAGACTCGGATATAGGGAGCAACATTATATAGTTTGCAGATGATACAAAACTTGGCTAAGTTGTAGATAGTGATGAGGATAGTTATAGGCTTCAGGATGACATAGACAGGATGGTGAAATGGGCAGAAGCATGGCAGATGATGTTCAATGCGGAGAAGTATGAAGTGATAAACTTTGGGAGGACTAATATGGAAAGACAGTATACTATAAATGGCATGATTTTGAAAAGTGCAGATGAGCGGAGAGACCTTGGTGTCCATATACACAAATCCTTAGGGGTGGCAGGGCAACAGCCTGACATAGTCATACTCACACAATCATACCTTTCAGCCAATGTCCCAAA
Organism: Somniosus microcephalus; assembly: GCF_052327205.1. Classification (NCBI taxonomy): domain Eukaryota; kingdom Metazoa; phylum Chordata; class Chondrichthyes; order Squaliformes; family Somniosidae; genus Somniosus; species Somniosus microcephalus. Next base: position 165,544,110 of record NC_140995.1, on the reverse strand, counting down.
TTCCTCCATCACCATTCCCGGGTATGTCCTGTCCCACCAGCAGGACAGACCCACCAGGGGTGGCGGCACAGCGGTATACAATTGGTAAGCAGTGGTCATGGGAGTCCTTAACTCAACATTGACTCCAGACCCCATGAAGTCTCATGGCTTCAGGTCAAGCATGGGCAAGGAAACCTCCTGCTGATTACTGTAGTGTATGTACCTTGAAGAAGGAACTATATTCTGCAGCCCCTGTATACTGCAGTACCAGTAGTGACCACCCCTGTATATAAGCCTGTGTAGTAACTTTGTATAGTAGTTCCAGTTTTGTCTCCATTCAGCAAACACCTGTTATAACCAACTTCTGCAGTCCGTGTCTCAATTACACACGGACATTACATTGGCGACGAACAGATCCGAACTTACCTACAGTTCTGCACCACCTCACGGGGATCCATCCCTGAAGCGAAGTTATTAGAGGTCGAAGCCAGAATGAAGAAATCCAAAAGGGAAAAAAAACAAACAAACAGAAGAAATGGGCGTCGACCGTGGGCAACCGCCCTCTGATTCATCAAATTCGAAGATTTGCAGGAGAGGCTGTCGAGAGCTGGGCTTGGTTATCCAGTCTATGGTGTTCCAGCTAATCGGGCTGGTGGCAGGTAGTACACTGATCCTTCCTGGGCTGTGGCGGGCTAGAGCTCGATCGGGTGGCTTTTCAACGGGGCCGAGCAGCGTTGTCGGGAAGAGGAGAGAGAGAGAGAGAGGGTGGAGCACACAGGGTGCGGTCGGTGCTACGAAGCCGGGCAGCGTACAGACCCGAGAAGAGGGAGGGAAGTGTCCCATAGGGTCTGCTCTGACGACGGGAACAGTAATTAAAATAAAAGAAAAAGAAATTAGAAGCGCAGAAAGCTGCGAGGAGCTGCAGTTTGCCACGGGGACCGCGGAGAGCGGCGTTGGCAGCAACGCGGGGGGAAGCGCGCGAAGACCATAGGGCGTCGCCATCAAGGCATAAAAACGCTAGCAACAGTGCTGGCAACAGCGGAAAAGGCAGAAAGCGCAGGAGGCGCCATCTTAATCCAGCGGGGAAGAAGGCAAAGCATGGGAGGCGCCATTTTGTTCAATTGGGGAAGAAGGCAAAGCGCGGGAGGCGCCATCTTAGATCTCCAAGATGCCGAAGACTGGCAATATCACTGCCTTCGATAATGAAATAGAAGACTGGAACACGTATGTGGAAAGAGTCGAAGTATATTGCAAGGCAAATGAAGTAGCCGATGAGAAAAAGGCATCGGTACTACTAAACTTAATGGGCGCAAGAACGTACGGCCTATTGCGGAACCTGATCACTCCATGTCAAACCGATGGAGAAGAGTTTTAACGAAATTGTTGATATCCTACAGGAACACCTAAATCCAACACCGCTGCTGATAGCAGAAAGATTTAAATTCCACAAGAGAAATCAGCATAAAGATGAGAGCAATGCTGATTACCTTACGGAACTATGCAAGCTATCAAAGCACTGCCAGTTCGGAGCAGGACTGGCAGATACCCTACGGGACAAATTTGTCTGTGGACTCCTGAGTGATGGAACCCAGAAGAGGTTACTCTCAGAGAAAGAGCTGACGCTAGATAAGGCTTTCAGCGTGGCAGTATCGTACGAAGCAGCAGCAAGGGGAGCTGCGGAAATACAGCAAAAGCCACAGGAATACGGCACCCATGAAATGACACGGGGATTTGAAAAATGTTATCGCTGCAGCAGAACAACCCATGACCAGAAGGACTGCTGGTTCAAGGACAAAACATGCAGGCAATGCGGAAAGATGGGACACATTGCACGAGTTTGCAGGTCCGGGAAGAAGACTAACGACAACAAAAAGACTACTAAGGAAAAGTACAGGAAAGTACAAAAGATGACGGACAGTAGTTCCGAAGACCAGAAGAGCAATAGTGAATCCGGGAACAAGAGACTAAGCTGTCTCAAACTACACAACGTAATCGCAAAAGAGGATCACCGAACCATTTGGGTCACCCTCACGATAGCAGGGTCCCAAGTCAAAATGGAATTGGATACAGGATCAGCCCTGACCATCATGAATCGACGAGACTACGAGCGGCTATTCTCACACATACCCTTGAAAGACACATCCATTGTCTTGAAGACATATACGGGGCAGAAAGTATACCCCAGAGGGAAAATAAGGGAGCCTGTCGAATACAACGGCAAGGAAATACAGAAATTGTATCTCTACATACTGCAAGATGGTGGACCACCATTATTGGGACGTGAATGGATCAGAAAGATAAGTTTAGACTGGCACTCCATTCAGGCACTGACTGTGGCTGGTAAAAAGGATGACGACGTCACACCTGGACGATTGTCAAAAATCTTAGCTAACGCTAAAGAGGTATTTCAACAAGGACTGGGAACTCTTAAAGGCGTAACCGCCTCGATAAAAATAGAAGAGAATGCAATTCCCAAGTTTTTCAAAGCAAGACCGGTACCGTATGCAATTCGCCCAGCCGTCGAGGCAGAGCTGGAGAATCTGGAGAATGCAGGCGTGTTATCTAAGGTAGACTGGAGCGAGTGGACGACACCCATCGTTCCTGTCATGAAGAAAACGTTAAACAATAAGTCCAGAGTAGTAATTCCACCCAAATTGAAGGATAGAGTGCTCAATGAGCTTCATGAGGGTCATCTGGGAGGGGTAAAAATGAAGAACTTAGCCAGAGCGTTTGTGTGGTGGCCGGGAATCGATAGAGAAATCAAACAGATGACCAAGAGCTGTACAGGATGCCAGAAGGTCCAAAACGCCCCACCACAAGCCCCTCTACATCCATGGGAGTGGCCCTCATCTCCATGGCAAAGGGTACACATTGATTTTGCTGGTCCATTTATGGACTCGATGTTTTTAATTGCGGTGGATGCACATTCAATGTGGCCAGAGGTAATAAAAATGTCCTCAACCACCACAGAAAAAACTATCACAGTCTTACAAACCATATTCGCCAGAAATGGGCTGCCTGAACAGATTTGCTCCGACAATGGACCACAGTTTGTGTCTGAATAGTTCCAGAGGTTCTTAAAGAACAATGGTGTTAAGCATTACACATCCGCCCCATGTCATCCAGCCACCAATGGATTGGCTGAGAGGTTCGTTCAAACATTCAAGAAGGCTATCAAGGCAATGTGTAATGAAGACATACCCCTACAACACAAGGTGGATAACTTCTTGTTTGCCTACCGGAATGCGACACATGTGGTTACCAACCAAACTCCAGCCATGATGTTCTTCAATCGAAGACTACGATGCCGCTTGGATTTGGTTAAGCCAAACATCAGAAGAGATGTGGAGAACAGGCAGTTTCAGAATATGAATGAAAGGCCGACCAGGAGTTTTAAGATAGGTCAACCAGTTTTGGCCCGGGATTACCGCACAGAGAAATGGCAGCCAGGAACGATCTGCACACGGCAAGGACCTCTAATGTATACCGTGGACGTTGGAGAGAGCATTGTAAGACGCCATGCTGACCAGATTCTAGAGTCACTGGAAAACGTCAAATCTACACCACGATCCTATACACCTGGTGATGAAACCAAAGTACCAATTGCATCTACCTCAGAATCGGTGATATTGGAAGCAGACGAACCAAACAACGACGTTGATCCCGAATCAACTTTGCCAGAAGAACCTGATACCCCAAAGAGGCGTTATCCGGACAGAATCAGGAAGCCTCCTCAAAGACTGAATTTATAATTGATTAACTTCAGCTAATGTATATAGCAACTGTAATTGTAAATATGTTATTTAATTATTAATTGAATGTTATGTACTGTTTAGCTAAAAGGGGAGGAATTGTAGTGTATGTACCTTGAAGAAGGAACTATATTCTGCAGCCCCTGTATACTGCAGTACCAGTAGTGACCACCCCTGTATATAAGCCTGTGCAGTAACTTTGTATAGTAGTTCTAGTTTTGTCTCCATTCAGTAAACACCTGTTATAACCAACTTCTGCAGTCCGTGTCTCAATTACACACGGACATTACAGTCATCATGACAGGGTCATCAACATTCAAATCAATCCCGTTTGTACGCATAGTTATCATTTCTCCCTTAAAAGCAGAGGTTGACCTCCCATCAAAGCCTTGTAATGTCAAGCAGCCCTTGCCCGCCGCAGCATGGCGTTCAGGGTGTGGGGTATGGATGATGGTAACGGATGAACCGGTGTCAATAAGCATGAATTGTTGTCGGCCCCCCGGTAGAACAACCAAAATTCCCGGTCGCCCGTTAACATCACGTCGGAACCCCACTTCCGACCAAGAGGGGGCCCGTCCCCTTCATTGGGCCGATGCCTGGGATCCCTGTGGCTGTCGTCCAGCAGGATCCGAGATGGCCACCACCCGATTAGCTCTTATAACGATGTGGGTGTTCAGCATGGCTGTTATTTTACTAATTTCTCCGGCCAGTTGATCTACCTTGGTCTCCAGGGGATCAGCGGATATTATTGGTGGTGGTGGGGGTAGATTTCCTTGAAAGAGAGGGTACCGTTGGCCCTGTCTTCGGGGTTGTTGTGTCCGTGTATAATAAGACACAGACTGCAGGAGAACGGTACAACAGGTGTTTACTAAACGTGGCTCACACTGGAACTGATCTGTACAGATTACTACTCAGTGCTATGTACAGGTGTAGTCACTGCCGGTACTGCAGTATACATGAGCTGTAAAAGATAGTTCCCCCCTTAAAGGTATATACATTACAATTCCTCCCCTTTTAGATTAACAGAACCATAACACTCATTTAACAATTAAATATCAAACTAATTACAATTAACACTTTTAACATGCAACATTAGCTGAAAATAGTCTATTTATATATTCAGTCTTTGGGGAGGCTTCCTGATCCTTTCTGGATAGCGCCTTTCCCGAGTGTCTTGCTCTTGGTGCGGAGGCGATTCTGGCCCCCTGTCGTCGGTTGGTTCATCAGCTTCCGATGCTACTGTTTCTGGGGTAGATGCGACCTGTACGTCGGGTTCATCACCAGGTACGTATGGGCGAGGCATGGGGTTGACTTGTTCCTGTGACTCTAGGATCTGGTCAGCATGGCATCTCACGATGCTCTCCCCAACGTCCACTGTGTACATTAGTGGGCCCTGCCATGTGCATATTGTTCCTGGCTGCCATTTTTCTGTTCGGTAGTCGCGGGCCAAGACTGGTTGCCCTACATTGAAGCTCCTTGTTGGCTTCTCATGGATGTGCTGGAATTGCTTACTCTCAACATCTCTTCGTACGTTTGGTCTGAGCAAATCCAGGCGAGATCTTAACCTTCGGTTAAAGAACATCATGGCTGGGGCCTGGTTGGTGACTGCAAGTGTCGCATTCCGGTAGGCTAACAGGAAATTGTCCACCTTGTGCTGCAGCGGAATGTTGTCATTGTACATAGCCTTTATTGCCTTCTTAAAGGTTTGTACGAACCTCTCAGCCAATCCATTTGTGGCTGGATGATACGTGGCGGATGTGTAATGCCTTACCCCATTCTTTTTCAAGAACCTCCGGAACTCTTTGGACACAAACTGTGGTCCGTTGTCGGAGCAAATCTGTTCTGGCAAGCCATTCCTGGCAAAAATGGTCCATAGGACTGCAATAGTTTTCTCCGTGGTGGTGGAGGACATTTTGATGACCTCAGGCCATTTCGAGTGCGCATCCACGGCTATTAAAAACATTGAGTCCATGAATGGACCAGCAAAATCAATATGCACCCGTTGCCATGGAGATGAGGGCCACTCCCATGGGTGTAGAGGGGCCTGTGGTGTTGCATTTTGGACTTTCTGGCATCCTGTACAGCTCTTGGTCAGGTCCTCGATTTGTTTATCGATTCCCGGCCACCACACATAAGCCCTGGCTAGGCTTTTCATTTTTACCCCTCCCAGATGACCCTCATGAAGCTCATTGAGCACTCTATCCCTTAACTTGGGTGGAATTACCACTCGGGATCCACACATCAAGGTCCCCCGGCACACTGACAGCTGTTCTCTCCTTGTCGAGAATGCTGGCAACAGTGAGTCGCCATGTGCTGGCCATCCCTTCACCGTCAAATCATATACCCGAGACAGTGTCGGGTCATTTCGGGTTTCCTTTTCGATACAAGCGTTAGTTACCGGTAGGTATTCAACTATAGTCGAATGGAATATTTCGACAGGATCCACTGCTGGTGCTTCCTCCGCAGTAGGCAGTGGCAGGCGTGATAGCCCATCAGCATTTCCATGCTGTTTCGTGCCCTTATATTCAATCTCATAGTGGTGCACCCCTAGAAAAAGTGACCATCTTTGTAGTCGTTGCGCAGTCATCACCGGAACGCCCTTCTTCGGATTAAAAATGGAGACAAGAGGCTGGTGATCAGTCAGCAAGGTGAATTTCTGCCCGTGCAGATAGTGATTGAACTTTTTCACTCCCCACACTAGGCTGAGGGCCTCCCTGTCAATCTGGGCGTAGTTACGCTCGGCTGAGGTTAGTGATCGTGACGCAAAGGCTATTGGCCTCTCTGAGCCGTCCAAGAATTTGTGCGACAGCACCGCTCCAATGCCGTAGGGTGACGCCTCACATGCCAACCGAATTGGTAATGCCGGGTTGTAATGGGCCAATACCTCTTTCGATGTGATTAGTGTTTTGCTCTTCTGGAAAGCTCGTCTACATTCGTCACTCCACTTCCATGGCACCCCAGTTTGCAGTAGGGTGTTCAGTGGGTGTAGTATTGTGGACAAATTTGGCAAGAACTTATGGTGGTAGTTTACCAGCCCGAGGAACGACCTCAGTTGTGACACGTTTTCCGGTGCTGGAGCCTTGATTACTGCCTCAATCTTCTCTGGGGACTTATGTAACCCCTCTTTATCGATAACATGGCCACAATACGAGATCTGTTTTCTAACAAACTTGCATTTGGGGCGGTTAGCTCGGAGCCCATATTCCTTCAATCTAGTGAGCACCTGCTCCAGGTTGGCAAGGTGATCACTGTCATTTTCGCCCGTGACCAGGATGTCATCCAAATAACACTGGGTCCCTGGGATCCCTTGCAGGACTTGTTCCATTGCCCTCTGCCAAATAGCCGGAGCTGATGCTACCCCGAATACCAGCCGGTTGTATTGGTAGAGACCTTTATGGGTGTTGATTGTGAGGTATTTTTTTGATGCTTCTTCTACCTCCATTTGCAGATACGCCTGGGCCAGATCAATCTTAGTGAAGCGTTTCCCTCCAGATAGCGAGGCGATAATATCTTCAATCCGCGGAAGTGGATATTGTACGGTGTGAAGGACCGGGTTCACTGTTACCTTAAAGTCCGCACAGATGCGAACCTTCCTTGGTTCCCCAGGCGTGCTGCTCAATGACTTTTACATCACAGAGACGATGGGTGTAGCCCACTCGCTCCAGTCTACCTTGGACAGTACACCTGAACGTTCCAGACTCTCCAGCTCTGGCCTTAAAACATTTTGGGCTTGCGTTTTCTTCAATTTTAATCGTCGCTGTCATGCCTTTTAGTGTTCTGAGTCCTTGCTGGAACACTTCTTTCGCGTCAGTTAGGACCTTTGACAGTCGCCCAGGTGTGACGTCGTCATCCTTTTTGTCAGCCACAGTCAGTGCCTGTATGGAATGCCAATGCAGTTGTATTTTCCGGACCCATTCACGTCCCAGTAATGGTGGTCCTCCATCTTGCAATACATACAGGTCTAGTTTTGGTGTTTCCTTACCGTTATATATAACGGTCACCCTTATTTTTCCTTTGGGGTAGACTTTTTGCCCCGTGTACATCTTCAAAATAATTTTTGTTTCTCTCAAGGGTATGTGTGAGAATAGCCGCTCATAGTCCCGTCGGTTTATGACTGTTAGGGCTGATCCTGTGTCCAATTCCATCTTTACCTGGACTCCTGCTATCTTGAGAGTGACCCAAATGGTTCGGTGATCCTCCGTTGTGATCACATTATGTAGTTTCAGACAACTCAGTTCCCTGCTTTCGGAGTCGTTATCACTCTTTTGTTCGCCTGAACTATTCTCCGTCATCTTATGCACCTTCTTGTACTTTCCTTTGGTAGGTTTCTTATTGCTGGTTTTCTTTCCCGACCTGCAGACTCGTGCTATGTGTCCTACTTTTCCACACTGCCTGTACACTTTGTCTTTGAACCAGCAATCATTCTGGTCGTGTGTTGTTCTGCCGCAGCGATAGCACTTCTCTGTTCCATATGACATTTCGTTTGTGCCATATTCTTGCGGTCTCTGTTGTATCTCTGCAGCGCCCCGTGCTGCTGCTTCATATGATACTGCAATGCTGAAAGCCTTTTCTAGCGTAAGGTCCTTTTCAGGTAAAAGCCGTTTCTGGGTTCCTTCACTTTGAAGCCCACACACAAACTTGTCCCTTAAGGTATCTGCCAGTCCCGCTCCAAACTGGCAGTGTTTCGATAGTTTGCGCAGTTCTGTTAAATAATCAGCATTGCTTTCATCCTTATGCTGGTTCTGTTTGTGAAACTTGAATCTTTCTGCTATCAGCAGTGATGTGGGGTTTAAATGTTCCTGTAGTATCGTTACTATGTCTTCAAAACTCTTTTCCATTGGCTTCGTTGGGGTTACTAGATTTCGTAATAAACCATACGTCTTTGCACCCATTAAATTTAACAAGACCGATGCTTTCTTGTCATCTGACACCTCATTTGCCTTGCAGTATACCTCTATTCGTTCGACATATGTAGTCCAATCTTCGACTTCATTGTCAAATGCGGTGATACTGCCACTCTTCGGCATTTTGGGTGTGGTTTAAAATGGCGTCTCCCAATGACTTAAAATGGCGTCTCCCGCGCTTTCCTTCCTCCCCCGCTGCTGCCAACGCCGCTCCCGGCGGTTCTCGTGGCAATGGCAGCGCCCTGTAGGTTTCGCATGCTTTTCCTGCGCTGCTGCCAACGCCGCTCTCGGCGGTCCTCGTGGCAATGGCGGCGCCTCACGGATTTCTGTGCATCTCTCTCTCCCTCTCTCCAACGCTGCTCGGCCCCTGAACACCGGCTGCGCCCTGTGCGCTCTGCCCTCTCTCTCCCCCGTCGACGCTGCTCGGCCCTTTGCTGTGCCGCTCGGTCGGGCTCTAGCCCGCCGCTGTCCGGGAAGGGTCTGCGCACTACCTGTTGCCAGCCCGTTTCGCTGGGCCACCTCGACTGGAAAGTCAAGCCTGGCTCTCGACAGCCTCCCCCGCAATTCTCGAGTTTCTGCTGGATGACTGGGCGGTTGCCCGTGGTCGACGCCCGAGTCTCTGGCCTTGACCTCCAATCCACTGATCTCCAGGAACGAATCCCCGGGAGGTGATGCAGAGTTGCAGGTAGGTTTGAACTTGCCTTGTCGCCAATGTTGTGTCTGTGTATAATAAGACATAGACTGCAGGAGAACGGTACAACAGGTGATTACTAAACGTGGCTCACACCGGAACTGATCTGTACAGATTACTACTCAGCGCTATATACAGGTGTGGTCACTGCCGGTACTGCAGTATACATGAGCTGTAAAAGATAGTTCCCCCCTTAAAGGTATATACATTACAGGGGTTTCTTACAAAATTTAGAATAGTGCCCAGGCCTCTCACAATTGTAACAATTTCCTTCTAATCGACGTGTGTAGGGGGGTGCAGTGGGCATAACTGGCCCTTCTACCACACTAACAGGTTTTTTTGGTTTACACTCCTCCCTTGCAAAAGCCCATGCCCGATTGGAGTAGTTCAGGCCACTCAGTCACAGGTGAGACCGTGTGTCCTAGAGCGTGCCTCAATGAGCTTTGCAAGCCATTCAAGAATTGTTTCTTGAATGGTACCTGGTCCTTCCCTTCGTCATCGGAGTCAGGAGCAACCCCTTGGGTTCCACCATAAACCGTGTAGAGCCTATCACTGTGTACAGTGGGTGATTCTCCTGGTCCCTGTGTTGTTTGATAAAATTTCTTAGCCATATCCATGCTGTTAATGCCTAACTGTTCCTGAATGGACTCCATGACTACTGTCGAGGTAGTGCCAATATTAAAAACCAGGAATGGAAGATTTTGCCGTATCTTGGGGTTGGTGGAAGCGAGGAGGACGCGTTTCAAATCGGCGTCCTCTAATTCGCTGTGTCCCCGCTTCCAAGCAGTCCATCGAACTTTAACGTCGATGGGGCACTCCGTTACTGTTATGGGGCCTAACTCATTAACACAAGCTTGTACTTCGGCAGCATTGAGGGGAACGGAGCGCTTCTCTGAGGAGGTTTCCTCCCCCTTGCCAACATAGGTCTGGGTTCTAACTATGACACTCACAGGGGCCGACTGCCTCTCCTCATGGATGGAGCACACCCCGGGGTCTCCCCAACCATCATGTCAGCCGTGCTGATATGCCTTGCCTTCTAGTGCATCCCAGTCTATCATTTCTCCTTCTCCTGCTGCTCCCACTGCTGAATAATATGATCTTGCAGTAACAGCAGCCACAACAGCCTGTCGTTTTCCCAGCTTTCCCTCTAGTTCGTATATCTTCAACCTACACTGAGTGTGATCCATCTCTCTATAAGGGCGCTGCAGAGCTTCCCTCAAGGCGCCTCTGGCATCTTGTAAATCATGCGTAAGATCCTCCCTCTCTATCTCACAAGATTGTAACGCCTGTTTGGTTTCTTCTAGTTCACGTATAGCGCTTCCTGCCTGGACTGCACACACACTTTGTTGTTGCAGTACTACTGCAGCTTGAGAGGTCTGGCTCTCTAAATCAGTAATTCGCTTTTTCAAATCTCCCACTTCCTGAACCTGCTTTCTTTTTAGGTCTTCCACCTCCAGCTCTTGCTGCTTCCTTAAGACCACTATCTCCTGCCTATGTTTTTCTTTTGACTCATTGTGTTGTGCTCTTAGCTCTTCTATCTCTTTACTTTGTTTCTTACAGTACTCATCATCTCTTTGAGCACAGTAAAATACTGTATAGGCGAGTAACCTAGTCGCCTTATCACTTTTAATCTTTTTTGGATCCACACGTTCCTGAATAAAGTTTATCACTTCGTCAAAGGGGACTCAGTCAATAGTCAATAGTAAACATTCCGTCAATAGTACCTGTACTTCCTCCTCACAGGCACTTCTGTCTAACGTATTCTTGTTCGTGTTAACAAAACTTTTATTAGTCATCTTGTTGTTTTCTTAACAGACCTCTAACATCTATAACTATCGCCGCGCAATTCACGGGCACTCCCCACGAAGGGTTATCCCTCCCCAAGAGAAGCAGCTGATCAGGAGGCTACTCTCGAGGTCTGGTCTATTACATAATACTAGCCGCTTTGCCTCGTCCCATCTGGGTCGCCACCTGTGAGTCTGTCAGTATTGACCACTCAGAGTTCTTGGACAAGAAACAAATAGGCAGCAGCCAGTATGTTTGAGTAATAGATCAGATTTATTAAGCCTACAGCGTAATCAATACTTAACATCAGGCGATAGTAACGAATAGCTCGCAGCTCTTGGTCTCTGGAGCCCTTCGGACATAGGCAACATCATCGCAGGTCTGTTCCTTATCCTCGCAGCAAAATTCTGTGTGAAACTGTTCTTTGAATCTCGAGGTTTTAACCCATTGCTTATCAACAGTTTGTTTGGCCAGTGTCCATATACGGTCTTTAACAAAATCACCTTTTTTAATTGGTTCTAATGGTCAAAATACCATTGTCACTCGGGTTAACGCTAGTAATCTGGCCACTCCTTTTCCAGTACATTTCCATTAACCCTGTTCTGCTGTCGTGTTATCTTGTTTATAGCTTTTCACCCCATTGGAATTTACCATGGGGGAGAAATTCGGTTGGTAGCGCCAACGATTAGCGCCTAAAGAGGCCGAGAAGTGGGGCGCTAACCAACTAGCGCCCAGGCACAGCGAACCCTGCGCCTCTTCCCATATTGAGTGGACTTTTAGCGCCGGCGCTAAATCTTAGCGCCCGCTCACGGGCACAGGCAGATCATGACATCATTTCAGTGTGCAATGCCTTTTTGGCGCCCCGGACCAGAAATTCAGTGGCTCCCCCCTCCGTTCCGCCTGGCGCTAATAAGGACAGCTTACCTGGAACGTTCCCCAGTCGCTCTCGGGCTTGGGGGGGCGTCCTTTAAAGGGGACTGCACTGGTATAAAAGCGACAGCCATTTTGGGAGCACAACTTCTTCGAGAGTTTCACAGAGTTGCTGAGCTGCACTCTGAGAGCCATTTCACCAGTGGGCCAGCGCTGGCAGAGGAACTTCAGCCTTCTGACCATCACCTTGCTGCTGGTGAGCATTTACAACGGGAAAACTTTCTTGTGCACTATTATTATGGGGGCTGCATTGGAGGGGAACGTCCTGCTGCTGAACCATCTGGAAAGGGCACAGAGACGCAGGGAGAGAGGGGCAGGCATGGCCAGACGGAGGAGGGCCAACAGACGTCGCCACATCAGACCTTACGCTGCCAGGGTTTTCCGACAGCAGTTCTCTTACTTGAACATGTCAGAGGAGCAGTGTCTCAGAAGGCTGCGCTTCAGATGGAGGTGGTGACTGAGCTGTGCCACCTGCTTCAGCCAGATCTGCAGCCTCAGATAAAGTGCAGGACCTCTCTGTCGGTGGCTGTCAAGATGACTGTTGCCCTGAACTTCTACGCAAGCGGCTCCTTTCAGGCCGCAACTGGGGACATAGCCAACATATCGCAGTTTGTGGTGCATTGCTGCATCCATCAAGTAACTGATGCCCTGTTTAAAAGGAGGCAGCAGTACATCTCCTTCCCTATGACACTGGACAAGCAGCGGGAGCGTGCAGAAGGCTTTGCAGCAATAGCGGACTTCCCCATGGTGCAGGGCGCCATTGACTGCACGCACGTGGCTTTGCGGGCGCCTGTATTGAATCCGGAGGAGTTCCACAACTGCAAGGTGACCACCGACAGCTGATCCTCGCAGTCAATGCGCAGTTCCCAGGCAGCAGCCACGACGCCTTCATCCTGCGCCAGACTTCAGTTGCAGACCTTTTCGAGGCCCCGGCTCACCCAGGAGGCTGGCTTCTCGGTGACAAGGGCTATCCTCTGTGCCCATGGCTGATGACCCCGCTCCGTTCGCCCAGCAACCCTGCTGAAGAGCGCTACAATGTGAGCCATCAGGCGATGAGGAACATTGTGGAGCACACAATCAGCGTGCTGAAGCAACGGTTCCGCTGTCTGGACCATTCCGGAGGCGCCCTGCAGTACTCACCTGAGCGAGTCTCCCACTTCGTGGTTGTATGTTGCATGCTGCATACCCTCGCTATCCTACGCACCCAGCCAATGCCACCAGACATTGAAGCACCAGCAGAGGAGGAGGAGGAGGAGGAGGAAGACGGGAGGGAGGCACAAACTGGAAGGGCCGTCCGTCAGAGGCTGATCAGAAGTCGCTTCTAGGCCCCTCTCACGGAATGCTTGGTGCCATTCGAAGAGCAGGAATGGAACCGTTCTGATAACCCAAAGCCTATGAAGGGCAATATGAAATATGTGAGATGTGGTCTCTGTTGTAGACAGTATTCTATAGTCCAGTAAGGAGATCACTACTACAATGGCTTAATTCTAATTATCTTACTTTATAGTTTTAACGTCAGACAGTATAAGAAGATTACAGGTCAATGAACTAAATTAGACATTTGCATACATTAGAATGAATCTAGACATAATAAACATACATTCTCCATTTATATGGATTCAAAGGAGAATCCGTCCCTGTGTCCAAATTCGAGTGCACTCTTTCGTTGGCGCGCTTAAGTTGGAGCTCATGGTATGTATAATGTCTGCAAGACTTACAACTCCGAACCCCTTCGTTGAATTCTCTTCACGATCACTGAATCCCACTTTGAGTTCTGGATGCAGAGCTACTAATACGAAGGGCGGCGGCCGAGTTTGGAAGCCCGGGACGGGATGCGGCAGCCATTTGCCTCCTGAGCCCTCTTTTTAGAGCTCCTGCCCTCTTCTCTTCCAGTCGCTCCTTTCTTCCCGCTCGAAAAACCCGACTCCACCCCTTCCTCCTGGGGTTTCTGCCTGGAGACTGCGCAGCCTCACTTAGATTTTTCTTTATCAGGTGGTGATCCACTGACCTGACGACATTGAAGTATTTAATTTCCTACGGCTGAATGTGTGAAAATGCATCCAGAACCAAGGCAATCAATCCCTTCAGTCATTCACACTTACATCACGGTCCTGGCCACGGCCGTTGAATGCGGGATCGGCCGTTTCGTTTCGAGCCGTTTGAAAACGAGTTCCAATCCGCTCTCGCGCCGTTTCCACCACAACAACAAACACTCAATCTCGAATGAATTCTCCGTCCCAGTTACTGTAGTGCGTGTTGGTTCACGTTTAGTTTGAAAAGTGCTGTTATCGGTTTGTGTCCGTTTGTTCTCCCCTCCCGAGACCCCTCCAGACATTTTGAACAAAACCGTCCCCGGCGGCTCGCAGAGATTTCGGAACCCCCACTTCGGCCCGCGCGCGCAGCTGTACCTTCACATGGGCAACTTTAACCCAGGGATTTATAACAATGATAATACAGTGTCTAAGTTAAAGATTGATAACCATACTTAGCGTACATAACATTTCCAGTGGGTATTACATAAATAAAAACATATGTTTATTTTGCAAAATGTGCTTCCTTCCAACATGACAAAGCAATGGCAACAGAAAGCAAAACTAACACGCTAACACATAAGTGACTCGCACACCCGGGAGACTATCCAAAACATTACTAACATTCAGACCAGCATCCACGGCCTTGATTTCTACAAATAAGACGTCTCAGCAGCACCTTCTACTTTTTCCCCCTTGATGGTGATTTACTTCTCTTGCGAGATCGGCCCCTTCCCTCCCTGCAACTCCTCCGTAATGGGACCCCAGTGGCTGCATCAAGGCTGGGGGAGGCCTGCTGACTGTCCGAAAGCGCAGATGCCCCTGAGGGACGGCCTGGACGACCTCTGGGCTTGGAGGGCCCGGATGCTGACTGCTCCAACTGTGCATGGGTGGAAGCAGTCTGTCCTGTAGGTGGTGGCAGCTGCAGTGGAGACGTGCCAGTGGTGGCATGAGGAATGCTGTCATCCTGAGAGCGGACACCTGCTCTGTGGTCGGCTGACACACTGGCACTCTGACGGGGCAGCACCGCAGCATGCGCACCAATTGGCTGGTCCACAGATTGCTGGCCTGCTGTGGTGCTGCAAGGGCCCCGGGTAATCCTGCCTGATCCAGCGAGGGTGGCAGCAGTCAGTGTTCGCGTGGCCTCAATCTGCGTCTGCATGAGACCAGCGAGTGACTGCGTGGCAGCACTCAGCACTTGCGTGGCAGGTGCCAGTGCTTCGGTGAAGCCCTGGACAGTCCTTTCCAGTGCTTCGGTGAAGGCCGGGACAGTCCTTTCCAGTGCTTCGGTGAAGCCTGGGACAGTCCTTTCCAGTGATGTCCCAATGCCCTGGACAGTCCTTTCCAGTGATGTCCCAATGCCCTGGACAGTCCTTTCCAGTGCTGCCCCGAAGTCCTGGACAGTCCTTTCCAGTGCTGCCCCGAAGTCCTGCGCACTCCTTGCCTGTGCTGCCCCGAAGTCCTGCGCACTCCTTGCCTGTGCTGCACCGAAGTCCTGCGCACTCCTTGCCTGTGCTGCGCCGAAGTCTTGGACACTCCTTGCCAGTGTCTCGATGGATTCAGGCATCCTTGCCACTGCAGCCATGAGCTCAGTGTGCCTGAGCCGAGCCTGGGTGCTCATTTCTGTGAGGGAACGCACCTCTTCTGCGCTCTGTGCAGCAGTACTCGCGGCCTGACTTGCCCTCCGGGGAGACGGCCCCCGAGCTTCCCTACCCCCCTTGCTTTGCTGCAGCCCACTGGGTCCTGGAGCTGGTTCCTCCTCAGAGCCTTCCCCCCCCGCTCCCCTCCAGGGACGTACTATCCCCAGTCTGCAGATGGGCTGGCTCGCCTGAGGGTGGTACGGATGGTCCGGCTTCCTCTTGCTCGTCGCCTCCGGAGTCAGTGGCAGTGGCAGCTTGAGGGCCCGGCTCCCGAGTTGGTGATGCAGCATCTGAAAGCAGGGAGGTTGAAGAGTGGCTTTAGCAAAAGGACAGGGTGGCAGCAAGGGATGCATGAGTGCTGCAATGCTCTGACTTGGGTCCAGAGTGAAAAAGCATGCTGGTGGGGGGAACAAGTGGAAGGAGAGAGTTCAAAAAGGTGATGACCTTACCATCGCTGTGCACAATGGGGTCGGCAGCTCCAGTGGTGACAGGACCAATCATCCGGCTTCCAACAATCTGGTGGACTCGTTCCTCCAGGTCCGTGAGTGTCTGCAGGTGAGGCCGACCTCCCCCGGTACGAAGCTGCTCCCTCCGGTTCCTGGCCAGCTTGGCCTGCAGGAGAAAGGACGGGAAGTGATGATACATTATGCCCTGAGCTGACATCACATGCCCCCCATGGTAGAATAGCCCTTACATTATGCCCTGAGCTGACATTACATGCCCCCCATGGTAGAATAGCCCTTCCATTATGCCCTGAGCTGAATGTGCATGTGTGTTTCCAGAAAGGGCCATGGGTGCTGGCTGACAGATGGCCATTGGGGCTTCGCGCACCCTCTGGCCATAAAGTCAGGTGCAGATGGAGGGATGAAGATGATTGCGAAAAAGGCACTCGCCCTAACGACCCGAGTGAGGTCGTTGAACTTCTTCCTGCATTGCACAGGAGTCCTGGGCATGATGCTGCTGGAGGCGACTCTTTGACAAACTTCCCTCCAAGCTCTGTGGTACTCGCTCTGATGAGGCCTCCTGCCATTGTCGGGGTACAGCACAGCTCGCCGGCGCTCCACTGTGCCAACCAAAGCATCCAATGCCCCATCGGTAAAGCGCTCCGCTCTCTGCCTCACCCTCTCCATCTGGTGAAAGTTTGGAACGCCACAGAATGCACAGCACCGATTTTGAGGCCTACAAGGCGCAGAGTGTGGCAGCTGATCCTAATTGACCTGCCCCTTTAAGAGCTGGCCAGCGCCAGCATGTCTCGGGGAAATCGATTATTGACAGCACCTGCGCTGCGCCCGGCCGCCGAGAAATTGAGTAGCGCCGCCGGGTTAGCGCCTTAAGAGTCCCGTGCAGCACCTGATTTTACGCCGTAATCACCTTGAGGGGCGCAGCAACCCAATATCACTCGAGGTGGCGATAAGTTGCGCCTGGCGATAAAATTTGTGCAGCGCCAATTCTAGCGCCCCAAACGGGGCTATACCGAATTTCTCCCCCCCATATCTCTTTCATTTCATGCCTCAAGCAGTACAAGGCCTTTATACCAAGGGCCCAGATCATTTCAGCGCTGTTTCACTAGTCTTGATGTATCCAGACTATCTCACTTTAATCTACCAGATAAATACCTTAACTTCCATGATCTTTCTCATTTTATCTCCTTATACTAATTATTGGTTCTAATTATTGTTGCAGTTAGTTTTGTTAAGCGAATTCTAAGTTCTAACAACATTATAATATGTTTTTCTTAGCAATTTAATGATTTGACCTTCACTTGCAGTCTGTGGCTGTTTGTTATCAAAACTTAGTCAAAACTGCTTTTGAACTGTCTGCAGCTACATGTTGAACAAGTTCTAGTTACCCAGGAGTAATTATGGGTAATATTATTTGGTCAATGGCTACACTTGAATTTATACATATATGATTTTCATCTACTAAATATCTTACAACATGCACTCCAAGGTCCCTTTGCTCCTCTACACTTCTCAGTGTCCTACCATTTAATGTGTATTCCCTTTCCTTGTTAGCCCTCCCCAAATGCATTACCTCACACTTCTCCGGATTGAAATCCATTTGCCACTGTTCTGCCCACCTGACCAATTTATTGATATCTTCCTGTAGTCTATTTGGTGTATTTGGATTTTCAGAAGGCCTTCGATAAGGTCCCACACAAGAGGTTGGTGAACAAAATTAGGGCACATGGAATTGGGGGTAATATACTGGTATGGATTGAGAATTGGTTAACAGACCGAAAACAAAGAGCAGGGATAAACGGGTCTTTTTCAGGATGGCAGGCTGTGACTAGTTGTATACCGCAAGGATCGGTGCTTGGGCCCCAGCTATTCACAATCTATATCAATGATTTGGTTGAGGGGACTAAATGTAACATTTCCAAATTTGCTGCTGATACAAAGCTAGGTGGCAGTGTCAGTTGTGAAGAGGCTTCAAAGGGATATTGACAGGTTCAGTGAGTGGGCGAGAACATGGCAGATGGAATATAATGTGGATAAATGTGAAGTTATCCACTTTGGTAGAAAAAACAGAAAGTCAGAGTATTTCCTAAATGGTGAAAGATTGGGGAATGCAGATGCTCAAAGGGACCTGGGTGTCCTTGTACATGAGTCACTGAAAGTGAATGTGCAGGTGCAGCAAGCCATTAGGAAGGCAAATGGTATGCTGGCCTTCATTACAAGAGGATTTGAGTACAGGAGTAAAGAAGTCTTACTCCAATTATATAGGGCCTTGGTGAGACCACACCTGGAGTACTGTGTACAATTTTGGTCTCCTTACCTAAGGAAGGATATACCTGCCATAGAGGGAGTGCAACGAAGGTTCATGGGATTGATTCCTGGGATGGCGGGACTGTCGTATGAGAAGAGATTGAGTAAACTAGGCCTGTATTCTCTTTAATTCAGAAGAATGAGAGGGGATCTCATTGGAGCATACAAAATTATTACAGGGCTTGATAGGGTGGATGCTGAGAGAATGTTTCCCTTGGTTAGGGAGTCTAGAACCAGGGGCCACAGCCTCAGGATAAAGGGTAGGCCATTCAGGACTCGAGATGAGAAGAAATTTCTTCACATAGAGTGTGGTGAATCTTTGGAATTCTCTACCCCAGAGGGCTGTGGAGGCTCAGTCACTGGGTATATTCAAAACAGAAGTCGATAGATTTCTGACTAGTAAGGGCATCAAGGGATATGACGATAGGGCCAGTGAATGGAGTTGAGACAGAAGATCAGCCATGATCTCACTGAATGGCGGAGCAGGCTCGAAGGGCTGAATGGCCTACTCCTGCTTCTATTTCTTATGTTCTTATGAATGAAATGACCTTAGGAATGGTAGGCCTTATGGGCACTTAGTGCAAACTGGCACAGAGAGCAGAGGCCAAGAACTATGTTAGATGTTAATGGAGGAGCAAAAACACTCAACAAAAACATAAAAGGGACCCAAAGGTCTGTGGGCCTGCTGCTGCACTCCCGCCTTAGTTGGGGCAGGGATGCGGTGGAAGTGCCCACGAATTAGGCTGGAACCCTGATACATAGGGCTGGATTTTCATTCAGGAGTCGGGTTGGAGGCGGGACTACAACTTTCGGGGTTGCAGTCCCGCCTCCATCGAGATACGGCCAATCCACGCGATTTAAACTTGATTGACCTTGTTGAGCCCGCCCAGCGGGCTCAGCAGGCCAATTAAGGGCCACCTGGCAACAGGTGACGTCACAGACTGAAGTTTCATCTGTCAAGAGATTTTGACAGATGAAATATCAGCGTTTCACAGCTGTTTGAAGCTGTCAAACAGTGACAGTCTTACTTCGAACCTGAGTCCTTCTCCACAGACTCAGTTAGAAATCTCTCCTGCACAGAAAGCTGAAGGCTGTCACTTTTGACAGTTCGCAGCCATTCTGCTTTCTGTGCCGGTGAGATGAGGGACTCCCGGAACCTAAAGGAAGGAAGGCTGAAAAAGTAAGAAAAGGTAATTTACACTTCTTTAATCACTTTAGACACACCAAACACACTTACCTTTGCACTCATGCACACATCACTCACCTGAACACCGACATCTCGACCCCTCCAAGCCCTTCAACCCGACGGCCCGAGTCCTCTAACTTGGCGTGGTTTGGAGCCGTCGGGAATCCCACAGTTCAACCTTAAAAATAGGGATTAGGCTAAAAACTGCCTGTTAATTACCTGTTAACAGGCAGTTAATTGGCACTAATCCCTTCCCGCCTCAGGGAGGCGGGTCCCAGCACGGGGCGGGTACCCACCTCCTTTGAAACTGGCATGGAGGCGGGTTTGGGTGCGGGATGGGGTCGGGGCCCCCAATTTTGAGATTTTAACCCCCCGCACGCCTCCAATCCCGACTCCACGGCACAATGAAAATCCTGCCCACTGAGTCTGTCCATTCCAAACATGGTGCCTGTGTCAGATGAGATGTGGACAGGGGGAGGGGACTCCTAGACCAGGAAGTTTCCTCTACCTCAGCTTTAGTTTCACTGGGTGGCTGATGTGGGTTCTTGCCTGGACTCACAAAATGTTTCTCTAATTACTTCATGTTTTGGGCCCCCTTAAAAAGGGACTGATGAGCCACAGATTCTAATTTTCTGTGCTGGTGGCATTGGCACTACCCTGGAATGACTTTCCAGTGCCACGTTTCCTGCCCCTCTGCAATGGTGTGAGCCTGAGATGAGCCCATTCGTGGTGCAGGCATCCTGCACAAAAATGCAGATTGGAGAACCATCCCTCTGACTGCAGATAGTCTGGCAGTGTCAGTGTTGAAGTTTGCCGACGGGCGCCTGCTGGCACTTAGAGTAGGATCACTCCTGATGTTCAGGCCCAAGCCCTTTAAAAAATGTCTTCAGCTACCCTATTAAGAGTATGAGCAAGAAATGGCTTCCATTATACACCTACTAGACAACTAGATAGTTAGACAACTTTGTTACTGCTTAAGTTACTGAGACATTTATCTAATTGAATTTAGGGTTCTTTCATACTTGCTATTAACTTCTGCAATATTTTAGACATGAATACACTGATTTAACTGCACATAATGCAAAAAACCCTTATTTGCTTTTGTGCTTTCTTTGTGCCATAACTGAAGTAAAATAATTCACCACTAGATGGTACTGCTGCCTAATGCCTCAGCCGTAATGTTGGCAGCAGTGTGATACCAATACTATATTTGGAGTAGTGCCAGTGAGCAGTGTAGATTTCGACTACCTGCTTCCACTGTTGTCTAATCAGAGTTCTACCCGCCTGCCTCCAATAGCCAGTGTAATTTTTAAAGTTAGAAAAGAGCCAAGAGGACAGCCCTTTTATTTCTAATGTTAAGAATCTTAATAGTTCTGCAAGCCATCCAATTGTTTCTTAAACGTTAATGTTAAACTGATAGTGCAGCTAATGTGCAGCACCAACATTGCACCACTGGGAAAAAATCTAAGAGAACGGAAGTTAAGGATTAATTTTTTTTATATGGTTTCCTTTTGGGCCAGGAAGAGCAGGAGTGCTCCTCTCGGCCCAACAAGGAAAGCTTGGGCCTACCCTTCCCCCAGACTTCCCTCCTCCCTTGCCCACAGACTTAGTTTTGTGCCTACATTTTGGGTTTGCCTTCACATTGTTTTTGCTGAGTTTTCCCAACACACAAGCTTTGAAAAAGCTGTTAAATCCATTCTGAGCCTTAATATAGGCTTAAGATCCAAGGAGAGGACATATAAATTGGCCAGAAAAAGCAGCAAACCTGAGGATTGGGAGCAGTTTAGGATTCAGCAAAGGAGGACAAAGGGATTAATTAAGAGGGGAAAATAGAGTATGAGAGTAAGCTTGCAGGGAACATAAAAACTGACTGTAAAAGCTTCTATAGATATGTGAAGAGAAAAAGTTTGGTGAAGTCAAGCGTAGGTCCCTTGCAGTCAGAATCAGGGGAATTTATAATGGGGAACAAAGAAATGGCAGACCAATTAAATACATACTTTGGTTCTGTCTTCACAAAGGAGGACACAAATAACCTCCCAGCGATGTCAGGGAACATAGGGTCTAATGAGAGGGAGGAACTGAATGAAATCAGTATTTGTAGGGAAATGGTGTTAGGGAAATTGACGGCATTGAAGGCCGATAAATTCCCAGGGCCTGATAATCTACATCCTAGGGTACTTAAGGAAGTGGCCCTAGAAATAGTAGATGTATTGCTGGCCATCTTCCAAAATTCTGTAGACTCTGGAACAGTTCCCATGGATTGGAGGGTAGCTAATGTAACCCCACTATTTAAAAAGGGTGGTAGAGAGAAAACGGGGAATTATAGACCAGTAAGCCTGACATCGATAGTGGGGAAAATGCTAGATTCCATTATAAAAGATGTGATAGCAGAGCACTTGGAAAACAGCGACAGGATCGGACAAAATCAACATAGATTTACAAAAGGTAAATCATGCTTGACTAATCTACTGGAATTTTTTGAGGATGTGACTGGTAGAATAGATAAGGGAGAACCAGCGGATGTAGTGTATTTGGACTTTCGGAAGGCTTTCGATAAGGTCCCGCATAAGAGATTAGCGTGCAAAGTTAAAGCACATGGGATTGGGGGTAAGGTACTGACTTGGATAGAGAACTGGTTGGCAGACAGGAAGCAAAGAGTTGGAATAAACGGGTCTTTTTCCGAGTGGCAAGCAGTGACTAGTGGTGTACCGCAGGGATCGGTGCTTGGACCCCAGTTATTCACAATATATATTAATGATTTAGACGAGGGAACTAGATGTAATATCTCCAAGTTTGCAGACGACACAAAGCTGGTTGGACGTGTGTGCTTTGAGGAGGATACAGAGAAACTCCAGTATGATTTGGACAGGTTGGCTGATTGGGCAGATGCATGGCAGATGCAGTATAATGTGGATATACAGGAAGGCAGATTATTATCTGAACGGCAATAGATTGGGAAAAGGGAAAGTGCAATGAGACCTGGGTGTCCTTGTGCACCAGTCGCTGAAGGTAAGCATGCAGATGCAGCAGGTGGTTAAAAAGGCAAATGGTACGTTGGCCTTCATAGCGAGAGGATTCGAGTACAGGAGCAAAGATGTCTTGCTGCAGTTGTACAGGGCCTTGGTGAGACCACACCTTGAGTACTGTGTGCAGTTTTGGTCACCTTATCTGATGAAGGATGTTCTTGCCAAGGAGGGAGTGCAGCGAAGATTCACCAGACTGATACCTGGGATGGCAGGAATGACGTATGAAGAGAGATTGGGTCGATTAGGCTTATATTCGCTGGAGTTTAGAAGAATGAGAGGGTATCTCATTGAAACGAATAAAATTCTAACAGGACTAGACAGACTAGATGCAGGAAGGATGTTCCCGATGGCGGGGGAGTCCAGAACCAGGGGTCACAATCTAAGGATAAGGGGTAAGCCATTTAGGACTGAAATGAGGAGGAATTTCTTCACCCAGAGAGTGGTGAACCTGTGGAATTCTCTACCACAGAAGGCAGTTGAGGCCAATTCATTAAATATATTCAAGAAGGAGTTAGATATATTTCTTAAGGCTAAAGGGATCAAGGGATATGGGGAGAAAGCAGGGACAGGGTCCTGAATTTGGATGCCCAGCCATGATCTCATTAAATGACGGACCAGGCTCGAGGGGCCGAATAGCCTACTCCTGCTCCTATCTTCTATATTTTCTATGTTTCTATGTTAAAGAATTTTGCCTTCATATCCAGCCACTTACCATTATGTGGCTGCATGCCTTTAAAATGTTGTGACATTTCTAGAAATGAATCTCTCGAGATTAATTTACCCTCATAGTCATATATTTATATGTGTTTATATTTATGTTTATTGTTTAGTTCCTATTTCCTGGTTTTGTATTTATATGTACATCCATCCAAATCATTTTGTTGCAGCAGTTTTCTGCTATTGTACTTGTTCTTAATGCTGACTGATAGGGGGTGAAATTCCATAGTGCTTAAAGACGGACATGGACACTACGGTGCTCGATACGCCTGCGCCCCTTCAAGGGGCACAGACAGCATGTTAATTTCGTGTGGCCTGCTAATTTTAATGATTGTCGTGCACAGCCTAGTGCTGAGCGTACCGCTGACAGGCTGTGCACTCAACAGGGTGTCCAAGTTCTCGATGTTTGCGTGAGGCTAGCTTTACTTAAAGGTGAGCTGCCTTCTGCTGATCAAAAATGTTAAAAGTGCTTCAGCACTAACCCAAGTGGCTCAACAGGCCAGGGAAAGGGCACCCAGGGTCTGGGACGCAGCACTCGAGCTTTGAGCAGGGGATCAATACCAGAAGAGAGGTCTTCTACCGAGAGGGGGCCAGGAGGCCCTCCAGAAAGAAAAATGTGGGACCTGATCACCAAGGTGGTCACTGCCAGCAGTGTCGCCCCCCAGGATCTGACTCCAGTACCCAAAGAAGTTTCATGACCTCAGATGAGTGGTCAAGTGAATGCATCTTCAAAAGCCGGCTCCTACCAACTGTACCACTAGACTTATGCACTGCTCAGTGCATGACCCCTCCCTCCCCAGTCACTCACCTACCAACAATCTCTACCAAACACAAGGTACACCTGACATTACTAACTTCACCTCAGCCCCTTGGAGGAGTGGGGCATGGCTGAGCCCTTGACTAGCAGCGGGGCTGAAAGAATACAAGATGCCAGTGACATGATTCTTGTCATTCATGTGGAAAGGACTTATGAAATGATACTGGGCAGCCTGCTGGTGGCGCTGTGCAGGGAGAGTATAAATACTCAGGCATGGGCCCAGCTTGTTCAGGACATTCTTTAACAGGAACTAGTGAAGGACACAACTAGATCTCCATGTTGAAAAACAGTTGATTAAAGCCTTGTTTAATACTTAGACCAAGTGCCTAGTAGTTTTCTTACGTCAGCCAGTATCCTATCATAGAATCATAGAAGCATAGAATGGTTACAGCATGGAAGAAGGCCATTCAGCCCGTCGAGCCTGTGTTGGCTCTCTGCAAGAGCACTTCAGCTAGCCCCACTCCTCTGCCCTTTCCCCGTAGCCTTGCAAATGTTTTTCCTTCAGGTACTTATCCAACTCCCTTTTGAAAGCAGTGATTGAGTCTGCCTCCACCACCCTTTCAAGCAGTGCATTCCACTCGCTGAGTAAGAAAATTTTCCCTCATGTCGCCTTTGGTTCTTCTGCCAATCAGCTTAAATCGGTATCCTCTGGTTCTCGACCTTTCTGCCAATGGGAACAGTTTCTCTCTATCTACTCTGTCCAGACCCCTCATGATTCTGAACACCTGTCAAATCTCCTCTCAATCTTCTCTGCTCTAAGGAGAACAACCCCAGCTTTTCCAGTTTATCCATGTAACTGAAGTCCCTCATCCCTGGAATCATTCTCATAAATCTTTTCTGCACCCTCTCTAAGGCCTTCACATCCTTCCTATAGTGTGGTGCCCAGAATTGGACACAATACTCCAGGTGAGGCCGAACCAGTGTTTTTAAAGGTTCATCATAATTTTCACGCTTTTGTACTCTATACCTCTATGAAGCCCAGGATCCCGTCAGCTTTTTTAACTGCTTTCTCCACCTGCCCTGCCACCTTCAACGATTTGTGCACATATAGCCCCAGGCCTCTCTGTTCATGCGCCCCTTTAGGATTGTACCCTTTAGTTTATATTCCCTCTCTTCATTCTTTCTACCAAAATGTATCACATCACACTTTTCTGCGTTAAATTTCATCTGCCACGTGTCTGCCCATTCCACCAGCCTGTCTATGTCCTCTTGAAGTCTATCACTATCCTCCTCATTGTTCACTATACAGTACTTCCAAGTTTTGTGTCATCTGCCAATTTTGAAATTGTGCCCTGTACACCCACATCCAAGTCATTAATATATATCAAGAAAAGCAGTAGTCCTAGTACCGACCCCTGGGGAACAACACTGTATACCTTCCTCCAATCCGATAAACAACCATTCACCACTACACTCTGTTTCCTGTCACTTAGCCAGTTTCGTATCCATGCTGCCACTGTCCCTTTTATTCCATGGGCTTCAACTTTGCTGGCAAGCCTATTATGTGGCACCTTGTCGAACGCCTTTTGGAAGGCCATGTACACCACGTCAACCGTATTGCCCTCATCAACTCTCCCTGTTACCTGATCAAAAAACTCGATCAAGTTGGTTAAACACGACTTACCTTTAACAAATCCGTGCTGGCTTTCCTTAATTAATCCACACTTGTCCGAGTGACTGTTAATTTTGTCCCTGATTATTGTTTCTAAAAGCTTCCCCACTACCGAGGTTACACTGACTGGCCTATAGTTGCTGGGTTTATCTGCACACCCTTTTTTGAACAAGGGTGTAACATTTGCAATTCTCCAGTCCTCTGGCACCACCGTTGTTTCTAAGGAGGATTGGAAGATTATGGCCAGTACCTCCGCCATTTCTTCCTTCACTTCCCTCATCGCCCTAGGATACATGTACTTTAAGTAAAGCCAGCCTTTCTAGTACCTCCTCTTTATCAATTTTAATCCCATCTGTTATAAATCTCATCATCATAAAGAAACTACTCATGAAATAACACTGGACGGCCAGCTGGTGGCGCCATCCAAGGAGAATAAATACTCGGGCGTGGGCCCAGCTTGCCCAGGGACATTTTGTAAGACAGGAACTAGTGAAGTACAACTAGACCTCCATGTTCTGAAACAAGTTGATTAAAGCCTTGCTTTATACTCAAACCAAGTGCGTAGTGAGTTTTATTACATCAATTTAATTAACTTGATATCGACTCCACGCTCTGAGTGATTTCGGGAACAGCCAGCTACGACTTCAACCGCAGAAGCAAACTCTGGCGTAGTAATCAATCCATCATGGACAAACTACTCAGACCCGCCCGTCTTGACCTGCACCCGAATTCACCTACAACTGCTAAGGTATGGAAACACTGGTATCGTACCTTTAGCAACTTTCTCAGGGTGTGTGGTGAGAATGTTCCTGATAAATTAGAGATACTTGTCAATTATGTATCTCCTCATGTGTTTGACTATATCGAAGACTGTGTAGACTATGACTCCGGTATCCTAATATTATAGCGACTATATGTTAAGGCCCCAAACAAAATTTTTGCTCGGCATCTACTGGCCACAACTTGACAACAACCCGGGGAATCACTTGACGAATTCCTTCAAAAACTTCGCAGGCTCAGCAAGGATTGTAACCTTAAAGCTGTCACAGCTGAGCAGTACCAGGAGGAGTTAATTCGTGATTCCTTTATTAATGGGATTGCGTCTCCCTTCATACGCCAGTGTCTGTTGGAGAATAAAACTCTCGAGTTACAGGCTGCATGTTCCCTGGACTTAGCAAAGAGGAATGCAGATACCTATCTTTTACCTCGTGCACGGGCTGCTGCTATCACTTTTAATGACTCCTTCGATAGGTCTCAGGCAGAAGCACTCACTGATGATGACTCTAACCTAGCGGATGACAACCCTACCCTAGAAGCCTTCACCGATGACGACTCCGCCCTAGCGGCATCTTGGCAACCTGGAAGGAAGTGTTTCTTCTGTGGAGGTGCGTTCCATTATAGGAAATTTTGTCCTGCTCATAACGCAACCTGCAATCATTGCAGCAAGAAAGGTCAATTTTCTATGGTATGCCAGTCAAGAGCCTCTGTTAGTAAGAAAGGCCACTTTTCTAAGGTATACCGGTCGAGAGCTCCTGTTAGTTTTGCAGCTACTATCTATAAAACTGCTCCTCCCTCAAGAGCCACTACTAAGGTTACAGCTGCTATCTATGAAACTGCTCCTCCCCCAAGAACCACTACCAAGGTTACAGCTGTCAAGGGTAAAACTGCCCCTCCTCCCATCACAGCTGTTTTCCCCCAAAGTCTGTCCCATGCAGCCACGAAGGTTTCGTTAATGGGCACATTTTGACTGCACTAATCGACCCATGCAGCTCTGACAGCTTCATTAGTGAGCGGGCTGTCAGTAAGTTAAAACTGCGTATTTACCCATCAGACAGGGAAATTGCAAAGGCTCTGACAACACTGACCATCAATTCTTCCGGCTTTTGTCTTGTCGACCTTATTCTCAATGGCTGCACTTATTTCTCCACCCGGCTCGGGGTGCTCAAAAACCTATGCAGTGATGTGCTCCTGGGACAGGATTTCCAGAAACAACACAAAAGACTCACTTTCGAGTTTGGAGGGTCAAAACTGGAATTTACTATTTCCAAAGTACCGTTTTGTGTGCTTTCAGCGGCTTCACTCGACGAGCCCTCCTTGTTTGCCTATCTTTCCCCCCGATATAAGCCCATAGTCACTAAATCATGACGTTTCAGCCAAGATGATTGATCCTTTATCGAGGCAGAAATCTCTCACCTTCTAGCTGATGGTATCATTGAGCCATGTTCATCTTCCTGGCGAGCTCAAGTCATCGTTGTTAAAAATCCTCTGAAGCAACACAAGAAACGTCTTTGCATCGATTACTCACAAACTATTAACCAGTATGCCGACCTGGATGCCTACCCACTACCACGCATCGATGACATGGTCAATAACCTTGTCAACTACAAGGTATTTTCAACTTTGGATTTAAAGAGCGCAATATCATCAAGTACCTTTAAAGGACTCTGACAAAAAGTATACGGCCTTTGAGGCCAATGGTCGACTTTATCAGTTTTGTCACCTTCCATTTGGGGTCACCAATGGGGTGGCTGTCTTTCAACAGGCAGTGGATAGCCTAGTCAAACAGGAGAACTTAACGGACACTTTTCCATATCTGGATAATATCACTATTGCTGGTCATGACCAGAAAGAGCATGATGCCAATCTCCAGAAATTTTTTGACATTCTCCGTCGTCGCAACTTAACCTTAAATGAGTCCAAAACTGTGAAATCAGTACCATCAGTCAACATCCTTGGCAACAGTGTCATCAAACCGGATCCGGAGCGACTTCGTCCACTTCAGGAGCTCCCTCCCCCTACGAATCTCGGCTTTCTTCGTCGGGCACTCGGCATGTTCGCCTATTATGCGAAATGGATACCCCACTTCTCCGACAAGATCCAGCCCCTGCTTCACGCAAAGTCATTTCCATTGGAGGCAACGGCTATTTCAGCTTTCAACCTCCTCAAGCGACAACTGGAAAAAGCCACGCTTCGTTCCATTGATGAAAATCTTCCTTTCGTGGTCGAGTGCGATGCATTGGATGTGGCAGTCTCTGCTACCTTGAATCAAGGTAGTCGACCCGTTGCATTTCTGTCCAGAACTTTGCAGGGTGGCGAGCTCCATTATCCTCCTGTCGAGAAGGAGGCTACGGCCATCATCGAAGCTGTATGTAAATGGAGTCATTTTCTCGCTCGTCGCCATTTCACACTTATAACCAATCAGCGCTCTGTGGCCTTTATGCTGGATAACCGGAAACGCACTAAGATCAAGAATAACAAAATACAACTCTGGAGGATGGAATTGGCCGCCTTTGGATACACCATACATTATCGACCCGGCAAAGAGAATGTGGCCCCGGATACCCTCACGCGGGCATTCTGCTCTTCTATGTCAACTTCGACTCTTGCGGATCTTCATACTGACTTATGCCACCCTGGTGTTACCCGTATGTTGCACTTTGTGCGATCTAAAAATCTCCCATTTTCTACGGAAGATGTGAAAAGAACATGCTCCTCCTGTAGCATTTGTGCGGAATTAAAACCGCAATTCTTCCGTCCATCGGATGGCTTGCTCATACATGCTATGCAGCCTATGCAGCGACTCAGCATTGACTTTAAGGGGCCATTGCCTTCCTCAACGCGAAACACCTACTTACTTACTATGGTGGACGAATATTCACGCTTTCCCTTTGCATTCCCCTGTGCCAATATGCTTACTTCCACACTGATCAAATGCCTTGATCAAGTCTTTTCCCTTTGGGTTACGGCCAATTTCATCCACTCTGATCGGGGTCCCTCCTTCATGTCAAGAGAACTCAAAAGTTGTCTCCTAACGGGGAATCACCACAAGTAAAACGAGACCGTACCATCCCATCGGTAACGGACAGGTTGAGAGATACAACGCTATCATTTGGAACGCTGTTCATCTTGCACTAAGGGCACGCAACCTACCAGACCAGCAGTGGGAAACTATGCTCCCTGACGTGTTGCATTCCATCAGGTCTCTTCTTTCTACGTCCACCAATGTCACGCCTCATGTTACCTGCCACTTATCAGCCCAAGCCTGAACGTTGTCCAGGTCTTGTTGCATGCGGGCATGGACTACTTCATTATCTGAGGAGTTGTGAATGGCACTGAACACTGTGCAGTCATTAGTGAATATCCCCATTTCTGTCCTTATGTTGTAACAAGACTTTCTTACTCTTTTACTCCAATCCCCTTGCAGTAAAGGCCAACATGCCATTTGCCTTCCTAATTGTTTGCTATACCTGCATGCTAACTCTCTGTGTTCCTTATACAAGGACACCTAAATCTCTTTGAACACCAACACTTAATAATTTCTCACCATTTAAAAATATTCTGTTTTTCTATTCTTCCTACCAAAGTGAATAACCTAACATTTCCCCACATTATACTCCACCTGCCACCTTTTGCCCACTCACTTAACCTGTCTATATCCCTTTGCAGGCTCTTTGTGTCCTCCTCACAGCTTACTTTCCCATGTAGCTTTGCATCACCAGCAAACTTGGATACATTACACTCGGTCCCTTCATCTAAGTCATTAATATAAATTGTAAATAGCTGAGGCCCAAGCACTGATCCTTGCAGCATCCTACTAGTTACAGCCTGCCAATCTGAAAATGATCCGTTTATCCCTACTCTCTTTTTCCTGTCCATTAACCAATCCTCTATCCATGCTAATATGTTACCCCAACCCCATGAGCCCTTATCTTGCTTAACAACCTTTTACGTGGCACCTTATCGAATACCTTTTGGAAATCCAAATATACTACATCCACTGGTTTCCCTTTATCTACCCTGCTACTTACATCCTCAAAAAACGCTAATAGATTTGTTAAACACGATTTCCCTGTGCTGATTTATTAATACAGCTGAAAATGGCTTTATCACATCTGTGTGTAACCCAATTTTACATAATTGAAAATGACTTAAAAAATCTATACAGAACCAATTACTAGTTACATTAGTGTATAGTAGTCAGTTTCTTACTTAATTAAAAAAATATGTTTAAAAGCTTTTAGGACATGCCTATTAGTCTCCTTGCACCTAAAAGAATTAGCTTAATTTTAAGAAACTCCTCAAAGACTCACAAATGGGCGCAATTAGCGGAATTAGTGGACAGTTTTGGGAGTGGCACCGGCTTCTAGCGAGATGTTTTTTAAATTAGCGCAAAAGATTGTGGTAACTCAATTTGCGTTGGATGTAATTTGCGTTTGAAATTCCTCAATCTTTTGCGCTGGTTTGGCCGATTTTGGGTGAATTGTGCTGAAAAAACCAGTGCAACCTAACGTAAACTCACGCCCAATAAATCATATACTGTAATGTGACCCCGCAGCATCTTCTACAGGTGCATACAAACAGAATGATGCTAAAATCGTGAATACTTTCAAAAATACTAAACAACAACAACAACTTGTATTTATATAGCGCCTTTAACGTAGTAAAACATCGCAAGGCGCTTCACAGGTGTATTACAAGACAAAAAATTTGACACCGAGCCACATAAGGAGAAATTAGGGCAGGTGGCCAAAAGCTTGGTCAAAGAGGTAGGTTTTAAGGAGTGTCTTAAAGGAGGAAAGAGAGGTAGAGAGGTGGAGAGGTTTAGGCAGCGAATTCCAGAGCTTAGGGTCTAGGCAGCTGAATGCACGGCCACCAATAGTTGAGCGATTAAATTCGGGGATGCTCAACAGAGTAGAATTAGAGGAGCGCAGATATCTTGGTGGGTTGTGGGGCTGGAGGAGATTGCAGAGATAGGGAGGGGTGAGGCCATGGAGGGATTTGAAAACAAGGATGAGAATTTTGAAATCGAGGCATTGCTTAACTGGGAGGCAGTGTAGGTCAGCGAGTACAGGGGTGATGGGTGAACGGGACTTGGTGCGAGTTAGGACACGAGCAGCCGAGTTTTGGATGACCTCAAGTTTATGTAGGGTAGAATG
The DNA here is from genome assembly GCF_052327205.1 of Somniosus microcephalus. Classification (NCBI taxonomy): domain Eukaryota; kingdom Metazoa; phylum Chordata; class Chondrichthyes; order Squaliformes; family Somniosidae; genus Somniosus; species Somniosus microcephalus. Next base: position 165,512,337 of record NC_140995.1, on the reverse strand, counting down.
TGGGAGGCCAGCCAGGAGTGCATTGGAATAGTCAAGTCCAGATGTAACAAAGGCATGGATGAGGGTTTCAGCAGCAGATGAGCTAAGGCAAGGGTGGAGACTGGCGATGTTATGGAGGTGGAAATAGGTGGTCTTAGTTATGCTGCGGATATGTGATCGGAAGCTCATTTCAGGGTCAAATATGCCACCAAGGTTGCGAACAGTGTGGTTCAGCCTCAGACAGATGTTAGGGAGAGGGATGGAGTCAGTGGCTAGGGAACGGAGTTTGTGTCAGGGACCGAAAACAAAGGCTTTGGTCTTCCCAAGGGAATTCCAGAGTTTATGGCCGAGGCAACAGAAGGCACGGCCACCAATGGTTGAGCGATTACAATCAAGGATGCTCAAGAGGGCAGAGTTAGAGGAGTGCAGATATCTCGGGGGGTTGTGGGATTGAAGGAGATTGCAGAGATAGGGAGGGGGGCGAGGCAATGGAGAGTATTGCCGTGAAATTCGGCCTCTTAGCGCTGGCTGATCAGGCCAGTTTGAATGAAAAATAGCGGCTGCCTTCCTTCTGCCCACTTCCGGTGCGAACGTGGTGGCTGCCATTTTGGGCAGTTTGGTGGTGCTGCCGTTGCCTGTGCTCGCTGTAAATATGGAAATTAGTCAGATCGTGATGGCAATCAGCATGCAACACTGAATTGACGCATGACCTGCTATTTTGGACATCGCCGCTCCTTTTAACACCCTCTCCAAAGCACGCACAGCAGAATGTGTGTTCAGCTGTACAATGGACCCCATACCAGTGCTTCTTAAAGGGACACATGCAACTTTCAGGTAGGTTTAGATTTTTGCTTTTGTACTGGTTTCTTTACATTTAATTTGAGTAGTGGCTTGATGTAAGCCATTTATAAAGTTGTTAAAGTGTGAAGGGAGTGCAAGGAGTGCTGCTGGACATTTGCAAGGCTTCGAGTCTTAAAGGAAGGTCTCTGAGAGCACAACTTGCTCCCAGTCTGTATGACAGAGAGATGGAGCAGAGGCAGCAAAGGGAAAAAGCTGCTCGCAGAGGGAGGAGGAGGAGGAAGAGGAAGAAGCAGACAAGGAAGAAGCAGACAAGGAGGAAGCAGAAAAGGAGGAAGCAGGAGGAAGCAGAAGGAAGGATACAACTCAGAAAGCCTCTTTCTGGCCAGGATATCCGGGATCGAATCATCCGCCTGCGGTACCAGTGACCACAACCCCAATTCCCCTTTCAACATTAGTCCCACACCTTACCTTCCCTCTGTTACTGACCATCACAGTGTCCTCTTGGCCACAATGCTGAAATAAAAGCCACCGCAAAGCAAACTTTCCAATCCAACTTTATCCATACATCAAAAAAATCACCCTTGTGCATTGCCTTAGTGACTGTCTTGCGAGTGCCTTTGTCTATTCTAGTGATGTCATGCAGTGCTACCCCAGGGGCTGCAGCATGGCTGGTGGAAGGCTTTTGACTTTCAGTGGAGCCTTGCAGAATGACCTCGAGGAGCTGGTGACTGGGAGTGCAAAATCGAGTGATGGTGTTTCTTTTCCTTCTTCTTCTTCTTCATTCTCCTCTCCCTCTTCTTGATCAACCACTGGCTGGGCAGGCTGGATTTCTAGGGTGTCTGAAATGAGGAAGGCACAAGGGTAGGGTTGTGGTGAAGGGAGGGGGCAAAGCAAGAGTTGCATGCTTACACCATGTGCAGCTTGTAAATCAGAAGATATTGTGGGATGAGGGGGAAGTGGGATGTGAGAAGCAGGATAACGTATGAGGAAGAAGAGAAGAAGATGCTGCCATAGACATAGTGAAGGAGGAGTTAGAGGAGATACTGGATGGTGACGTAATAAAACTCACTACGCACTTGGTTTGAGTATAAAGCAAGGCTTTAATCAACTTGTTTCAGAACATGGAGGTCAAGTTGTACTTCACTAGTTCCTGTCTTACAATGTCCCTGGGCAAGCTGGGCCCACGCTCGAGTATTTATACTCCTTGGACGGCGCCACCAGCTGGCCATCCAGTGTTATTTCATGAGTAGTTTCTTTATGATGATGAGATTTATAACATTCTTCCTGCCTAAAAGATTTGGAAGACCGGCGACTTCCTCCTAACGGATTAGGTGGACCACGAATAGCCGCAGTCTTTTAGATCTTTGTTTATGACTGGAAGGCACGTCTCCCCGGACCGTGTCTTGGTCCCTGGGCTGCTTGATCCGTGCCGGTGGATCGACAGGGCCCGTGTTGCTCCGATCGACCCGAGAGAGGCTGGGGAGATCGTGACTCCGGGTGCGGGTCCCCACAGGCGCAGAACTGGCTTCATCCTGTCGGATAGCCGGGGATTGATCGGCGTCCTGGCCGCGGGTGGCCATCCCACGGGGAGCGCTCGGCTCCCTGAGTGGATCCGGTGGCGCAGCCGGCAGATCGCTCGATGTCCCAGATAGGGCGTCATCTTCAAGGGAGCGCAGAGTGTCGGCATCATCCCCATGGGTCCCTCTATCAGTTGGGTCCGTGGGACCGACCGGACAGGGAGCCAGGTTCTGGAGTGAAACGGTGGACTCCCGGCCATCAGGGTACCGCACATGCGCATACGTGGGATTAACATACGTGAGTTCTATCTCGTCGACGAGGGGATTGTTTTTAGAAGATCGGACGAATCTTCGGAGCAGCATGGGGCCGGGAGCTGCCAACCATGACGGTAGGGACGTCCCATGAGTGGAGCGATGCTGGAACCTGAAGGCGTGAGGTGTGCCAGGCAATGTCTATCTCCAACAAGCGAGCATCTAACCACTGCCCCTTGACATTCAACAGCATTACCATCATTGAATCCCCCACTGTAAACATCCAGGCAGTCACCATTGATCAGAAACTTAACTGGACCAGCCACATAAATACTGTGGCAACAAGAGCAGGTCAGAGGCTAGGTATTCTGCAGCGAGTGTCTCACCTCCTGACTCCCCAAAGCCTTTCCACCATCTACAAGGCACAAGTAAGGAGTGTGATGGAATACTCTCCACTTGCCTGGATGAGTGCAGCTCCAACAATACTCAAGAAGCTTGACACCATCCAATACAAAGCAGCCTGCTTGATTGGCACCCCATCCATCACCTTAAACATTCACTCCCACCACCACCAGCGTACAGTGGCTGCAGTGTGTACCATCTACAAGATGCACTGCAGCAACTCGCCAAGGCTTCTTCGGCAGCACCTCCCAAACCCGCGACCTCTTCCACCTAGAAGGACAAGGGCAGCAGGCACATGGGAACACCACCAACTCCAAGTTCCCCTCCAAGTCACAGACCATCCTGACTTAGAAGTATATCGCCAGTCTTTCATCGTCGCTGGGTCAAAATCCTGGAACTCCCTACCTAACAGCACTGTGGGAGTACCTCCACCACACGGCCTGCAGCGGTTCAAGAAGGCAGCTCATCACCACCTTCTCAAGGGCAATTAGGGATGGGCAATAAATGCTGGCTTTGCCAGCGACGCCCACATCCCATAAACGAATAAAAAAAAAATTGTACAGGGCTTTGGTGAGACCACACCTGGAGTACTGTGCACAGTTTTGGTCTCCTTATCTGAGGAGGGATATACTTGCCTTAGAGGCGGTGCAACAAAGGTTCACTAGATTGATACAAAAGCAAAATAGTGCTGATGCTGGAATTCTGAACTAAAAACAGAAAATGCTGGAAATACTCAGCAGGTCAGGCAGCATCTGTGGAGAGAGAAACAGAGTTAACGTTTCAGGTCGATGACCCTTCGTTTGCACAGGTGGGTGAGCAGCAGCTTGGCGTTCCTGTTGTTGCTCCTGCTGTTGGTGCTGCTGTTGTTCAGGGTTCTGCTGCTGCTGCGGCTGGTCTTCATCTGAATTTGATGTCCAGGAGGAAAGGAAATAAATGGTTCCCATGCTGCCGGTATATACCTCAGTTGAGGATGTGCTCAGTCAAGGTGGGGAGAGGGGTTTCCCAGGAGGTCACACTGGAGATGGGTGTCAGGCTCCAAACTTCCACAACAATGAGTAGGCCTGCTATAAGTCCCCCAGGCCTGAGACAACAAAGTTCTGCCACCTGCAAATGATGATTGCTGAAAACTCCATTTTAATGGTGGAGCTGCAGCTGTTAGTAAGCAATCCACTTGTGCGGCCGCCAGGATAAACTGGCGTGTTCCAGAGGAGATGTGCAGTACGGGGGAAATGTCTAAAAATCAGAAAGACCTCTCAAAATTGGATTATAGAGGCACTTAATTGGTTGTTGGAGGTGGGATGGAAACGGGGTCTGAAACCACGATTGTGGGAAAATTGAACAGAGGTGGGCTTGAGGCGGGATTGGATTCGCCCGCCATTTTTTGTGATTTTAACACCTCACACGCCTCCAAACCCGCCTCCTCGGGCCTGACAAAATCGAGCGCGAGGACTTCAATGGGCCAGGTTACATAAAAAGGCTGATGGGCGTACACACCCAAATGCTTGGTGCAGTGGGCAGCCTGCCAGAAAGCCTGTGCTCAATTTCAAGCAGCATGGGGGAGTCCGGCACTAACTTAGCACAGGGCTTTGCGCAGAGCTTGGAGTCTATCCTTTCCAGCTTGGAACGGGTGGCCAACTCCATCAACTCACTTGTGGACCCAACCATGATGCAGCATCTGATGTCTGATGTCTCCGCTTCCATTGCAGCACAAGCAGCAGCCACCCAAATGCTGCCATCATGGCTCTGATTATCAGGCCGCAGAATTGTTGCTTCAGGACACCAATGGTCTTGCTCTATCATATTTCTTGTGGCAGCATAGCTCTCGTTGTATGCCTGCTGTGCACGTGTGTGGGGATTGCAGACCGGAGTCATGAGCCATGTCGTCAACAGATAGCCCTTGTCACCCTGTAGCTACCCTTTGGCTTGCCGTGGTGGTTGAGATACAGATGGCACAGAGGGCTGCCGCAGAATGAATGAATTGTGACTGCTGCCAGGATACCGGGCATTGACCTGCATGATGCACTGCCTGTGGTCACACACCAGCTGCATGTTAAGGGAGTGGAATCCCTCAGGTACATGGCAGAGTTGACATGAGGTGCACACAAAGCAATGTGCATGCAGTCAATGGCGCACTGAACCATTACCAAGCTTACAAGCTTGCAATCCTTGTAAACCCTCGTGCTCACTCCGCCTGCTTCTCTCTGTCAAGAGGCAATGAAATGAAGTTATCTCTCTTTGCATAGAGAGCCTCAGTGGCCTCCCTTATACAGCAATGCACTGCAAACTGCAAGGTGTTGCTAATATCTCCAGCAACAGCCTGGAAGGCGCCCACACATTAAATTTCATAGCCATGGTTACCTTCACAGTCACTGGCACTGCGGTCCTTGCTCTGCTCTGAGGTTGGTGTTGTGGCTGCAGCAATTGGCAGATTTCAGGGAGGACCTCCTTAGTGAGAGGTGCAGGCGTCTCAAATGTTGGTTGTCGCTGAAGGTCAGGTAGGAGAATTGCTTCCTGAACACCCAGGACAGATGTGACTTCCTGCTGAGAGCCCTTCGCCCCCTCGTCCTCCTCCCTCTTCTAGCAGCTTGTCCTGCTCTGCAAGACCTCTGCTCATTCTCCCAGACATGCTCAATGCCAAGAGAAACACTTACTAGTGCACCCATGTCTGAGAGCAACTGATCTGTGCAGAAGCCTTGAAGTCAGCAGAGAAGTACTTCAGCACCAGCCAGACTACTCCTTGTATACTTTTGATACTTTGAACAATTATAAAAAGCACCCAAAATGTGTAAAATTGCAGTGACAGCCAGAAGAAATAAACCAGCAACTAACCTGTTTGTAGTTGATGATCCCTTTAAATAAGGGGGTCCATCATGTCGTTGAATGCATGTTCAGCTGAGGGAGGTTAAGAGAGGGCATAGGATGGAGCATGGAGGTCCAATATTGATGTCATGATCTGGCTGCTCTGCATGCTATCGGCAGATGTTAGTGGGAGAGGAAGAGATGCAGGTAGGGCGTGATGTGAAGGAAGAAAGGGGGAGATGAAGAAGGGGAGAGGAGAAGGAGGATGGGGAAGGGAATGGGGAGAGCAAAGAGGAGAAGAGGAGGGGGCAAGGGAGAACGAGAGAGGGCAATGGGGGACATGGAAATGGTAGGTGGCACTGAGCCAGGGTGATTTTCTTCTTAGTAGATTTGGGCTGTGCAATGAGCCAGTATCCATTTTCTTCACAGTTGGGTGGGGAAGTGGGAGACAAAGAGGGGGAGAGAGGTGGGATGGACAGAGAAAGGGATATGAGTGAGGGGGAGGGGGAGGGGATGGGGACAGAGGTGGAGGAGAGAAAGCAACAGTAGCCAGGGATGGGTTGAGTGGCATTTGCTTGGGGGACAGGTAGCAAAGGAGGAGATTAGCCCAGAGGAGGTTTTCCTCTCGGTGTTGGGGCTTAAGAAAGGCCTGGTTGCTGCTCAGTTGGCATGGAATTGGCACAGTTTCTTTGCAGTGGGAGAGCGGGTGATCAGAAGAAGCCCAAGTTTCTTCTCAATGGTGTGGGGGGGGGGGGGGGCGGGAGTAAAAATGTCTTCTCTTTGTTTTGGAGGGAGTGCTGGCATGTCAGTGGGGAGGTGAAGGAACGAGTTGTTTCTCAGCGGGCAAGGTGAGAGTTGACACCAGTGTGGAGGGAGTGTTAGGAAGTGGCAGTTGCTGCTGGTAAGGTTGGTTCCCATTTTCCCTGTGGGATGATCTGCTTTCAATTTCATTGGGGTCATTTAAACACAGCTTCACACCTGGCAGCTCTCTGTTTCTGGCTGACACTTATCTAAGGGGCCAAGGGGGCAGTTCATTCTTTTGACGATTACTTCAGAATAGAATTCATGGAGATCTGCAGAATGGTTTAAAGTGAGGATTCAGCTGGTAAAAATCTAAAATCTAAATATTATATAAAAACAAGGACAGAATATATGACTTAAAACTGGGGACTGAATTATGTCAGCACAGCCAGATCCAATTATCCCCTCCCTCTAACCCTACCTTACCTAGAGAATAAATGTGATCATGACTCCCTTTGTGGTGGGAGACAGGGGGCTGTCAAGTGGCATGAGTTCAGCCCCACTGTACTTAATTGCCAAGAGTTTCCGCTTTGGGCACAATCGGCGATCCGGTTGCAAATTGTGCTCAAAATTACGCTAGTTTTGAGAAGTGCTTTTTTGCTCAAGTTTCTGCTGAACTCCACATATCGGTGAACGTAAAATCTTCTATGAACCAGCACAATCCGGCAGCATTTTAGAATCAAACATTTTTGAAAACTTCTTTTGCATTAAAACATATTCATTGATATATTTAAGGGTGGTAACATAAGAACACAGGAATATAAGAATTAGGAGCAGGAGTAGGCCATATGGCCCCTCGAGCTTGCTCTGCAATTCAATAAGATCATGGCTGATCATCCACCTCAACTCCACTTTCCCGCCCTATCTCCATATCCCTTGATTCCCCATGAGTTCAAAAATCTATCTATCTCAGCCTTGAATATACTCAGTGACTCAGCATCCACAGTCCTTTGGGGTAGAGAATTTCAAAGATTCATAACCCTCTGAGTGAAGAAATTCCTCCTCATCTCAGTCTTAAATGGCTGACCCCTTATCCTGAGACTATGCCCTCTAGTTCTAGACTCTCCAGCCAGGGGAAACAACCTCTCAGCATCTACCCTGTCAATCCCCCTCAGAATCATATATGTTTCAATGAGATCACCTCTCATTCTTCTAAACTCCAGAGAGTATAGGCCCAATCTACTCAATCTCTCCTTATAGGACAACCCTCTCATCCCAGGGATCAATCTAGTGAAATAAAAACAGAAAATGCTGGAAATACTCAGCAGGTCAGGCAGCATCTATGGAGAGAGAAACAGAGTTAACATTTCAGGTCGATGACTTTTTCCATGCGAGCACATTGCTGCCTGGGATGCAAGGGACACACTCATCTTGGCCAGATTTGCTTAGCCTGCCCAATCAAACACTTTTGCCTCGCACCTTCTTATCAGAGCATCGACAATGGACAAGACCCTGCGGATTCCTATCACTCTGACCACCATACTGACAATTGCAAGTCGCCCTAAGCCCTCAATGTGGAAGTCCCATTTGCGAAATGACACAGGCCACAATTTCAGCAGTTTGCCATTACATTTTTTTATCATCACAATTCACGGATGGCTTTTCAAAAACAAACACAACAGAACACCCAAGTGACTACCCTTGTGACTACTTGTGCTTTATCTTCCTCTTACGCGTGCCTCTACGTGGTGCTTCCCCTGTGGCTTCAGCAGATGTGGAGGCCCCTTGTTCACATTTTTGCTGCTCCTGCCTCGACAGCTTTGGCGGGCGTCCACTGGGGTTGCGAGCCTGTGAGGGCTCGGCAACAGTCTGCTGCTCCTGCGGCTGTGCAGGGGCTGAGACGCTAATCTCAGTTGGGTGAGGACTCTGGTGGGGTTCTGACCAAGGGCTCTGCAGTGGCATGGTTGTGTGAGTGCTTGGAGAGGAGCCCCCACTTCCTTGTTGTCTGCCACCAACATCCCTTTCATGGGTCAGCTCCACTTCAGATCTAGCAAGTGGCTTGACAGCACCTTGCTGCACTTCAGCGGGGCCATGAGTACCCATTTCTGCACTGGAAGTCCTATTCCAGAGGACTTCCATAAATTTCTGGTTTCTCTGCTCAATAGCTGACCATCGCTCCTCAAGAGATGTCAGTCTATTCTGGACAATGACCATGTTTTCAAGACCCTGGCAATTAAGCTCCTCCATGGCCGTAGCCATCCTCTCCTCTACCATAGCCATCCTCTCCTCTATGGTAGCCAGCCTTACCATGGAGGTAGACATCCTTTCCATGGAGGTTGCCATCCTTTCCATGGTGATGTGTTCATGCGCCAATGCCTCCACAAAGGCTCTGCTCATGTTTGCGATGGACTCCTCCATTCGCTCCACACTCGCAGTGACCCTGGAGACAAAACCTGCCAGAGACTCCTGCACCTGTTCCTGGAGTTCCAACACCCGGAGGCACAAGGTCGACATGCAGCGGAGCCGAGCTGGGAGCATCCTCTCCACTGCGACGAGGGCTCTCCACTGCTGTCCCTGTTTCCACCATCTGCTGATGCTCAATTGTGAGCTGTGATACACCAGGTGACAACACTACTCTATCTCGCTAAGGTCCCACTGAGGTGTGAGTTTCTGCGCTGGTGCTGGGTGCGCTTAATTCTGCTGATGCTGTGCCTTCAGAGGTTGCAGCTTCCTCTGAGGAGTCTTCTGGCTCAGGCTGTTCCTCCTGGACAGTGGGGAGGGGGCTGTCGATGGTCCTGTGGGGGAGTAAAGGAACGAGTTAGACATGTGAGATAAACGTTGCATGCACACTGAAGCATCATACTCCAGATCAGTCACTCATGCAATGTCAATGAGAGAGATGCAAAACTATTCTGTCACCAGCTTGCTGTGATGCACCCGTCTGTCCGTCCCCCACTTGCGCATCCTCCTCCACTCCCACGATCTCCAGGGCTGCCTCCTCTGCAGTGATGAGCTGGGCTATTGAGGGTGGCCTTCTTTCTGTCCTAGCCCACTCCCTCTTATTGTGGGCTCTCTTTTCCTGCAATGAGGGACACAAGTGGAGCTTGAGTGAGAATGAGGGAGTGAGTGTAGAGAATCCATAGCATAGATGCTTAGAAGGACACAACGATGGAGTGAGGTGGCAAGGCCAAGGGCCCTCCCTGTGTGTTGTAAGTTGTTGTCATAGCATCACAGTGATAGGGAGTGATTAGTTAAGTGAATGTGAACATACAGAGAAAGGGAATGGGTAAGGGTGCAGGAATGTAAGGGTGCAGTGGGAAGTGGAGGAGGAGGTTGACAAAGCAGAGTGCTAGTTATGAGAGGCGATGGGGATCAGATTGAGGGTCATTGGGATGGAGTATTCACTTTTCCTGTGCGGAGAAGGTCATGAAACCTCTGTCTGCATTGCAGCCAGGTTCTGCTGCACATTGAAATCGCATTCAGCTCCTGTGCCACTTGTAGCCACACAGCTTTGGTCTGTTGTGGAGGCTTTTTCCTCCCTGAAGAAGGAAAGAGCACTTCCTTATTTGCTCTTGCTCCCTCCACCAGAGCTTGGAGGGAGGCTTCATCGAATCAGGGTGCACACTTTGGTCTGGTGCCGGATATAGTTGCAGTAGGAATCCCTCAGAAGTATGATGATAAAGTTGAAAGGCTGAAAATGAACCAAGGCTGTTTGCAGGCCTTAAATCCAGCTGCATAGATGACATCATTGGAGGCGAGTTTCAGTATCAAAAGATTCATTGAGCCAGGGATTCCCACACGCTGGAAATCAAGTGCCCAATTAGGGCAAAATCGCACTTTTTCCCTCGGTCCCTGCACACTCTTTAAAACTGTGCCATTAAGTGTATATTGCCTCTCCCTGTTCCTTCTGCCAAAATGCATCACCTCACACTTCTCTGTATTAAATTCCATCTGCCACTTGTCTGCCCATTCTGCTAACCTTTCTATGTCCTGTTGCAGTCGATTGGTATCATTCTTACTGTTTGACACACCCCCAAGTCTGGTGTCATCAGCAAATTTAGAAATTCTACTCTGTATTCCAATATCCAGGTCATTTATATATATCAAAAAAAGCAGTGGCCCCAGGACTAACCCTTGGGGAATACCACTGTTTACCATCCTCTAGTCTGAAAAACAGCCATTTACCACAACTCGCTGTTTTCTGTCCTTAAGCCAATTCCTTATCCAAGCTGCCAATGACCTACCTACTCCATGAGCTCAATTTTGTTAACCGGCCTTCTATGTGGTACAGGTAGACTATCCTTTATCCGAAAACCTCGGGACCAGCCGTGTTTCGGTTTTCGGAAAATTTCGGATTTCGGAAGGTATTTTATAAGACTGGGAAATTTGTCGGGGCTGGGTCGGCGGGGGTCCGCGGGGGGGTCGGCGGGGGGTCGGGGGTGGGGGTCGTCGGGGTCGGCGGTGGGGGTCGGCGGGGGTCGGGGTCGGCGGGGGTCGGCGGGGGGGTCGGCGGGGGGTCGGCGGGAGTCGGGGTCAGCGGGAGTCGGGGTCGGCGGGGGTCCGCGGGGGGGTCGGCGGGGGTCGGGGTTGGCGGGGGTCCGCGGGGGGGTCGGCGGGGGGTCGGCGGCGGGGGTCGGGGTCGGCGGGGGGGGTCGTCGGGGGTCCGCGGGGGGTCGTCGGCGGGGGTCGGGGTTGTGCGCACGACTTACGCTGACCCTCTGCTCAGCGTAAGTCGTGCGCCACTCTGGTCATGTCGTGCGCACGACTTACGCTGAACGAAAAAACCTTCGGTTTTTAGAGGGTTTCGGTTTTCGGAAGTTCGGATAAAAGGTAGTCTACCTGTACTTTGTCAAACGCCTTCCGAAACCCATGTAGACAACATCCATTGCATTCCCTTCATCAATCATCCCTGTTACTTCATCAAAAAATTCAATTAGATTAGTCAAACACGATTTGCCTTTTACAAATCCGTGTTGGCTCTCCTTAATTAGCTTAAACCTCTCCAAGTGCCCGTTAATTTTTTCCTTGATTATTGTTTCTAAAACTTTACCCACCACTGATGTTAAACTGACCGGCCTGTAGTTACTAGGATTGTCCTTACATCTTTTCTTAAACAATGGTGTCACATTTGCCACTTTCCAATCCTCAGGCACCTTCCCCGCATCTAGGGAAGATTAGAAAATTATGGCAAGCCCTTCTGCTATCTCCTCCCCCAATTCCCTTAGCAACCTGGGATGCAAGCCATCTAGACCAGGCGACTTATCCACTCTAAGCATACCCAATCTTTCTAGTACATCCTGTCTATCAATTTTCACTCCTTCCATTGTTTCTACCTTTTCCACTTCTACTGATATTTTGTCAGCATCCACCTCCTTAGTAAACACTGATACAAAGTACTCATTGAGTATTCTAGCCTTGCCCTGCTCCTCTAAGCATATATTACCTTCTTTGTCCCTAATAGGCCCCACCCCGCCTCTTACTACCCACTTACTGTTTACATGCCGGTAGAAGATTTTTGGGTTCCCTTTTATGTTAACCTCCATTCTACTCTCATTTTCTCTCTTTGTCAATCTTATTTTCATCTTCACTTCCCCTCTCAACTTATTGTATTTGGTCTGGTTCTCCCTTGAAGAATTCACCTGACATTCATCATACACCCTCTTTTTTTGTTTCATCCTCTTCTCAATCTCCCTCATCATCCAAGGAGCCCTTGCTTTGCTTCCCTTACCCTTCATTCTTGTTGGAATGTACCTAGCCTGTACTTGGAACATCTCCTCCTTAAAGATCACCCATTGTTCCATTACAGTTTTTCCTGTCAGTCTTTGGTTCCATTTTACTCTGGCTAGATCCTTTCGTATCTCATTGAAGTTAGCCCTATTCCAGTTTAGAAGTTCCACTCTAGATTGTTCCTTGCTCCTCTCCATTGTTAATCTAAATCTTATGATACGATGATCACTCGTACCCAAGTGTTCTCCCACAGACACTTGGTCGATCTGGCTCACTTCATTCCCCAGCACCAGATCCAGCAATGCCTCCTTTCTAGTTGGGCCAAGAACATACTGGTCAAGGAAATTCTCTTGAACACATTTCAGAAATTCCTCCCCCTCCTTTCCCTTTACCCTAGCATTATCCCAATTGATATTTGGGTAATTAAAGTACCACAATATCACCACTCTATAGCTCTTGCATATCTCTGAGTTTCCCCTGCAGATTTGCTCCTCTACACCCCTCTCACTATTTGGAGGCCTGTAGAATACCCCCAATAGCGTGATCATACCCTTTTTGATCCTCAACTCTAACCAATTGGATCCTGTCCTTGTCCCCTGAAGAACATCCTCCCTTTCCAACACTACAATGTCTTCCTTAATCAGCACTGCCACCCACTTCTCATTTTTCCTTCCCTATCTTTTCTGAACACCTTGTACCCTTGAATATTAAGTGCCCAGTCCTCACCGTTTTTAAGCCCCATTTCCGTTATTGCCACAACATCATATTGCCACACAACTAATTGTGCTTGTAGCTCACTAACCTTATTCACCACACTGTGGTGCAATCTGTGTGGGTGATGTGGCTGTTATGGTTGAATAGCTGCCAGTGTGTGCAAAATGTAAGATTTGGGTGTGAGGCTTGCAACAGTGCTAAGTGTGTGAGGGTGAGGTGAAGCATACAAATGTTACGTATGAGTCCTGATTGACAGAGATTGTTGGCAGGTGAGTGTTGTGTTGTGGTGAATTGAGCAGCGGCTGAGTCTAGTGGTGCATTGGGTAGGATATGACATTTGAAGATACATTCACTGACCTTGACCACTCGTGTGAGGTCATTAAACTTCTTCCGGCACTGCATCCAGGTCCTTGGGGCTATATTCCTGGCATTAACCTCCATGACCATCTGTTCCCACTGCCTTCTCATCATGTGTCTGGAGGTCCTCCTGCTCCGCTGAGGATACAGGACATCTCTCATCCTATCCAACTCATCCAGTGCAGTGTCTGAAAACCTGGGGTCCCGCTCTCGCCAATAGTCACCCATTCTTCTCTCTTTCCAGGTCAGATTCATTAGCCGAACAACTCCCAGCACCTGCTCCAGCCACAATGCAGCTGCCCTTTAAGAGGCACAGGCTAGCTTTAAGTAGTGCAGGCTAACTTTAAGTAGTGCAAGTAAGTAATGATATTGGGTCCCTTACTGATGCGTGCAGCCCATGAACAGCATGTGGAGCACTGGCTGCACGCAGAAATCATTCTAATTAGCAAGCAGCATGAAGTTGGCGTGCTTCCTGCATTCCACTTAACCGGTGCGAGTTAACCCCCAGTCAGTCTTTGTGCTCTGACCAACCTGAATCCCCGCACCCTCCAAATATGACCACACTTTAAAGTCCAGCATGCCAAGGCTTCTGCTCTTCTAGACCTAACTCAACCTTACCTGATTACTGCCCTTCAATGTGGCCACAGAGCTGGGCCTGGGAAATTGAACATATAAGTGGCCAAATTTACAAAATCATTTTCGAGTTAGGTGAGGTTTGCCTGCAAGGATATGTGCATTCATGAAATCAGCCATGATGAATATAATTAAATAGCAAATTAGAAGAAGTGAAACTTAAAGGAAGATAATATTAGAAAGAACAAAGCAAAGCAAATTCAAAGATTAAAACATCACAAAACGAGGAAACAGAATGGGACATATTGATTTCCAGACACACAGGCCGCGATTTTGCCGGCGCTCAGAGGGCAGGTTTGGAGGTGGGTCAGAGGTTAAAGTCATTTTGCCGCTGTCATCCTGCCTCCACACAACCTTCCCAAGTGTCAGGTCCCCAATTTGCGAATGGACCCGACACCTAGCGGCGGGAAACGGATTAAAGGCAAATAACTGCCTATTAACAGGTACTTGTGAGCAATTTTCAGGGTCCTTTTTGATTTTCCAGCTTCTGGGTCGGGTTTTACGACGTCTGGACAACATGCCAGGTAAATGTGACGTGAACACCAACGAGCTGCAGACTTCAGAGATGCAAATGCAGAGTAAAAGCTGCAGTCTTAAATCTAGTCATTTAGAAATCTCTAAGCTTAGTGATTGAGTCATTTGGGGGGCAGATTCTGTTTTTATTCTGCAAGTCTGTGTTGGGCACTATAGATGCACTGTAACCAGCATTGCTGGATTTTAAAGGCACACTTATCCTGAACTGTGCCACCTCAAGTTGTCAGCACAACGATGCCAAACCTTGGTTGAACATAAATTTATTACATAAGAACATAAAATGTAGGAGCAGGAGTAGGTCATTTGTCCCCTCAAACCTGCTCAGCCATTCAATAAGATCATGGCTGATCTGATCTTGGCCTCAACTCCACTTCCCTGCCTGCTCCCCATAACCCTTGACTCCCTTACCTTTCAAAAATCTGTCTATCTCCACCTTAAATATATTCAATGACTCAGCCTCCACAGCTCTCTGGGGAAGAGAATTCCAAAGACTCACGACCCTCTGAGAGAAGAAATTCCTCCTCATTTCCAATTTAAATGGGTGCCCCCTTATTCTGAAATTATGCCCCCTAGTTCTAGATTCCCCCACGAGGGGAAACATCCTCCCTGCATCTACCTTGTCAAGACCCTTCAGAATCTTATATGTTTCAATAAGATCCCCTCTCATTCTTCTAAACTCCAATGAGTATAGGCCCAACCTGCTGAACCTTTCTTCATAAGACAACCCCTTCATCTCCAGAATCAATCTCGTGAACCTTCTCTGAACTGCCTCCAATGCAAGTATATCCTTCCTTAAATAAGGAGACCAAAACTGTACGCAGTACTCCAGGTGTGGTCTCACCAACGCTCTGTACAGTTGTAACAGGACTTCCCTACTTTTATACTCCATTCCCTTTGCAATAAAGGCCAACACTCCATTTGGCCTTCCTAATTACTTGCACCTGCATGCTAACTTTTGTGGTCATTTGGCCCCAGGTCCCTCTGTACCTCAGCATTTTGTAATCTCTCCCCGTTTGAATAATAATTTGCTTTTTTATTTTTCCTACCAAAGTGGATAGCCTCGCCTTTTCCCACATTAAACTCCCTCTGCCAAATTTTTGCCCACTCACTTAGCCTATCTATATCCCTTTGGCGAATCTTTGCATCCTCCACACAATTTGCTTTCCCACCTATCTTTGTATCATCAGCAAATTTGGCTACATTACATTAGGTCCCTTCATCCAAAACATTAATATAGATTGTAAATAGTTGAGGCCCCAGCACTGATCCCTGCGGCACCCCACTAGTTACAGTTTGCCAACCTGAAAATTAGCCATTTATCCTGACTCTCTGTTTTCTGTTAGTTAGCCAATCCTCTATCCATGCTAATATATTTCCCCCAACCCCGTGAGCTCTTATCTGTGCAGTAACCTTTTATGTGGCACCTTATCGAATACCATCTGGAAATCCAAATACATGACATCTACTGGTTCCTCTTTATCCACCCTACTCGTTACATCCTCAAAGAACTCCAGCAAATTTGTCAAACATGATTTCCCTTTCATAAAACCATACTGACTTGATGGACTCCAGCATTTTCCCAATGACAGATGTTAGGCTAACTGGTTGATAGTTGCCCGCTTTCAGTGTTCTCGCTCAGGCCAACATCCCCAGCATCAAAGCTTTGACCATGCTCGATCAGCTCCGATGGACGGGCCACATCGTCTGCATGCCCGATACGAGACTCCCAAACCAAGCACTCTGCTCGGAGCTCCGACACGGCAAGAGAGCCCCAGGTGGGCAGAGGAAATGGTTCAAGGACACCTCAAAGCCTCCATGAAAAAAATGCAACATCCCCACTGACACCTGGGAATCCCTGGCCCAAGACCGCATAAAGTGGCGGAGAAGCATCCGGAAAGGTGCTGAGCACCTCGAGTCTCTTCGCCGGGAGCAAGCAGAAGCCAAGCGCAAACAGTGGAAGTAACGCACGTCAACCAAAGCACTCCACCCACCCGTCCCTTCAACCACCTTCTGCCCCACCTGTGACAGAGACTGTAGGTCCTGCATTGGACTCATCAGTCACCTGAGAACTCATTTTTAGTGTGGAAGCAAGTCATCCTCGGCTCTGAGGGACCGCCTAAGAAGAAAAAGTCTCCCTTCTTTCTTAAATAGGGGCGTTACATTTGCGGTTTTCCAGTCCGCTGGATCCTCTCCAGAATCCAAGGAATTTTGGTTACAAACATCGCTATGAGCAAAAACTTTTCAAATAATTATTTCCTACCGCCCAAATGAGAACCCTTGTGATAACTAACGTGACATCTTTGTCTTACGCGTGCTTCTACGTTGTGATACCCCTGTGGCTTCAGCAGATGTGGAGGCAGCCTGTTCACTTCCCTGCTGCTCCTGCTTAGATGCCTTTGGTGGCTGTCCTCTCTGGTTTTGGGAGCCTTCAAGGGCCCCGCCAAAGTCTGCTCCTCCTGCGGCAGACTCGGCCATTCCTGTTGCCTCAGGCAGATGGGGCACTGACCGAGGGTTCGGCAGTGGCAAGGGAGTGTGAGCGCTTGGAGAGGAGCCTCCACTTTCTTTTGCTCATACATCACTGTCCCTTTCATGTGTCATCCGCACTTCATTGCTAACAAGTTGCTGGAGAGCACCTTGCTGCACATCGGTGGGGCAATGTGGACCCGTCACTGTATTTACATTCCTCACGACAAGGACATCCATGAACCTTTGGTTTTTCTCCTCAATAGATGCCCATCTATCCTCCATGGATGACCATCTATTTAGAAGTGTTACCTTGTTCTCCTGAGTCTGTCGATTTATGTGCTCCATGAAGTTTGCCATCCTTTCCATTGCAGCACATATATTGCCCATAGCGTTCACCATGGCATTGTTCATGTTTAGCTTGGACTCCTCCATTCTCTGCACACTTGCAGTTACCGTGGAACAAACCTGTTAAGTCTGTGAGTTGTTCAAGTAATTAATACTCAGACTTAATCAGTAACAATAAAACAGGTCTTTACTGGTTGGAGGTAGGGATTACACTGAATACAAGATTACTGCACAGTGCTTATATACCGGTGTGTTCACCCCCGGTATTACGTCTACAGCAGCCTGAGAAAGTAGTACATCTCTTAAGGTGGAACAGGCTTAAGCTCTCTTAAGGTGGAACAGGTTACATACACAACACTCCTCCCTTCTTAGCTTTATAGTCATCCCCCCATTTAACATAACGTAATAACATATATACATATATAACTTCATGTTTAACGTAACATATCACAGATTCAGTCTCTGCGGAAAACAGTTCACAGATTCAATCTCTGTGGTGTAGTCGGTTCACGTTACTCATTCAATAGTCCTTTCATGGATTTAACAGCTTGAACTTCCGAACTGATTTGGCTCCGTTCGGAGGGACCACGTGTGTGATCTGGTAGAGGTGATAATGGTTCAGATGGGTCATCTTCTGTTTTTACTTTTCCTTTTCTGCTTCTTGGAGACTCTCTGGGCTCCATTGTCAGCTGCCACAGCTGCCAGCTGCATGCGCAGTTCCTCCTTCTCTTCCTCCTGTTTCCGTCGTAGAGCCAGCTTCTCCCGATGTTCCGTAGACTTTTGGTGCTCCTCCATGATTTCTGCACTTTGGGAGTCGAAGTTACAAGCTGGGCAGGACAGGACATCGTAATATTCGGTGTCGTCCACCAGGTCATGGTAATATTCGGTGTCGTCCTGAGCTAGACCAGTGAGAGGGTCGTTTATTTCCTCCATACCCAGCTGAACGTTAGCCAGCTCTTGTTCCAAATCCAGACATCTTTCCTGAAGAGACTTCTTCATGTGTACCTCTGCATCCAGCTTTTTCTGGGCTTTCAGCAAGTCGTTTACTAGTGACCTCATTTGTGATTTTAATACTTCAACTTCCTTTGGAGATTGATTGATCGGACTATGCAATCCCTCTACCGGAGCAGCTGTTTCAGCGGTCTGTTGTTCTACATTGACGTGAGTCAGCGTACTTTTGGCATCCAATGGCTGCTCTGTTGCAGTCGTTTCAGTCTGTGTCGTCACATCAGCCATCTCAATGACTTTTGAGAGCTCCGAACCCTTTTCCTTTGAAGATCGCAGCTCGTGTTCAAGTTTTTCCCATTTCAGAGTCTTGTCCCTCAGCATATGAAGGAGTTGGCTGACCGTTAACTTTTCTGACACCAGATTATGGCACGCACCTTCAGAACCTGAATCAGCTTTGATTCGTTCGGCCTCCTCGCGCAGATGGTTGGTGTGCTCCTGCTCCATTTTCTCCATCAGTTGCTTCTGTTGCCTTTCCAGATTCTCCCACTCTGTAACAAAGAACTTTTTTATTTCATTCATCTCTTGCTCAAAACGGCGAATCATTTGTTCTAA
Source organism: Somniosus microcephalus (assembly GCF_052327205.1). Classification (NCBI taxonomy): domain Eukaryota; kingdom Metazoa; phylum Chordata; class Chondrichthyes; order Squaliformes; family Somniosidae; genus Somniosus; species Somniosus microcephalus. Next base: position 165,493,510 of record NC_140995.1, on the reverse strand, counting down.
TTGCTGTCGTTTGAAATGGAGTTGAGTTCGAGCCCAGTGTCCCTCAAAAATGTGCATATCAGTAGACTTGACAGACTCAGAATTCTCTGTTAAACTATGTTGTTGTTGCTCAGTGGAATTCTGTGCTGAAACTTTGTCTTTTGCACATGGATTGGTCTTACCATCATCAGTTCTAGAGTCTGGGCTGATTATCTGCACCGAGTTCTCACTCTTTATGGTTTTTAGCGAATGCCAGTCCATATTTATGTTTCTAAACCACTCCCGGCCTAGTAGTGGTGGACCTCCCTCCGGTAGCACATATAAGTCCATTATTTGACTTCCTTCGCCCTTGTTGGCCACTGCAACCTTTATTGTCCCGATGGGGTACACTCTCTGCCCCGTGTAGGTTGTCAATATAATCTCCGTATCCTGTAGGGGAATATGTTGGAATAACCTTCTGTAATCTTTCTTATTCATGACCGACAATGCCGATCCAGTGTCCAATTCCATTTTTACTTGGACTCCTTCTATCTGAAGAGTAACCCAAATTGTCTGGAGGTCTGCACCCTTACCAACGTTGAGTACCCTTAAGCTAGCCAGTTCAATACTGCTTAAGCCAGCCAGTTCATTACTGCTAGCGTCTGAATCGGACTCCTGTTCGGCCACCTTGTGTACTTTTGCGTATTTTCCTTGCGGTGACTTCTTGTTGCTGGTCTTCTTCCCTGACCTGCATACTCTAGCTATGTGTCCAAGCCTACCACAAGTTCTACATTCTTGGTTTTTAAACCAACACTGGTTCTGATCATGCGTTGTCTTTCCACAACGATAACATCTGCCAGAACTCACACCCAATTTGTGTGCACTGAGCTCCGGTGACCGTAGCTGCATTACTGCCGTGCCTCTCGCTGTGGCTTCGTGTGCTGCTGCCATAGTGACCGCCTTCTCAAGCGTCAGCTCATTCTCCTCGAGCAGTCGCTTTTGTGTATCCTGTTTAAATAAACCACACACAAATTTGTCTCGTAGTGCATCTGTCAGTCCCGTTCCAAACTGGCAATATTTCGCTAATTTACGCAATTCCAGCAAATATTCAGCATTGCTTTCATGCTGTAGCTGCCTTCTGTCGTAAAATTTAAATCGTTCCGCTAGCATCAGCGGCGTGGGGTTTAGATGATCTTTCAGGACAGTAACAATCTCATCGAACGTCTTATCCGCCGGTTCATCTGGTGATAACAGGTGTTTCAATTGCCTGTATGTCTTCGCACCCATTAAATTTAATAATGTTAGTGCTTTATCAGCCTCACGAATTTTATTGGCCTTACAATAATTTTTAACTCGTTCAACATATATGGCCCAATCTTCGATGTCACTATCAAAGTTGCTAATATTCCCGTGTTTAGGCATTGTAGTACTTTATCAGATTTGCAATTTCTCAGATTTTTTTTTTTTTTACTGCTATCCAAGATGGTGGCTTCCCGCTCTTGCCGTCGTCCTCCGCCCACAAAATGGCGGTTTTCCCGCGCTTGGCGGTCTTCACCCGTCCCCCGATGCCGTCTCCCTTCAGCCCCGAGTGCGGCCCTCATCTTCGCCGCGATCGCCCGAGTGCGGCCCTTATCAGCGGATGCGATTGATGGATCGCGAAGTGGCTCCCGACCAAAGCGGCTCTCGGCCCTTATCTGGAGATGCGATCGCTCTCGCGGCTCTCGGCCCTTATCAGGAGATGCGATCGCTCTGTTGAAACGCCTCCCGCTGGCGATGACGTCATTGGCGTGCGCAGCGCCCCGCTAACGCCCCAACCACGATCTTCGGGAGCGCCCCCTGATTTACCGCCAGACGCTATGTCCGACAGGGTCAGGGGGGCGTACCTGTGGCCGGTGCAATTTAAAGGCGAGGTGCGGGGGCGGCCATTTTTGTTGCTGGCCGCCTGCCAACACCTGCCTGCGCTCCCATCCACGGCCTCCTGAACCCCCCCGCGGAGTGCCAGCTGCGCTCAAAGAGCCCGGCACTTCTCTTGGGGTCGCGCTGCACAAGGCCCCGCCCCTTTAAGAAGGGGAGGAAGGCCTGCAATACCGCGGCGTGGCGTGTTGCAGCGTGTGGCGCTGCGGCACATAACGCCGCAATATTGACTCACAGTGCTCCAAGAGGGATGCAGAGCGCTTCCAGTAGTGCCCCGCTTCCCTCTTGGGGTGCAACCACTCAATTTCCGGTGTGGGGGAGCACTAATTTTTTCTGGGACGCTACTTTTAGTGCCCCGGCGAAGTTAGCGCCTCAATTGGGGCGCTACTCAATTTTTAGCCCTATAAGCCCCAAAACATCACTAAAACTTCAAATAAATTTAAAAAAAAATCATTTTTAAAATAACTATAAATTATATAAAATAACTATTTTAAACAATAATTTAAATTTTTGAAAAAATTAATTACATTTTCTAACGGGGCTAAAAATAAACTTACCTTTCTTTAAAGTATTTAAAAATAATAAACCTGTGGAAAAAATGTTTTAATTTTAATTAATTCACCACTTACCTTGTTAAAAGCAGGCCTTGCGCCTGCTTTTTATATGTGTAACTCCTGGAGACTTACCCTCCCGGAAAAACCTGGAAAAAAACCATAAGTTCAATGCGCACGCGCTGCCTCTCCGGCGCATGCGTTCCACCTCTGAACCCCTTCTTTCAAGGGAACGGAAGTTCCGGTTTCCCGCGCATGCGCAGTGCATGCACGAAACCGGCACTTCCATTGGGCCTACGGGTGAGTACCCCATGCGTACTCGCCCGTGGGGACCCGAATTTCTGGGCCATTAAAATAAAAATTTTAAAATCCTTTAGACATTCCAAAACCTTTAAAATTAGTTTAGGTTATTTTTGGCCACTTTAAAAATGTTGAAATTTATTTTTCAAAAAATAAATTTTTGTTTTAAATGTTTAATTAAATAGTATTTTAATTAATTTTTAACATGTAATGATTTATTTTTATTACAGTGGGGTGAAAGTGTTTTTTATGTGATTCCTATAATGCTATGGGGATTCTGTATGTAAATGGAATCCCCATAAGCATAATGGGAATCCTCCTTGTTGATTGGTTGGGCCGGCCCACGCGATCCCAGGGATGCTAGCGAACCGCATGCGCCCCTGGGATACGTGGGCCTTTACGCAGACCTATGCCTGCAGGCCCAGGAGCGCAAGAGTCTGAAGATATGGAGGCACCAGGTAGGTGCGTAGTTTTCTTGCGGATCAGAGGCATTCTCCCGCGGGAAGCCTCCGACCACAATTTCTAGCCCATTGAATTCAAGTGTGGGAGAGAAGCACAGACACAATTTCATGAAGCAGGGGAGAAACATAAATACCAAAATGTTATTTAAATTTTTGTCCACGTGCAATGCTGTAGGAGTTCAATTAAGAGGATAAAATGAAATAAATACCATGGTGATGTAATTTTGACCAGAGACTGGCTCCACATACAAGGCTTTTATTTTCTGAGTAAACAATAAATCATTTTGTAATATTTTGACATTTAATGCATGCATTTACATATATTTGCATAAAATTTTAGAACACCATGTAATATACAAATACAAGTTAATCTAAGAGTTCACATCAGATTTTTTGCTATCCTATACTTAATTTTTTTCTCTAATTATTGTATTCTATAACCTCAATCTAATTGCAAATATAAAAGTAAAAACAGAAAACATGATATCTATCAATTAAATATACAGAACAAATACTGTGGAAAATCTATATCATTTTCTTCTCAAAACTACTGTTAAACTTGAAAACATAATTGTAAACACTAATGCATAGAACTGCACTTATTTCTAACAATTATTTAAAACCATGTTATCACGGGTACAGAAATGCATGCAAAAAAACATTGCTAGTTGTAAGGGACATCTGTAGTTTACATTAAAAAAGGGCTGAAATATATGCGTAGATATATTGTGAGATATATAAGAACAATTGTTTTGAGTTGGTTCTGTTTCAATGCTGCTGGGGCCACTTATGCCACTCGAACCGAATGCTGATGTTTATTGAGCAGTTAGATGACAGTATATGGAGATTAAAATCATTTTTCTAACTAATGGTGTGGAAGAGCTGCACTTCAGGGCTCTGACCAATATTGTTCTGACAATGGATATTGATCCATGTCTTAGAAGAACAGCCTCTATTGTAGCAGTGCCATCTCTTGTTGCTGCCTCTCAGAATGAGGTCTGAGCTGAAGAATTAAATTTTAGACAGGTTTCCTTGAAATTGTGGCCCTTGCCAAGTGTTTGATGGAGAGACCTTAGTCTGGGTTCTTTCTTGGTTGGATTCAGACTGAAGGGGCAGACACTGCACCATCCAGTTCCATTGATCGAGAACATTCTTTGCACCTGATAGATTTTCCACTGCATACTGGAGATATGAAAATGTTTGATTAGGCAGGCTGTAGCTAAGTTAAAACGAGCAGCATCATGTATTTATAATGCACAGCCACTTTTATTCAAGATGGCAATTTAAACATTGAAATCTGCATTACTATATTCACCTATACAGTAACACTTCACAAACACTGTCTTTTTTTTGCTTATTTCATCTAATCACTCGACTTCACTGTGCTTTCTATGTTAATAATTTCACGTTCAGTCACTTTCATTTGAATCTTTGTGCAGCCAGTCAGCCTCCTTTGGAAATTGCCACTGAGCAATATGTAGAGAAAGGGGTTAATGCTGCTGCTGGCGTAGCTGAGGCAGATGGAGATGTAATAGCCAATGTAATAAGCAGTGGTCGGCTGAGTGATTTTGAGATTTACCAGTTGCATCACATGGTATGGTGCCGAACTAACCACAAAAACGCCCACTAACACCAGGACCATTTTGGTTAGTCGTTTGAGCCGTGCTCTGGGGATAGTCGTGTTATATCTGAACAGAAATAAGAAAACATGAGTTACTCAAGTACAATTCACATTATTCATCTGAGTTGCAACAAGGCTCTTCTACTTTTAATATTAGCGCATTCTAATACAGGAAAAGTCTTCATGTTTCAATAAAATAAAAAATAAAATGGTATCAATCTTTGAACAGCACCAAAGAAACAATTATGATGAGATTTGGGAGTCTGGGCTTTATTCCTAGAATATATATATTTACAGCTTTTGCATCTGTTGAGTGTCCAATGTGTCGATGGATCATGGGAAATTGACTGAGATGTCCACAGGGCTTGAAACTGATTGGCACAAATTTCACATTCACTGAAAACGAACCAATCGAAAAACACTTAAACACTCCCAAAAACATACATAGCTCACTTCACTATCTCTCAAAAACTGGCCCTGAAGAAAGCTGCCCAGAAGTTTGCCTTTTTTGAAGCAGTATAATGGGGATCCCTTAATGCGATCTGCTGTGATGGCAACACGCTGTCTAAGCAGCCAATCACTTTGGAGAATTCTCACAGACAGGGAAACAGGAAATGAGAACCTGCTTTTACCCTGACTTTTTAAAAATGTTACAGAGAGCAAAACAAAGATTGGGACTCTTACATGGGGATACGGTAGAACCTAAAATATCATGAACAAACTTAAAAAATATATATTTTTTAAATTTGAAGTTTCTTGAAAATTGCAATTTTTATCATAATGGAGAAATTTGACATTCTACTAAATTAAAATTAGTTTTTCAGGGCCATCACATTTGTTTAGCAGTCAATATGCTGTTATAACCCCAGTTACGCCTAATCCAACAAGGCTAACATTTAATGGGGTGTTTAACAGCGATGTTACCATGGAAAAGCCCAAGTTTTCATTAGTTTCACTGATTTCACTGATAAGACTGATTGCTGGCTGTGGGGGGTGGGGAGGGGGTCGGGCATAGTGCAGCCAGTGTCGGAGCAATGAATGACTGACCGCAACTTCAGGATTTCCGCGTATAGATGCGCATGCGATACATCCTCAAGTTGTGGTCAGTTTCAAAGAAAAAGAAACTTAACATAAGAACATAAGAACATAAGAAATAGGAGCAGGAGTAGGCCAATCGGCCCCTCGAGCCTGCTCCACCATTCAATAAGATCATGGCTGATCTGATCCTAACCTCAAATCTTCTATCACTCTCCATCCCACCCGAACCCATGTGATCTCCCGGGAGAGGCGAAAAACCAGCTAAAAAACCCAATGGCCAATTTGGGAGAAAAAAATCTGGGAAATTCCTCTCCGACCCATCTAGGCAATCGAAACTCTTCCAGGAGATCAGTCTGTCCCTATATTTTCTACAGTACTTACCTTCTGTAAAGGCGATCTCCACCCCAGCCAGGAACAGGAATAAAACCATCTCCTGAAATCTAACACAGAATTAGAACACAAGAAGTAGGAGCAGAACCAGGCTACACGGCCCCTGGGCCCGCTCCACTACCCACAGGGCCATGACCATTCCGAACCTAGACTCATGTCCAATTTCCTGCCCGCTCCCTGTAACCCTTAATTCCCTTTACTTCTAGGAAACTATCTATTTCTGTTTTAAATTTATCTAATGATGTAGCTTCCACAGCTTTCTGGGGCAGCAAATTCCACAAACCTACCACCCTCTGAGTGAAGAAGTTTCTCCTCATCTCAGTTTTGAAAGAGCAGCCCCTTATTTTAAGATTATGCCCCCTAGTTCTAGTTTCACCCATCACTGGGAACATCCTCACCGCATCCACCTGATCAAGCTCCTTCACAATCTTATATGTTTCAATAAGATCGCCTCTCATTCTTCTGAACTCCAATGAGTACAGTCCCAATCTACTCAACCTCTCCTCATATGACCACCCCCTCATCCCCGGGATTAACCGAGTGAACCTTCTTTGTACTGACTCGAGAGCAAGTATGTCTTTTCTTAAGTATGGACACCAAAACTGTATGCAGTATTCCAGGTGCGGTCTCACCAATACCTTGTGTAACTGCAGCAATACCTCCCTGTTTTTATATTCTATCCCCCTTGCAATAAAAGCCAACATTCCATTGGCCTTCTTGATCACTTGCTGCACCTGCATACTAACTTTTTGAGTTTCGTGCACCAGGACTCCCAGATCCCTTTGTACTACAGTACTTTTCAGTTTCTTGCCATTAAGATAATAACTTGCTCTATGATTTTTCCTGCCAAAGTGCATAACCTCACACTTTCCAGTATTGTATTCCATCTGCCAAATCTCTGCCCACTTACTGCCTCTCTATGTCACTTTGCAGGTTTTTTATGTCCTCCTCACTCACTACTTTCCCTCCCATCTTTGTATCATCTGCAAACTTTGATATGTTACACTCGGTCCCCTCCTCCAAATCGTTAATATAGATTGTAAAGAGTTGGGGACCCAGCACTGACCCCTGCGGAACACCACTAGTTACTGATTGCCAGTCTGAGAATGAACCATTTATCCCAACTCTCTGCTTTCTGTTAGAGAGCCAATTCTCCACCCATGCCAGAATATTACCCACAATCCTGTGATTTTTTATCTTGAGCAATAATCTTTTGTGTGGCACCTTGTCAAATGCCTTTTGGAAGTCTAAATACACTACGTCCACTGGTTCTCCTTTATCCACCCTGTATGTTACTTCCTCAAAGAACTCAAGCAAATTTGTCAAACATGACTTCCCCTTCATGAAACCATGCTGAGTTTGTCCTATTAAATTATGTTTATCCAAATGTCCCGTTACTGTCTCCTTAATAATGGACTCTAACATTTTACCAACTACAGATGTTAGGCTAACAGGTCTATAGTTTCCTGCCTTCTGCCTACTACCCTTTTTAAATAAGGGTGTTACATTAGCAGTTTTCCAATCTGCCGGGACCTTTGCTGAGTCCAGGGAGTTTTGGAAAATTATTACCAATGCATCCACAATCCCTACCGCCACTTCCCTCAAGACCCTAGGATGTAAGCCATCAGGTCCAGGGGATTTATCCAGCTTAAGTCCCATTATTTTACCAAGTACCACTTCCTTAGTGATTTTAATCGTATTTAGCTCCTCTCCCCCAGAGCCCCCTGTTTGTCCAGTGTTGGGATATTCTTAATGTCCTCTACCGTAAAGACTGATACAAAATATTTGTTCAGCGTTTTTGCCATCTCCATGTTTCCCACCATTAATTTCCCAGTCTCATCCTCTAAGGGACCAACATTTACTTTAGCCACCCTTTTTCTTTTTATATAACTATAGAAACTTTTGCTATCTGTTTTTATATTTTTTGCTAATTTACTTTCATAATCTATCTTCCCTTTCTTAATCAATCTTTTTGTTATTTTTTGCTCTCTTTTAAAGACTTCCCAATCTTCTATCCTTCCACTAGATTTGGCTACCTTATATGCCCTTGTTTTTAGTCGGATACTATCCTTAATTACTTTACTTAGCCATGGATGGCTATCTTTTCTTTTACACCCTTTTTTCCTCAGTGGAATATATATTTTTTGGAAGTTGAAAATAACTCCTTAAATGTACACCACTGATCATGTACCGTCTTACCCTTTAACCTATTTTCCCAGTCCACTCTAATCAATTCCGCTCTCATACCTTCATAGTCTCCTTTATTCAAGCTCAGCACGCTTGTTTGAGATCCAACCTTCTCACCCTCTACTTGAATATGGAATTCAACCATGTTATGGTCATTCATTCCAAGGGGATCCTTTACTAGGACATTTTTAATTAATCCTGTCTCATTACACAGGACCAAATCTAAGGTTGCTTGCCCCCTGGTTGGTTCAGTTACATACTGCTCAAGAAACCCATCCCTAGTACACTCAATGAACTCATCCTCAAGGCTGCTCTGCCCAATTTGATTTGTCCAGTTAATATGATAGCTAAAATCCCCCATAATTATAGCTGTTCCCTTATTACAAGCCTCAACTATTTCCTGATTAATACTCCGTCCAACAGAGTTGCAACTGTTCGGGGGCCTATCGACTATGCCCACTCGTGTTTTTTTCCCCTTATTTTTCCTTATCTCTACCGAAACTGTTTCACTATCCTGCTCCTTTGACCCAATATCATTTCTCTGTATTATAGTGATTCCTTCCTTTATTAACATAACCACCCCACCTCCCCTCCCTTCCTGCCTGTCCTTCCTGATTGTTAAATAACCTGGTATGTTTAATTCCCAGTCATGGTCACCCTGCAGCCATGTTTCTGTAATGGTCACAAGATCATACCCATATGTAGTTATTTGTGCCGTTAAGTCATTCATTTTGTTACGAATGCTACGTGCATTCAGGTAAAGAACTTTTAAATATGTTTTGTGACACTTAGTTCCTGTTTTTTCCCCTTTTACTACTTTACATAGAAACATAGAAACATAGAAGATAGGAGCAGGAGTAGGCCATTCGGCCCTTCGAGCCTGCTCCGCCATTCAATGAGATCATGGCTGATCATCCAAATTCAGTACCCTGACCCTGCCTTCTCCCCATATCCCTTGATCCCTTTAGCCTTAAGAAATATATTCAACTCCTTTTTGAATATATTTAATGAACTGGCCTCCACCACCCTCTGTGGCAGAGAATTCCACAGGTTCACCACTCTCTGGGTGAAGAAATTCCTCCTCATTTCAGTCCTAAATGGCTTACCCCTTATCCTTAGACTATAACCCCTGGTTCAGGACTCCCCGGCCATCATAAACATCCTTCCTGCATCTAGTCTGTCCAGGCCTGACAGAATTTTATAGGTTTCGATGAGATCCCCTCTCAATCTTCTAAACTCCAGTGAGTATAAGCCCAATCGACACAATCTCTTCTCATACGTCATTCCTGCCATCCCAGGTATCAGCCTGGTGAATCTTCGCTGTACTCCTTCCGTGGCAAGAACGTCCTTCCTCAGGTAAGGCAACCAAAACTGCACACAATACTCAAGGTGCGGTCTCACCAAGGCCCTGTACAACTGTAGCAAGACATCCTTGTTCCTGTACTCGAACCCTCTTGCTATGAAGGCCAACATACCATTTGCCTTCTTAACCGCCTGCTGCACCTGCATGCTTACCTTCAGCGACTGGTGCACAAGAACACCCAGGTCTCTTTGCACTTCCCCTTCTCCCAATCTATTGCCATTCAAATAATAATCTGCCTTCCTGTTTTTGCCACCAAAGTGGATAACCTCACATTTATCCACATTATAGTGCATTTGCCATGTTTCTGCCCAATCACCCAACCTGTCCAAATCGTACTGGAGTTTCTCGACACCCTCCTCACAGCTTACCCTCCCACCCAGCTTTGTGTCGTCTGCAAATTTGGAGATATTACATCCAATTCCCTCGTCCAGATCATTAATATATATTGTGAACAGCTGGGGTCCTAGGACCGATCCTTGCGGTACCCCACTAGTCACTGCCTGCCACTCGGAAAACGACCTGTTTATTCCAACTCTCTGCCTTCTGTCCGCCAACCAGTTCTCTATCCAAGTCAATACCTTGCCCCCAATCCCTTTTACTCCATACCTTCTGTCCCTTCCTGACACGTTCTGTTTTTTAATTTCCCCACGGCTACCTAAGTCTATGACCTTCTCCGTTGTCATTTCTGTTATTTGCTCTCTAGAAACCTCCCCCCCACTAATTAGTTTAAAGCCCTCTCTACAGCCCTAGTTATATGATTCGCCAGGACTCTAGTCCCAGCACTGGCCAAGTGGAGTCCGTCCCAACGGAACAGCTCCCTCCTGTCCCAGTACTGGTGCCAGTGTCCCAAGAAGCAAACCCCATTTCTCCCACACCAGTCTTTGAGCCACGCATTTAACTCTTTAATTTTATTTATCCTAGCCAAATTCGCTCGTGGCTCAGGTAATAACCCAGAGATTATTACCCTTGAGGTTCTGTTTTTTAATTTGACCCCTAGCTGCTCATACTCCTTTAACAGAACCTTCTTCCTTGTCCTATCTACGTCGTTTGTACCAACATGGACCACGACAACTGGATCCTCCCCCTCCCACTCCAAGTTTCTTTCCAGCCCAGAAGAGATGTCCTTAACCCTGGCACCGGGCAGGCAGCATAGCCTTCGGGACTCCCGCTCTTGACTGCAGAGAACCCTATCTATCCCCCTAATGATACTATCCCCTACCACTACAACATTTCTTTTTACTCCCTCCACTTGAATGACCCCCTGTACCACGGTGCTGTAGCCAGGTTGCTCATCCTCCCTGCAGTCCCCGCTGCTGCCCTCACAGGGAGTAAGAACCTCAATCCTGCTTGACAAGAGCAAGGGCTGCGGCTCCTTCAACACGACATCCTGGATCCCTGTACCTTCATTTATATAGCGGCTTTCACGACAACTGGACATCTCAAAGCACCTTACAGCCAATTAAGTACTTTTGGAGTGTAGTCACTGTTGTATTGTGGGAAACATGGCAGCCAATCTGCGCACAGCAAGCTCCCACTAACAGCAATGTGGTAATAACAGCGAATGCTGTTAGTTCACCATTATTACCCACCACAAATTCCGGCCCAATAAAATTTTCAGATTTAAAAAAAATTATTAGGTGACATTGAGGTTGTTAAACATCATCAATTGCATTTCAGATGTTATCATACATTTCGGCGGGTACATATTAAAATATTACTGATAAATCTTTAAAACCATACACCAAGAAACATCTTATAATAAAGGTTATGCAAAAATAACAAATTATTATTGGTGAAAATTAGTTTAATTCATCAAATTCAATGGCATAAGAGCAGAAATTAAGATATGAATGGAAGCGTTATTATGATGTGAGTTGTGTAGAAACATAGAAACATAGAAAAATAGGAGCAGGAGTAGGCCATTTGGCCCTTCGAGCCTGCTCTGCCATTCAATATGATCATGGCTGATCCTCTATCTCAATACCATATTCCCGCTCTATCCCCATACCCCTTGACGCCTTTTGCGTCTAGAAATCTACCTATCTCCTTCTTAAATATATTCAGTGACTGGGCCTCCACAGCCTTCTGTGGTAGAGAATTCCACAGGTTCACCACCCTCTGAGTGAAGAAATTTCTCCTCATCTCAGTCCTAAATGTCCTACCCTGTATCCTGAGGCTGTGACCCCTTGTCCTAGAACCCCAGCCAGGGGAAACACCCTCCCTGCATCCAGTCTGTGTAGTCCTGTCAAAATTTTATGTTTCAATGAGATCCCCTCTCATTCTTCTAAACGCTAGTGAATACAGGCCTAGTCGACCCAATCTCTCCTCATACTGGTAAATGTAACTGGTAAAATAGATAAGGGAGAACCAATGGATGTGGTGTATTTGGACTTTCAGAAGGCTTTCGATAAGGTCCCGCATAAGAGATTAGCATGTAAAGTTAAGGTATATGGGATTGGGGGCAAGGTACTGACTTGGATAGAGAACTGGTTGGCAGACAGGAAGTAAAGAGTTGGAATAAACGGATCTTTTTCCGACTGGCAGGCAGTGACTAGTGGGGTACCGCAGGGATCGGTCCTAGGACCCCAGCTATTCACAATATATATTAATGATCTAGACGAGGGAACTAGATGTAATATCTCCAAGTTTGCAGATGACACAAAGCTGGGTGGGCGTATGTGCTGTGAGGAGGATGCCTAGAAACTCCAGTATGATTTGGACAGGTTGGGTGATTGGGCAGATGCATGGCAGATGCAGTATAATGTGGATAAATGTGAGGTTATCCACTTTGGTGGCAAAAACAGGAAGGCAGATTATTATCTGAACGGCAATAGATTGGGAGAAGGGGAAGTGCAACGAGACCTGGGTGTCCTTGTGTACCAGTCGCTGAAGGTAAGCATGCAGGTGCAGCAGGCGGTTAAGAAGGCAAATGGTATGTTGGCCTTCATAGCGAGAGGATTCGAGTACAGGAACAAGGATGTCTTGCTGCAGTTGTACAGGGCCTTGGTGAGACCACACCTTGAGTATTGTGTGCAGTTTTGGTCGCCTTATCTGAGGAAGGATGTTCTTGCCATGGAGGGAGTGCAGCGAAGATTCACCAGACTGATACCTGGGATGGCAAGAATGACGTATGAGGAGAGATTGGGTCGATTAGGCTTATACTCGCTGGAGTTTAGAAGAATGAGAGGGGATCTCATTGAAACTTATAAAATTCTAACAGGACTAGACAGACTAGATGCAGGAAGGATGTTACCGATGGCCGGGGAGTCCAGGACCAGGGGTCACAGTCTAAGAATAAGGGGTAAGCCATTTAAGACAGAGATGAGGAGGAATTTCTTCACCCAGAGAGTGGTGAACCTGTGGAATTCTCTACCACAGAAGGCAGTTGAGGCCAATTCATTAAATATATTCAAGAAGGAGTTAGATATATTTCTTAAGGCTAAAGGGATCAAGGGATATGGGGCGAAGGCAGGGACAGGGTACTGAATTTGGATGATCAGCCATGATCTCATTGAATGGTGGAGCAGGCTCGAGGGGCCGAATGGCCTACTCCTGCTCCTATCTTCTATGTTTCTATGTTTTATACGACAGTCCTGCCATCCCAGGAATCAGCCTGGTGAACCTTTGCTGCACTCCCTCTATGGCAAGTATATCCTTTCTTAGGTACGGAGACCAAAACTGCACACAATACTCCAGGTGTGGTCTCACCAAGGCCCTGTATAACTGTAGTAAGACATCCTTGCTCCTGTACTCAAATCCTTTTGCAATGAAGGCCAACATACCATTTGCCTTCCTAACTGCTTGCTGCACCTGCATGTTTGCTTTCAGCGACTGGTGTACAAGGACACCCAGGTCCCTTTGTACATCAACATTTCCCAATCTATCACCATTTGTACATGCACTAAAACAAACTATCCAAAAAGTAGAATAGACATTTTATAAACTGCTGTTTATTTTTCATAAATAAAAACAGAAAATGCTGGAAACGCTTAGCAAGTCAGGCAGCATCTCTGAAGAGAGAAACAGAGTTAATCTTTCAGGTCGATGACCTTTTGTCAGAACTGGAAAAAGTTAGAGATGCAACAGATTTTAAGCAAGTGTAGGGGCAGGGAAAGCGGGGAGGGGAACAAAAGGGAAGGTCTGTGATAGGGTGGAAGGCAAGAGAGATTAGATGACAAAAGGTATGATTTTTTATTATATTTGTTCATAGGATGTGGGCATCGCTGGCATTTATTGCCCTTCCCTAGTTGCCCTTGAGAAGGGGGTGGTGAGCCACCTTCTTGAACTGCTGCAGTCCGTGTGGTGAAAGTACTCCCACAGTGCTGTTTTGGAGGGAGCTCCAGGATTTTGACCCAGCGACGATGAAGGAACGGCGATATACTTCCAAGTCAGGATGGTGTGTGACTTGGAGGGGAACTTGGAGGTGGTGGTGTTCCCATGTGCCTGCTGCCCTTGTCCTTCTAGGTGGTAGAGGTCGCGGGTTTGGGAGGTGATGCCGAAGAAGCCTTGGTAAGTTGCTGCAGTGCATCTTGTAGATGGTACACGCTGCAGCCACGGTACGCCGGTGGTGGAGGAAGTGAATGTTTAAGGTGGTGGATGGGGTGCCAATCAAGCGGGCTGCTTTGTCTTGAATGGTGTCGAGCTTCATGAGTGGTGTTGGAGCTGCACTCATCCAGGCAAGTGGAGAGTATTCCATCACACTCCTTACTTGTGCCTTGTAGATGGTGGAAAGGCTTTGGGGAGTCAGGAGACTTTCGCCGCAGAATACCCAGCCTCTGACCTGCTCTTGTTCCCACAGTATTTATGTATCTGGTCCAGTTAAGTTTCTGGTCAATGGTGACCCCCAGGATACTGATGGTGGGGGATTCGGTGATGGTAATGCCATTGAATGTCAAGGGGCGGTGGTTAGATGTTCACTTGTTGGAGATAGTCATTGCCTGGCACTTGTGTGGTACCTCTGGAATTCAGCTCTTTTGTCCATGTTTGGACCAAGGCTGTAATTAAGTCGGGAGCCGAGTGGTCCTAGCGGGACCTAAATTGGGTATCAGTGAGCAGGTTAGCAGGTTATTGGTGAGTAAGTGCTGTTTGATAGCACTATCGACGATACCTTTCATCACTTTGCTGATGATTGAGAGTAAACTGATGGGGCGGTATTTGGCCGAATTGGATTTGTCCTGCTTTTTGTGGACAGGACATACCTGGGCAGTTTTACACATTGTCGGATAGATGCCAGTGTTATAGCTGTACTGGAACAGCTTGCCTAGAGGTGCGGCTAGTTCTGGAGCACAAGTCTTTATCACGACAGCCGGGATGTTGTCAGAGTCCACAGCCATTGCTGTATCCAGTGCGCTCAGCCGTTTCTTGATATCACATGGAGTGAATCGAATTGGCTGAAGACTGGCTTCTGTGGTGGTGGGGACCTCAGGATTAGGCTGATATGGATCGTCGACTCGGCACTTCTGGCTGAAGATGACTATACAAAGCAAAAGGAGATGGTAATGGGACAAGTAAAGAAACAAAAGATGGGTCTAGAAGTGGTGTAAATGGGTATAGCAGAATCATCAACAGCTGCCATCTGAAAAAATAGGGGCAGAGATTATCGTCTGAAATTGTTGAACATGATATTGAGTCCAGAAGGCTGTAAGGTGCTTAATCAAAAGATGAGGTGCTGTTCCTCGAGCTTACGTTGAGCTTCATTGGAACAGTGTAAGAGGCTGAGGACAGTGAGGTCAGATTGGGAATGGAGCGAAGAAGTAAAGTGACAGGCGACTGGAAGCTCGGGGTCACACTTGCAGACTGAGCAGAGGTGTTCCGCAAAGCGGTCACCCAATCTGCGTTTGGTCTCCCCAGTATAGAGGAAACTGCATTGCGAGCAGTGCATACAGTATTCTAATTTGCAAGAAGTACAAGTAAATTGCTGTTTCACCTGGAAGGAGTATTTGGGGCCCTGGATGATGAGAAGGGAGGAGGTAAAAGGGCAGGTGTTGCATCTCCGGCACTTGCACGGGAAGGTGCCGTGCAAAGAGGAGGGGGTGATTGAGGAGTGGACCAGGGTGTCACGGAGGGAGTGGTCCCTTTGGAATGCTGAAAGGGGAGGGGAAGATGTGTTTGGTGGTGGGATCACACTGGAGGTAGCGGAAATGGCGGAGGATGATCTGTTGAATGTGGAGGCTGGTGGGGTAAAGGTGAGGACAAGGGGAACCCTATCATTGTTCTGGGAGGGAGGGGATGGGGTGAGAGCAGACCATAACCTCTGCCCAGATTTCCAGCATCCACAGTAATTTGCTTTTGTTTATTTTTCATGTTGTGGAGGTTCAATCAGTTTCAGAGCTGGTTTACATTATAACAGCATAACTGAATAATTTGGAGTGATACGATCATGATCGGGGCATGGGTATGTTTCACTGATGGTTAGTTCAGGGTTATGTTACAACTGTATAGAGTGTTACTCCCTTACAATTCTTGCTCATCTATATGTTATTGGTTTTTCTATATCAATGATTTTGTGTTTTCCTCTAAATGTCTAGTTTGGGTGTATTTTCCCTTGTGCTGTTCTGACTGTGATTGGCTATCCTACTCCATTCTTGGTAGGTTAGCCCATCTGCATGCCGACTGTTTGCCTTTTACACAGTCAGTGTCCGTTTGTCCATCTCCAGTACAATGGTAATGTCTATGCTTCTTTCTGCCATTCTTGGATCTTAGCTATACAGTTCTGCTTATGGAAGGAAACAAAGATGTCAACTATCTTACTCTGCTGATATTTTTGAATAAGCTTTATTAAATTAATAAAGGAGAGTAAGAGTCTTGCAAGATCAAGAGTTCCTGCACACAGAATAGAGCCCTCCAACCTCCTCAAGCCCCTCCACTCCAGTGTGGGAAGGTATCTGGACTTTGCTCAATACTTCTCACCAACACGGTGAACAAACCTAGGACAACCACTGCCATAATGTTGTTCCAAATGTATTATACCACTATTCCACCCTTCTTTGCTTTTTTTAAGCAATAGAGCTCCTGGGTGAAGGCACTCCACCTCCCATTGGTTTATTTTTTTTGTAGAAATTACCACTAGATAGAGGGCAGAATACTGCAATGTGTTCCAGTTCTGTGTTTCCAATGTCTAGACTGATCAGGTGAGGTCATGTTCTACAGCCCCAAGGCAGTGTCTAAGAACATCTGCATCTTCAGTGTTCTGCACAACTTTGCCATTTATAGAAAGGAGCCCATAAAACCTAGAGGAGCTCAAAGGCATGTCTGCAAACTTGGCTGGAGTTGAAAAGCAAGGTTTATTCATGAATGACCAATCAAGCAACGCAGTACTATGCATTCAAAAGGATGAAAAATCTCACAAGCACTAACTCATTTAATGCTGTGATCAAAGATCAAAATCATAGAATCATAGAACCATACAATGATACAGCACAGAAAGAGCCGATTCAGCCCATCGTGTCTGTGCCGGCTCTTTGGCAGAGCTATCCAATTAGTCCCACTCCTCTGCTCTTTCCCCATAGCCCTGTAAATTTTTCCCTTCCAAGTATTTATCCAATTCCCTTTTGAAAGTTACGATCGAAACTGCTTCCACCACCCTTTCAGGCAGTGCCTTCCAGATCACAACATCTTGCTGCGTAAAAAGAAAATTCCTCATGTCGCCTCTGGTTCTTTTGCCAATCACCTTAAATCTGTGTCCTTTGGTTACCGACCTTCTGCCATTGGAAACAGTTGCTCCTTATTTACTCTATCAAAACCCTTAGGGCAGGATTTTCATTGGGCCGTGGAGGTGGGATTGGAGGCGTGTGGGGGGTTAAAACCCCAAAATTGGGGGGGCACGAACCCATCCCGCCCCCAACCCGCCTCCGTGCCAGTTTCAAAGGAGGCGGGTACCCGCCCCCCACTGGGACCCGCCTCCCGGAGGCAGGAAGGGGATTAGTGCCAATTAACTGCCTATTAACAGGTAGTTAACAGGCAGTTATTAGCCTAATACCTATTTTCATTGGTGAAATGTGGGATTCCCGACGGCTCCAAACCACGCCAAGTTAGTGAGACGAGCTATCGGGATGAAAGACTTGGAGGCGTCGCGATGTTCGGTGTTCAGGTGAATGATGGGTGCATGAGTGCAGAGGTAAGTGTGTTTGGTGTGTTTAAAGTGTTTAAAGAAGTTTTACTTACATTTACATACCTTTACAGCCTTCCTTCCTTCAGGTCTCGGGAGTCTCTCATCTCACCGGCACAGAAAGCAGAATGGCTGCGATCTGTCAAAAGTTCCAGCATTCAGCTTTCTGTTCCGGGGAGATCTCTAAATCATTCTGAGAGGAAAGAATTAACTTGGAGTACAGATTGTCAGTGTTTGACAGCTTCCAACAGCTGTGAAACGCTGATATTTCATCTGTCAAAAGGTCTTGACAGATGAAATATCAATCTGTGACGTCACCTATTGCCAGGTGGCCCTTAATTGGCCTGCTGAGCCTGCTGGGTGGGCTCAACAAGGTCAATCAAGTCAAAATCACGTGGGTTGGCTACAACCCTGAAAGTTGTAGTCCCGCCTCCTACCCGACTCCTCAATGAAAATCCAGCCCTTAGAGATTTTGTGCATCTCCTCTTAACCTTCTCTGCTCTAAGAAGAACAACCCCACATAATTGAAATCCTGCAATTCTGGTACCATTCTAGTAAATCTCTTCTGCACCCTCTCTGAGGCCTTGACATCCTTTCTAAAGTGTGGTGCCCAGAATTGAACACAGTACTCCAGCTGAGGCCTAACCAGTGATTTATAAAGGTTTACCATAACTTCCTTGCTTTTGTACTCTATGCCTTTATTAATAAAGATTAATAAGGATCCCAAATGCATTTTTAACAGCCTTCTCAACTTGACCTGCCACCTTCAAAGATTTGTGTACATACACCCCCAGGTCTCTCTGTTCCTGCACTCCCATTAAAATTGTACCTTTTAGTTTATATTGCCTCTCCTCATTCTTCCTACCAAAATGTATCACTTCACACTTCTCTGTGTTAAATTTCATCTGCTGTGTGTCTTCCCATTTCACCAGTCTGTGTACATTATCCTGAAGTCTATTACTATTCTCCATTGTGCCAAGGAGGGACAAAGGGTGCTTTGCCTTTTATCATCTCTCTTCAATGACTGCAATGTCCCAGTGCAGGCTGAACCTTTGGTGAATGAGATGTCTCCAAGCAGTTCTCCTTCATTGGTGTTCCTAAACATGCAACGGAATGATTTGCTTCGGCGCACGTGTGAATTCCAGTACTGTGTTCCAAAGTGAATTCGTGGCAAAAAGGGGAAGTGGTTACAGGGAGCAGAGGACTCTGACCTATAGTGGTCTGGCATTCATGCCTTGGGAGGGAAAAATCAGCTCACAACGGGTGCATCTCTTTGCAAAAGCCCCTTATATAAGGATCTGGATTAAATAGTGATCATGAGTAAGGCTGGTATTGCAACACTAGAACCTCAGGATGGCTGACATATCCCAAGCTGACCTGGATAGGTCTTTTCATCATACTGAAGGCCATCTACCTAATGAGGAAACCCTGACATTTAGGATGACAGTTGCTGGATGGCATTCCCTGGAGGCTAGCTTGAAAATATACACTCATGTATCAGGGGTTCAATGCCTACCTTAATTGGATTGCAGAAAGGCCAGCAATTGCTGCTAAAGCTCTGCACCTCCAACTGATGGAACCACTTTCAATGAGGTACATTTGTGTTCAAGCCATGGTCAGGAGAATGATGGAAATGAAATCAGGAAGCACTTTTTCACACAAAGGGTAGTAGAAATCTGGACTCTCTCCCCAAAAGGCTGTGGATGCTAGGACATTTGGAGCTTTCAAGACTAAGATAGATAGATTTTTGTCAGGGGAGGGAATCAAGGGATATGGAGCAAAAGCAGATAAATGGAGTTGAGGTGCAGATTAGCCATGATCTAATTGAATGGAGGAGCAGGCTCGAGGGGCTGAATGGCCTACTCCTGTTCCTAATGTTCGTTCCTATGTAGCTCACTTATTTTGTGGCTGCTCACCGTGCTGCTCAGGAAGAATTCCTGGTCCTGCTTTGTTTTGTAAGGGTTCAAACCCATGCTTGTCAGTTCTTAGTGAAGTGGAGGTAAGCAAAGTCTCTTTGGGGTCACGTTGGCTCCAGGGTGACATTCTTGGCAATGAGAGATTGAAACTGACTCGATCCTCTGTAGCAGGTTTAGCAATTTGATATCTGAGCCAGGCAGGTCTATAATACTTCAGAATGCTGTTGACGATTGATCAACCAGCCTGGCTTATTCAAGGTACCTGGAGGAGTAGATCTGTCACTCGGCTCCAGATCACCCTGCAAGCAAAAGTCCTAACTGGACAAGTGAGGGAAGTCCATCTATTCTGTTGCTGGTAAACTGCATAATGTTAGCTGGTGAAACACTGGTAGCATGCTACTTGAGAGTCCCTAAGCATTCATTCTTACCAAATTGCTCCCAGGTTCTCTGTGATCTGCTAAGTGCAGTTTGTCCCTATGGGGAAAGAGTGCACATTCAACTCTGATATCTGATATATGTAGCTTTCTCAATAGTTTGTCTTGGAGACTCTTAAGACTAAAGATAGGCTTTCGTGAGTGTGTCAGACACTTGGCTAACCAAAAAAAAATACCCATAACGTTTTGGGAAAAGAAGGACTGGCGGATCGCTAAGGTAATACCTATATTTAAGAAGGGAGATAGAACATGTCCAGTGAACTATAGACCAGTCAGCTTAACATCAGTAGTAGGAAAAATAATGGAATCCCTACTAAAGGAAAAAAATAGAAGAACATCTAGAAACCAATAATATAATAATGAATAGTCAGCATGGATTCCAAAAGAGAAAGTCTTGCATGACCAACCTCTTTGAATTCTTTGAAGAGATAACAGAGAGAGTAGACAAGGGTAATGCAGTAGATGTAATTTATCTAAATTTTCAAAGGGCCTTCGATAAGGTACCAGATAATAGACTGATAAACAAGGAATGTGGAGTCAGGGGACAAGTAGCAGAATGGATAGATAGCTGGCTTCAGGACAGAATGCAGAGAGTAGGGGTAAAGGGTAGCTATTCATAGTGGCAGAAGGTGGAAAGTGGGGTCCCACAAAGATCAGTGCTGGGATCAATGTTGTTCACAGTTTATATTAACGATTTAGGCTTTAGAATCAAAAGCACAATTTCTAAATTTATGGATGACACCAAATTGAGGGGGATAGTCAATACTGAGGAGGACTGCAACAAATTAAAAGAAGACATGAATACATTTGCAGAATGGGCATATAATTGGCAAATGAATTTCAACACAGATAAATGTGAGGTATTACAGTTTGGTAAGAAAAATAAGGAATTCACATATTACTTGGAAAATAAGAATCTAAATGGGGTAAAAGAGCAAAGCCCTTTTTAAGCTTAAATCTCTTTGGTTTATAGTTTCTAGGTGTGATATTCACCATCTAGAATCGGGGCAGAGGGTATTTAAGAATAATATTAATAAATTTAATTAATTACATAGAATGGGAGATCAGGTGATGTGTTGCTGCTGCAATATGTGGGAGCTGGTGGACACCATTGATGCTCACGGTGGTCACATTTGCAGTAAGTGTTGGCTGCTCGAGGAATTCCGGCTCCATGTTGAAGAGCTGGAGTCCGAGCTTCAAACACTGAGACACATCAGGGAGGGGGAGAGTTACCTGGACTCTGTGTATCACGAGGTATTCACACCAATTAGATTAATTAATTCAGATGTAGTCCGTGGCCAGGGTCAGGATGGTGTGACTAGAAGTGAGGCAGGTACAGGGATCCAGGAGGTAGTGTTGGAGGAGCCGCAGCCCTTGCACTTGTCCATCAGGTTCGAGGCTCTTACTCCCTGTGAGGATGGGAACAGGGACTGCGGGGAGGATGAGCAACCTGGCCACAGCACCATGGAGCGGGGGGCCATTCAAGTGGGGGGAGTTAAAAGAAATGTTGTAGTGGTAGGGGATAGTATCGTTAGGGGGATAGATAGAGTTCTTTGCAGCCGAGAGCGAGAGTCCCGAAGGCTGTGTTGCCTGCCCGGTGCCAGGGTTAAGGACATCTCCTCTGGACTGGAGAGAAACTTGGAGTGGGAGGGGGAGGATCCAGTTGTCGTGGTCCATGTTGGTACCAACGACATAGATAGGACAAGGAAGGAGGTTCTGCTGAGGGAGTTTGAGCAGCTAGGGGCCAAATTAAAAAGCAGAACCACAAGGGTAATATTATTACCTGAGCCACGAGCGAATTTGGCTAGGACAAATAAAATTAGAGAGTTAAATGCGTGGCTCAAAGACTGGTGTGGGAGAAATGGGTTTTGCTTCCTGGGACACTGGCACCAGTACTGGGACAGGAGGGAGCTGTTCCGTTGGGACGGGCTTCACTTGGCCAGTGCTGGGACTAGAGTCCTGGCAGATCATATAACTAGGGCTGTAGAGAGGGCTTTAAACTAACTAGTGGGGGGGAGGTTCCTAGAGAGCAAATAATAAAAATGACAACAGAGAAGGTCATAGACTTAGGTAGCAGTGGGGAAATTAAAAACCAGAGCATGTCAGGAAGGGGCAGAAGGTATGGAGTAAAAGGTAAAGTAATAAAAAGGGCAAAAGCAGGAACTAAGTGTCACAAAACATCTTTGAAAGTTCTCTATTTGAATGCCCGTAGCATTCGTAACAAAATAGACGAGTTAATGGCACAAATAATTACATATGGGTGCACAAATAATTACATATGGGTATGATCTTGTGACCATTACAGAAACATGGCTGCAGGGTGACAATGCCTGGGAATTAAACATACCAGGTTATTTAATGATCAGGAAGGACAGGCAGGAAGGAAGGGGAGGTAGGGTGGCTATGTTAATAAAGGAAGGAATCACTGTAATACAGAGAAATGATATTGGGTCAAAAGATCAGGATAATGAAACAGTATGGGTGGAGGTAAGGAATAATAAGGGGAAAAAAACACTAGTGGGCGTAGTCTATAGGCCTCCGAACAGTGGCAACTCTGTTGGATGGAGTATCAATCAGGAAATAGTTGAGGCTTGTAATAAGGGAACATCTATAATTATGGGGGATTTTAACTATCATATTAATTGGACAAATCAAATTGGGCAGGACTGCTTTGAGGATGAGTTCATTGAGTGTATTAGGGATGGGTTTCTTGAGCAGTATGTAACTGAACCGACCAGGGGGCAAGCAACCTTAGATCTGGTCCTGTGTAACAAGACAGGATTAATTAAAAATGTCCTAGTAAAGGATCCCCTTGGAATGAGTGACCATAACATGGTTGAATTCTATATTCAATTAGAGGGTGAGAAGGTTGGATCTCAAACAAACGTGCTAAGCTTGAATAAAGGAGACTATGAAGGTATGAGAGCGGAATTGAGCAGAGTGGATTGGGAAAATAGATTAAAGGGTAAGACGATACATGATCAGTGGTGTACATTTAAGGAGTTATTTTACAACTTCCAAAAAATATATATTCCACTGAGAAGAAAAGGGTGTAAAAGAAAAGACAGCCATCCGTGGCTAAGTAAAGAAATTAAGGATAGTATTCGACTAAAAACAAGGGCATATAAGGTAGCCAAATCTAGTGGGAGGATAGAGGATTGGGAAAACTTTAAAAGACAGCAAAAAATAACAAAAAGATTGATTAAGAAAGGGAAGATAGATTATGAAAGTAAATTAGCAAAAAATATAAAAACAGATAGTAAGAGTTTTTATAGTTATATAAAAAGAAAAAGGGTGGCTAAAGTAAATGTTGGTCCCTTAGAGGATGAGACCGGGAAATTAATGGTGGGAAATATGGAGATGGCAAAAACACTGAATGAATATTTTATATCAGTCTTTACAGTAGAAGACACTAAGAATATCCCAACACTGGACAAACAGGGGGCTAAAGGGGGGGAGGAGCTAAACACGATCAAAATCACTAAGGAAGTGGTACTCGGTAAAATAATGTGACTCAAGGCGGATAAATCACCTGGACCTGATGGCTTACATCCTAGGGTCTTGATGGAAGTGGCGATAGGGATTGTGGATGCATTGGCAATAATTTTCCAAAATTCCCTGGACTCTGTTGTATCCGTGTATTAATGGAGACACGGAATGCAGGAGTTGGTTTAACAGGTGTTTACTGAACAAAGTCTGGAGGTGAACTAAAAGATACAAGACACTATACAGGCTTATATACCCGAGTGGTCACTACCGGTATTACAGTACACAGGGGCTCTTAAAGGTACATACACTACAATTCCTCCCCTTTTAGATAATTAGTACATAACATTTTAAGTAATCATTAATTAACATGTTTACAAGAACAATAATCTACACATTTGCTGCAGTTAATCAATTATAAGTCAGTCTCTCTGGAGGCTTCCTGACTCGGTCCGGATAACGCCTCAGTGGTGTCGTAGTTTTCGGTGGTGTAGTAGGTTCTTTTGGCAAGGTCGATTCGGCTTGAATGCCAGTGTCGGGTTCATCTGGTTCCAGTATCACCGGATCGGAGGTAGATACTATGGGTATCTCTGCTTCATCATTAGGCGTATAGAGTTGTGGTGTCGGTTGTCCCTTTTCAGATGACTCTATGATCTGGTCAGCATGGCACCTTATTATGCTTTCTCCAATGTCCACGGTATACATCAGCGGTCCTAGTCGTGTACAAATAGTTCCAGGCTGCCATTTCTCGGTACGGTAGTCCCGGGCCAAAACTTGTTGACCTATCTGGAAGGTTCTAGTTGGCCTTTCATTCATGCCTTGAAATTGCCGGTTCTCTACGTCCCTTCTGATGTTTGGCTTGATCAAATCCAGCCGGCATCTTAGTCTTCTATTGAAAAACATCATGGCGGGAGTTTGGTTTGTAACCAGATGTGTTGCATTCCTGTATGCAAACAAGAAGTTATCTACCTTATGTTGTAGATTTATGTCTTCATTACCCATGGACTTTATGGCCTTCTTGAAGGTCTGGACAAACCTTTCAGCTAATCCATTGGTGGCGGGATGGTATGGGGCGGACGTGTAGTGCTTAACCCCATTGTTTTTTAAGAACTTCCTGAATTCTTCGGACACAAATTGTGGTCCATTATCAGAACAGATCTGTTCCGGCAGCCCATTCCTGGCAAATATGGTCCTTGATACTGTGATGGTTTTTTCCGTGGTGTTGGAGGACATCTTTATTACCTCCGGCCACTTGGAGTGTGCATCAACCGCGATTAAGAACATTGAGTCCATAAATGGACCAGCAAAGTCAATGTGTACCCTTTGCCAGGGAGATGAGG
Organism: Somniosus microcephalus; assembly: GCF_052327205.1. NCBI lineage: Eukaryota > Metazoa > Chordata > Chondrichthyes > Squaliformes > Somniosidae > Somniosus > Somniosus microcephalus. Next base: position 165,468,444 of record NC_140995.1, on the reverse strand, counting down.
GCCACTCCCATGGATGTAGAGGGGCTTGTGGTGGAGCGCTTTGGACCTTCTGGCATCCTAGGCAGCTCTTGGTCATTTCTTCGATGTCTCCATCGATACCTGACCACCATACAAACGCCCTAGCTAGGTTCTTCATTTTCACTCCACCCAGATGCCCCTCGTGAAGCTCCTTTAGCACTTTATCCTGGAGTTTGGGTGGAATCACCACTCTGGATCCACACATCAAGGTTCCTCGGCACACTGACAGCTGTTCTCTTCTTTGCGAGAATGCTGGCAACAGTGGTTCGCCATGTGCTGGCCATCCCTTCACTGTTAAATCGTAGACCCGTGAGAGAGTCGGGTCATTTCTTGTCTCCCTTTCAATGGCAGAATTTGTTACTGGTAGACATTCCACTATGGTAGAGTGGAACATCTCTACTGGGTCTACTGTAGGTGCCTCTTCTACCGTTGGCAACGGTAGGCGCGATAAACCGTCAGCATTCCCATGCTGTTTTGATCCTTTGTATTCTATGTTGTATTGGTGTGCCCCTAGAAAAAGGGATCACCTCTGTAGCCTTTGCGCTGTCATAATGGGAACGCCCTTTTTAGGGTTGAATATGGAGACGAGGGGTTGATGGTCAGTCAACAAGGTAAATTTTTGTCCGTGTAGGTAATGGTTGAATTTCTTCACTCCCCACACCAGGCTGAGGGCTTCCCTGTTGATCTGGGCGTAGTTACGCTCAGCTGAGTTCAATGAGCGTGACGCAAAAGGTATCGGCCGCTCCGAGCCATCAGGGAATCTATGCGATAATACCGCTCCCACGCCGTAAGGGGATGCATCGCACGCCAGTCTAATTGGCAGTGATGGGTTGTAATGAGCCAACACTTCCTTGGACGTGATCAAGCCTTTGCATTTATGGAAGGCACGTTTACAGTCTTCGCTCCATTTCCAAATTACTCCCATTTGTAGCACTGCGTTAAGAGGGTGCAGAACAGTTGACAAGTTCGGTAAAAATTTATGATAGTAATTTATCAATCCCAGCAACGACCTTAATTGTGAGACATTTTCAGGTGCTGGGGCTTTTATGACCGCTTCAATTTTTTCAGGTGACTTATGCAACCCTTCTTCGTTAATTATATGGCCACAATATGATATTTGTTTCTGGAAAAATTCGCACTTGGGGCGATTTGCTCATAGGCCCCGTTCTCTCAGTCTAGTGAGCACCTGCTCCAAATTGGCAAGGTGATCATTGTCATTTTCTCCTGTTACAAGGGTGTCGTCTAGGTAGCATTGAGTCCCCGGAATCCCTTGGAGGACTTGCTCCATAGCTCTTTGCCAGATAGCTGGAGCTGATGCTACTCTGAAAACCAGTCGATTGTACTGGTACAGGCCTTTGTGTGTGTTTATCGTGAGATACTTTTTAGAGGCCTCCTCAACCTCCATCTGTAGATATGCCTGTGACAAGTCAATTTTGGTGAAAGGTTTCCCTCCGGATAGTGAGGCGAAAATATCTTCTACTCTCGGAAGAGGATACTGTACCATGTGAAGGACCGGGTTTACAGTCACCTTGAAGTCCCCACAGATGCGAATTTTTCTCTGTTCTTTAGATTTATCATTATTCAATGCTTTCTTCATGACCGGGATGATGGGTGTTGCCCACTCGCTCCAATCTACCTTGGATAACACGCCTGCCTTTTCCAAATTCTCCAGCACTGCCTCGACTGCTGGACGAATTGCGTATGGCACCGGCCTTGCCTTAAAAAACTTGGGAATTGCCACATCTTCCACTTTTATTGAGGCGGTGACGCCTTTCAAGGTTCCTAGTTCCTGTTGAAACACTTCTTTGGCGTTGGCCAAGATGTCTTTTAACCGTTCAGGTATGACGTCATCCTCATTTTTTATCTTACTGGTCACCGTCAGTGCCTGAATGGAGTGCCAGTCTAAACGTATCTTCCTGATCCATTCACGTCCCAACAGCGGTGGACCACCATCTTGCAGAACGTATAAATACAACTTCTGTATTTCCTTGCCGTTGTATACAACAGGCACCCTTATTTTCCCTCTGGGGTATACTTTCTTCCCCGTATATGTCTTCAATATAATGGATGTGTCTTTCAAAGATATATGCGGAAATAGCCGCTCGTAATCCCGTCGACTTATGACGGTCAGAGCTGATCCTGTATCTAGCTCCATTTTAACTGGGGACCCCGCTAGCATGAGGGTAACCCAAATGATCTGGTAATCTTCTTTGGCAATTACATTATGTAATTTGAGACAGCTTAGTCTCTTGTTTCCGGAGTCGCTATCGCACTTCTGGTCTTCGGAGCTACTGTCCGTCATCATTTGTACCTTTCTGTACTTTTCCTTATTGATTTTTTTTCTGTCAGTGGATTTTTTGTTTCCAGATCGGCATACACGTGCAATGTGTCCCATCTTTCCGCATTGCCTGCATGCTTTGTCCTTGAACCAGCAGTCCCTCTGGTCATGGGTGGATCTGCCGCAGCGATAACATCTCTCGAAACCCCGTGTCATTTCATGGGTGCCGAAGTCCTGTGGCTTTTGCTGTATCTCTGCAGCTCCTCTTGCTGCTGCTTCGTATGATACAGCCACACTGAAAGCCTTGTCCAGTGTCAAATCTTTCTCAGAAAGTAGCCTTTTCTGTGTTCCTTCACTTAGGAGACCGCAGACGAATTTATCTCGTAGAGAATCTGCCAGTCCTGCCCCGATTGGCAGTGCTTTGACAGCTTTCTTAATTCGGTGAGGTAATCAGCGTTACTTTCATTCTTGTGCTGATTCCTCCTGAAGAATTTGAATCGTTCCGCTATCAGCAGCGGTGTTGGGTTTAAGTGCTCCTGTAGGGTATCAACAATCTCCTTAAAATTCTTGTCCATCGGTTTGGCTGGAGTGATTAAGTTTCGTAACAGCCCGTATGTCCTTGCGCCCATCAGATTAAGAAGTACCGATGCCTTTTTATCATCCTCTACTTCATTCGCTGTGCAATATACCTCCACTCTTTCCACATATGTGGTCCAATCCTCTATATTACTATCGAAAGCAGTAATATTGCCAGTCTTAGGCATCCTGAAAATCAAAAATGGCGCCTCCCACGCTTTCCTTTCTTCCCTGCTGAGAAAAAATTGCGCCTCCCGCGCTTTCCCGCCGCTGCCGCTGCTGACAACGCTGTTCTCCGCGGTTTTTATTTACACAGATATTTTTAATAGTTGGAGACTCGTTCCCGCCGGACTCTCTGGGATTTTTTTTTCTCCCTCTGCTTGGTCCGAACGCCGACCTGCTTTGCAGTGCCGGCCGTCTCCCGAGTGCTCCACCCTCCGTCTCTGTTTGCCTCCGCCTTCCGACTCGCTGCTCGGCCCTGCTGCAGAGCCACCCGATCGAGCCCCAGCCCGCCGCCCAGGAAGGATTAGTGCAGTACCTGCCACCAGCCCGGCTAGCTGGTGAAACCACAGTTTTCTTTTTTTTTCTTCGACCTTCGTCTGAGGAATCGATCTCCTTGAGGTGCTGCCGAATTGCAGGTAAGTCCAATTCCAATTCGTCACCACTGTTGTATCCGTGTATTAATGGAGACATGGAATGCAGGAGTTGGTTTAACAGGTGTTTACTGAACAAAGTCTGGAGGTGCACTAAAAGATACAAGACACTATACAGGCTTATATACCCGAGTGATCACTACCGGTATTATAGTACACAGGGGCTCTTAAAGGTACATACACTACAGACTCAGCAATGGTCCCGGCAGACTGGAAAACTGCTAATGTAACACCCTTATTTAAAAAGGGCAGTAGACAGAAGGCTGGAAACTATAGACCGGTTAGCCTAACATCTGTGGTAGGTAAAATTTTGGAGTCCATTATTAAGGAGACAGTAACAGGACATTTGGATAATCATAATTTAATAGGACAAAGTCAGCATGGTTTTATGAAGAGGAAGTCATGTTTGACAAATTTGCTGGAGTTCTTTGAGGAAGTAACATATAGGGTGGATAAAGGGGAACCAGTGGACGTAGTGTATTTAGACTTCCAAAAGGCATTTGACAAGGTGCCACACAAAAGATTATTGCTTAAGATAAAAAATCACGGGATTGGGGGTAATATTCTGGCATGGATAGAGGATTGGCTATCTAACAGAAGGCAGAGAGTTGGGATAAATGGTTCATTCTCAGACTGGCAATCAGTAACTAGTGGTGTTCCACAGGGGTCAGTGCTGGGTCCCCAACTCTTTACAATCTATATTAACGATTTGGAGGAGGGGACCGAGTGTAACATATCAAAGTTTGCAGATGATACTAAGATGGGAGGGAAAGTAGTGAGTGAGGAGGACATAAAAAACCTGCAAAGGGACATAGACAGGCTAAGTAAGTGGGCAGAGATTTGGCAGATGGAATACAATACTGGAAAGTGTGAGGTTATGCACTTTGGCAGGAAAAATCGTAGAGCAAGTTATTATCTTAATGGCAAGAAACTGGAAAGTACTGAAGTACAAAGGGATCTGGGGGTCCTGGTGCACGAAACTCAAAAGGTTAGTATGCAGGTGCAGCAAGTGATTAAGAAGGCCAATGGAATGTTGGCTTTCATTGCTAGGGGGATAGAATATAAAAATAGGGAGGTATTGCTTCAGTTGTACAAGGTATTGGTGAGACCGCACCTGGAATACTGCGTACAGTTTTGGTGTCCATACTTAAGAAAGGACATACTTGCTCTCGAGTCAGTACAAAGAAGGTTCACTCGGTTAATCCCGGGGATGAGGGGATGGACATATGAGGAGAGGTTGAGTAGATTGGGACTCTACTCATTGGAGTTCAGAAGAATGAGAGGTGATCTTATTGAAACATATATGTGAAGGGGTTGGATCGGGTGGATGCGGGGAGGATGTTCCCGATGATGGGTGAAACTAGAACTAGGGGGCATAGTCTTAGAATAAGGGGCTGCTCTTTCAAAACTGAGATGAGGAGGAACTACTTCACTCAGAGGGTGGTAGGTCCATGGAATATGCTGCCCCAAAAAGCTGTAGAAGCTACATCATTACATAAATTTAAAACAGAAATAGACAGTTTCCTAGAAGTAAAGGGAATTAAGGGTTACAGGGAGCGGGCAGGAATTTGGACATGAGTCTAGGTTCGGAACGGTCATGGCCCTGTAGGTAGTGGAGCGGGCCCAGGGGCCGTGTAGCCTGATCCTGCTCCTATCTCGTGTGTCTAATTCTGTTAGATTCAGGAGATGGTTCTGTGATAGTGGATTGGCGGTTAGGATCAGATCAGCCATGATCTTATTGAATGGCGGAGCAGGCTCGAGGGGCCGATTGGCCTACTCCTGCTCCTATTTCTTATGTTCTTATGGATCTCGGAGTACAAATACACAAATCACTGAAAGTAGCAATGCAGGTTAATAAAGCCATAAAAAAAGCAAACCAAGCACTAGGGTTTATTTCTAGAGGGATAGAATTGAAAAGTAGAGAAGTTATGCTGCAGAGAAGATTTACAAGGATGATACCAGAAATGTGAGGTTATACCTATCAGGAAAGGTTGAACAGGTTGGGTCTCTTTTCTCTTGAAAAGAGAAGGCTGAGGGGTGACCTAATTGACGTCTTTAAAGTTATGAAAGGTTTTGATAGAGTAGACACTTGTGGGGAGAGCAAAACTAGGGGCCATTAATATAAGATAGAAACATAGAAAAATAGGAGCAGGAGTAGGCCATTCGGCCCTTCGAGCCTGCTCCGCCATTCAATATGATCATGGCGGATCCTTTATCTCAATACCATATTCCTGCTCTCTCCCCATAGATAGTCACCAAGAAATCAAATAGGGAATTCAGAAGAAACTTCTTTACCCAGAGAGTGGTGAGAATGTGGAACTCGCTATCACAAAGAGTGGTTGAAGCGAATAGTATAGATGCATTTAAGTGCAGTAAGATAAGCATATGAGGGAGAAGGGAATAGAGGGTTATGCTGATAGTCAGATGAGGAAAGACGGGAGGAGGCTTGAGTGGAGCATAAACACCAGCATAGACTGCTTGGGCCGAATGGCCTGTTTCTGTGCTATATATACTAGGTAATTCTATGTAATCCTATGTAACAAAACAGCTCACCTTTGTTCATTTACTTATTCTGAGTATAACTTATATGATTATAATAACTGATTTACCTTCCAGTTCTCTTGTTTTCCTGATAGATGTTCCATGTGTAACATAGAATCAATATGTAACAAATCAGTATCAGTGGTAAAGGAAAGAAGAAAGAAGTTAAGGTGTGATACAGTGTATACCTGTGGAAGGATCAGAGAGAATATATGTTAGTTTTGGCTAGTTATTGATCAGCGCTTGAACACTGATCTGGATTTTCCAATGATTGATAATATTATTGCCTCATTTTAAAGTTGTTTTGCTTATTGGTAATTGTGGCCATCAAGTAAAACCCTTCATTAAACAATGCCCAAAATGGCAGCACTGATTTGCTGTGTGGATGGAATACGGTGATCAGTGATGAATTAACAAAACCACTGGACTGTGTTTGATTTTCACCTTTTTTGAGTCAACAGCACATAAAAACAAATTGAAACAACCTTTGTCAGAAAAACAATTCAAAAAGTACCACTATCCTTAAGAATGTGGCTGCAGTTATATAATCAGCAGCAAACCACGTTAGCTATGTGCTTACATAGAATTGGGCAGGGGGGTTTAAGAATGCTTGAAATATTTTTCCCTAACTTGAACTTTCTTTGGGCAGTGCTGTACTGCACAAGATGAACTGAGAGTGATTCACTTTCTGAGTTATATGGAAACCAATTTGTATTGGCACTTTATGGTTGCACTCAGTCCATGATGATGTCACAGTGCCGCATATTTAAGGAAATTTCATTAGGGGAACTTGATCACTGTTTGGACTCTTCATTTAACTTTAACATTGCAGTGAAGTGGAAACTGTTGTGATGCAATGCTAATGTTGGAGTCTAATTGCACCCTTACTGAGAAAGGCTAGCAATTGCTACTAAAATTCTCCACCTCCCACTGATAGAATTATTATGTGTTGGGTACAGTGTGTATCCATGCTATGGTCAGAAGGATGTTGACAATCCATTCATATATTTTATAGATGATTTATCACATGACTAGGAAGGGCTTACATCCAGGTTTGTCAGTTTTCTGTTAACCAACTCATAACTATCTTCCTTGAAGAGGAGACAAATGAGGTCTCTTTGGGGTTGGTTTGGCTCCAAAGCAGATCTCTCTCCATCTCTTCTCCACCTTATTTTTCTGTTGTTAAAATGTCAGAAAATGTCACAATGTTTACATGTTTAAAATGTGGACCTTAATTTCATGATATGTCTATTGCTCCATCCAAATAATATATGTCACACTCTCAGAGTATATATGAGATGAATTCTATGGAGCATTATTACAAAAATATAAATCAATGACATGCTGCAAATATGATTTTTGAACATTGTTAAAATCATCAGTGAAAAACTACATACTTAGTTTAGTGTAAGCTTAATGCTATGTTAAAACATCCTGGCCCAGACTTCACATTTCAGAAGCAAGAAAGATAATATCTATGAATACTTTAAAAGTGCAGACAGGTTTGTTTCCTCACATAGTATTTGATATACTCTTATTAAAATGCTATATAATTCCTTACTGAATAAGTTGAGATTCTGCATTATTTGCCCAGAGAGTGGTTAGAATGTGGAACTTGCTGCCACATGGAGTAGTTGAGGCGAATAGCATCAATACGTTTAAGGGGAGGCTAGATAAACACATGAGGGAGAAGGGAATGGAAAGATATGTTGATGGAGTTAGATGAAATAAGGTGGCAGGAGGCTCGTGTGGGGCATAAACACCAGCATAGACCAGTTGGGCCAAATGGTCTGTTTCTGTGCTGTAAATTCTATGTAATTTTCAATTCAAAAATAAATAATAAATACTTCTGGACAGTAATGATTACACATTATGAAATTGAAGACAGTGTAAACCCTATAGTAATTGAAAGAAAAATGTGCATCAACCACTTACTTTCCTTCTAAAGCACTAAGGAGCTTTATTTTAAAATACACTTACCAAAGTATATCCTGGGGTGAAGTCAGATCAAAAGCACAGCTTTCCAAGCCATCCTTAAATTTAATGACTTTCACATGCATCCAGACAGGAAGAACCAATACAAGTGAAATAGCCCAAAGGCATAGATTGATTTTAATGGTTTTTGACCTGGTTCTGAAGCTTGTCAGACGAAATGGATGAACAAGAGCCAGGTACCTATGGACCAAATTTCGAGTAGAGTTTCAAAAACTGTTAGACTTTTTTTACACAGCAATCATTTTTTTGTTAGCTTATAGGAGCTACGTTTGTAAAGTATATAAAAGATATACAAAGAGGTGTGGTTTTAGAAATTTCCTACCACTACTATTGAGACTATATTGTCGGTAAATGCTGCACCAAGAGTTAAACTAGGGTTAAGATAAAATTGGGGAAGTCAGGGTTTGTAAAATTGAATGAGATTGCAAGAATGAGACTTAGAATCATACAGCACAGAAGAAGGCCGTTCGGCCCATCGTGCCTGTGCCGGCTCTTTGAAAGAGCTATCTAATTAGTCCCACTCCCCTGTTCTTTCCCTTAGCCCTGCAAGTTTTTTCCCCTCGGGTATATGTCCGATTCCCTTTTGAAAATTATTTATGAATCTGCTTTCACCACCCTTTCAGGTAGTGCATTTCAGATCATAACAACTCGCTGCATAAAAAAATGTTTCTTCATCACCCCTCTGGTTTATTATTACACTAACAAACTTGATGAATTCACTTCAGCTTAGTTGCCAGAATCTCTGATTAACCCTTTCCCTCCGCCCCCCCCCCCCGCCCCCCAACCCAGCCTCTTACATTCATCCGAGCCTGATCACCTATAAGACTGGTGTGGTCGCTCAGCACTGCTGTCAGACGGAAATGATTGTAAGGAACTTTGTTATAGACCACAACCTGTTAGATTTATAAACTCATCACAGGAATCACTCACATGTTGTAAATAGATTTATATAGCACCCTCCACAACCTCAGGATGTTCCAAAGTGCTTTACAGCCAATCAAGTACATTTGAAGTGTAGTCACGGTTATAATATAGGGAAAAATGGCAACCAATCCACATACAAGAAACTCCCGCAGACAATAAAATAATGACCAGATAATCTGTATTTTAGTGATGTTGATTGGCCAGAACGTCAGGAGAACTCCCCAGCTCTTCTTTGAATTGTGCCATGGGATCTTTTACATTCACCTGAGAGGGCAGCAAGGACCTCAGTTTAATGGCCCAGAATTTGTGGTTGCAATGGCGGCAGAATGTGTGCTGGAATTGGAGTGAGATAAAGCTTCTGCCTGAGGAAAGTGAATATCAGTCAGTTGGGAGCTTTTATTGTACACTAGCTAAAGTGCCCGGCGGTGCCGAGGCTTTTTCGAGGGAATGTTGTTGTTGGAAGAGAGAGAGAGAGCGACTGGGGGGAAGAGAGAGCGACTGGGGGGAAGAGAGAGAGCGACTGGGGGGAAGAGAGAGAGCGACTGGGGGGAAGAGAGAGAGCGACTGGGGGGAAGAGAGGGAGGGGAGGGGAGGGAGGGGAGGGGAGGGGGGAGGGAGGGGAGGGGGAGGGGAAGGGAGGGCGGGGGAGGGGGAGGGCGGGGAAGGGAGGGCGGGGGGAGGGGAGGGGGAAGGAAGGGAGGGAGGGGGGAAGGGAGGGCAGGGGAGGGGAAGGGAGGGAGGGGGGAAGGGAGGGCAGGGGAGGGGAAGGGAGGGCGGGGGGGAGGGGAGGGAGGGGAAGGGAGGGCGGGGGGGGAGGGGGAGGGAGGGGGGAGGGAGGGCGGGGGAGGGGAGGGGGGGATGGAGGGCGGAGGGGAGGGAGGGCGGCGGGCGCCCCCCCCGAGGGTCGCGGCCCCCGAGGGTCGCGACCCCCCGAGGGTCGCGCCCCCCCCCCTCCGGAGGTGAAGACCGCCGATTGCGCGCGCAGCAGGAGCTGAGACACGGCGTCTCTCTCGGCCGGCGGGCCCGGTTGCCAGGGCAACCGTGACGCTGACCAAGCCAGAGAGAGAGACGCCGCGTCTCAGCTGCTCCTGCTGCGCGCGCGGCCCCACCCCCTGAGGGTCGCGGCCCCCCCCCCTGAGGGTCGCGGCCGCCCCCCCTCCCCCCGAGGTGAAGACCGCCAATTGCGCCCGTTGCCAGGGTAACGCTGGACGCTCAGCAAGCCCCGGCAGAGAGAGACGTCTCAGCTCCTGCTGCGCGCGCACCCTAGCGGCGCTGGGCTGAGGCTCGGCCCTCCAGCCTTCGAGTGGGGCCGGGAGGTGCCTAGCTCGGGCGTGGGTGCGGAGGAGACGCCGAGGCTTCTAGGCCTACCTGGAAAAACGGGGAAAGGTAGGAAAATTAATGAGATTAGATAAGTTAATTACTTTCTAAATCATTTTTTTAAAAACAATATGTGTTTTAAAAGCAACGTTTTTTTTTAAGACGCAGAAAGCGGGAAAAAGAAAGGAAAAGTTTGGAATCAAGATGGCGGCGACTCACCTCGGTTCAGAACGATAAAGCCCGGCCACACGCGCACCGATTGGCCCGGCGGCACACGCCAGCAACCCGGCGTACGATTGGTCGAGCTCGAGGTCACTCTGTCGCTAATGAGCGGATAATGAGATGCTAATGAGCGGAATGTTGAAGGTTTTTGGGATACCGCGGGCGCAATTTTAGCCTGGCCGAAACATAAATACGCTTAAAACCGTCTCGGAAGCGTAAGCTTTCTTTGGAGGTAACGCGCGCATAGGTACGCCCTGTAACTTTCGAGTGCATACCCGCAACGCACACGCGATGACCGACAGATAGACAGATAGACAGACAGACAGACAGACAGACAGACAGATAGACAGATAGAAAGACAGAATGACAGAAGTACCGATTTATATATATAGATTTGAAGATGTCGAGTAATCAGCTGGAGCAATGGCCACTAAATTCACGCCTCAGCTTGACAGCCGTGGTCTGCGCACAGCGGGGATCCCGTGGCCATGAAGTTAAAGACAAAAGGTAAGTGAAAAAGTGCTGTTAAGCATCTGACAACTAGATGCTAATCATTTTAATTAGGTCCTCCGCCACTGCCGGTCGGGTCTGTACAGAGTTTACAGGCCCGACATTGGGAAAGGTGCGTGGTGGCAGGTTGACAGCGGGATGTGGACCTGCTGACAGAAAAAAACACTTTCCCACCTGAGTCGCCACCGATCCCGCCCACTAAGCCCCCCGGAAAATTCTGGCCTCAGTTGCAGAAGGGGTGTTGGCTTGTCAAGTGGGGAGTAATACCTGATTGGATGGTGAATGATTTAAGGATCAACAGCAGAGTAAGAGTATGTCAGTTAAGTAGGTTTTTAATAGTTGTCCCTGAGCGAAATAAAAGATGGTCCCGATCAGGAGCAGGAAGCTTGGCGGGGGAGTTGAGAGCATGATCAATTTTTGAATTGATGGAAAACCAAATAAAATCCTGTAAGGAGAATGTGACATTTTAAAGAATGATAGGGATTTAAATCAAAATCAAAAGTATGATATTTAATTGTTCAAACTCATTCTGAGAAAGATGTAGATTACAATACTCTGTTGCTACTTATAACTCCTTACATTTACCTCATAATATTCAGCATTGACAATGTGGAGAAAAAGTATTGTTTTCAATTGAAGTACAAGTATTTAGTGTGAATATTCAGTGCTGAAAGTGTTAAAAGAGCTGGTTGTTTTATTTTTGATACACAAACTGTGCACGGAAAAGTGATATAAAGCACTTAAATGTTCAGAGTCCCACAGAAATTATTGAAAGCACATAGCAGGTAGATTACATCTAAAAGAGAAAAATAGGTGAAAGTTTTGAGTAACTATCTGACTCTGTGCACGCGACAGGGAGCCTCACCCACTGGAAGTGCATGTTGGAAATTCTGGCAAGTGCTGAGCATGATTTTCCAAACCACCTTGCATGAATTTCTGATGTATCCTTTCCAATGGCACGGCTCTCTATAGGAAGCGCAAAGTCTGGAAATTACCCCTCTGATGTAATAGTGTACTTGAAATCTATCTTTTTCCTTCAAATGTTGATTGTCCTGCTGCACACTGCAGCATTTTCTGCTTTTACATCAGATTTTCAAAATTCGAGATTTTGTTTTTACCCTAACGTTCAACTTACTAGAGATTTTCCTCTATAGACCAAATAGTCATTATAGTATGAGAGCAGTCCTTTTATACACGACAATTGATATGTAAATACTTTAAAAAAACAAACATATATAAAGAGGAAGAAACAGCTGATCCCTTGTTAATTACCTTCATTGAACCACTCATCTTAGATCGATACCACTAAGCCGTATGCTCAAGAAACTGGCATTTAATTTTAATCAATTGAAAAGCAAATCAATAGCTCATGAACTGAATATATCATTGAAACAGACTAACAGACCATGAATAAACTGTCTGTGTGTGTGTGTGTGTGTGTGGAATAGTGGGGTCTGTACTGACATTTGTGGTCTTCAATATAATTTGTTTTCAGACCAATAATAATTGCTATGTTTTATACTTCCTTTTTATGTAAGTTACTTTGTAAATTCTCTTTTGCCTCTGATCTGCACGTGTAGTACGTCTGCTGTCAATAGTGTGGGTGGTGAGTCTGCTCCCAGATTGTTGAAAGTGGCTTCTGTAACCAGCTGCCGGGGTTATCAGATACGACTCTCCCCTTCGATTGTTCATTTCTTCGTCCTGCAGGGACACACTGTAGCCTCTGCGGCAGCCTCCCTACACAGACCCCAGTTAAAATTGCAGTCAGATCCCATCATCAGGACCTGACATGTATATGTAAAGAAGGATCCTGCTGGCTTTGGGTGGGAGTTCTTGCCGCCTGCTCAGGAGACCAGGTTAAAATCTCGGATGGCGGGATCCTGTCAGCTTTCCGCTGGCGATTTTGACTGTCCACCCAGCCAGATTCCACTGGGTGGGTAGGGTTAAAAATCACTCCCTAGATTTTATGAATCCTCATTTCCAGTGCAGAGATTTGTGTCCTGGGAGAACATATCAGGAATTCCGGTGTGGAGATCAGCAGGCCCTGTAGAATTTTCTGTCTATCAATTTTAATTTTAATGCACGGAATATCCTGTGGGATATGGTGACCTCCAATGCCTGAATTCTTGACATATACACAAAGCTCAGTGCCAGGAGTGCAAATTTGGAAAACGTATCATTATTTGTACAATTTTCAGTCGAAGAAGAGGATAAGCAAAAAAAAAATCATCCTGCACACACTTATGAGCATTCAGATAATCATCAATAATTCGGCACGGTGGCATAGTGGTTAGCACTGTTGCCTCACAGCGCCAGGGACCCGGGTTCGAATCCGGCCTCGGGTGACTGTCTGTGTGGAGTTTGCACATTCTCCCCGTGTTTGCGTGGGTTTCCTCCGGGTGCTCCGGTTTCCTCCCACAGTCCAAAGATGTGCGGGTTAGGTGGATTGGCTATGATAAATTGACCCTTAGTGTTAGGGGGATTAAATACGTGGGGTTACGGGATAGGGTGGGATATGTGTTGGTGTAGGGGTTACGGGGATCGGGTGGGATATGTGTCGGTGCAGGCTCGATGGGCCGAAATGGCCTCTATCTGCACTGTGAGGTTTCTGTGATTCTATGTGAATTCCTCATAATGGTTCAAGTTCTGCTAGTGTTATGATAATAACACTGCATTATTGCAAGGAATTTTCACAGTAAATGGATACTAAAATTAAACTATTCATAAGGAAATAGAAATGTAAATCAGCAACACCTAAAAATCTCTAATAATGCATCCTTTATATCCCCATTATAAAATCCTAGCTTTATTCTTTCTCACTAAGCACCCTAAGCCAACAACTTACATTTATATAGCACTTATAATGCAGACAAATGTCCCAAAGCTCTAAGCAGAGGCATAATGAGAAAATAATTGCCAGTGCAAACTGTGACATTAGTTCACATTGAATGACTCAATAATGTAGTATTAATAACTGTATATGACACTAAAGTGGTGTAATAACAATAGGGGAAAGTAAATTTTGCATGGTTGTGTGTTGCCAGAAAATATCAAGTAATGACGGGCTCACTGCTCATGAATTTTCAACTAATGGATTAGACGATATGTGCTGGCTGCAGGCAAGGTGGTGCACGGCCTCACAAAATTTACCGGTACTATTGGCCAATGTCCATGGTGAAAGCCACAGCTATTTTCCTCTCCTAGACCCAAGAAGGTAGCTTTCAAAAGAGAGCGCTAATAGCACTGGGAATCTGCCATGAATATTTTAATCAGCATTATCTTGGAAAATTTGGCTAGGATCAGAGTGGGGGGTCACACCAGAGGGCAGGAATCTCACCCTGACATACTTGCAATGGAAAATGCACCACAGAAGAAAATTCAAGCTCACATATTATCAGAGGCGGTGAAGTTACAGAGATGGAATTTGACCTGGGGTCGGAAGGTCAACTAATAGTTGAATAGGGCCCTTAAATTGTGAACAGTCTGATTCAGCTTGAGACAATGGCTGGGGTGGGAGATTAAATTGCTGGTGAGGGAATAGAGTTTGTTGTGTAGGCCGAAGATGATGGCTTCAGTCTTCCCAATGTTTACGGAAATTACGGCTTATCCATGACTGGATATCAGACAAGCTGTCTGACAGCACAGAGGCTGTGGAGGGGTCAGGAGAAGTGTGTCTTGTTTTGCACACTTTGTATAAAACTAATAAATTGCAGGACAACGGAGTATTACAGTTTAAACTCTTTTATGAAGCATTAGGTCTGTGATCTCAATCATACAGCACAGTGGGGACAAGATGGAGTTAGGACCCCTTACAGATGCCTGCAGGCCAATGACAACTCAGCATGTGATCACATGTGAATATAATAGGTATTCCTTGCAGATGCCTGCGGGCCAATGATAATTCAATATGCAAATGTTACAAGGTGCAGGAGAGGTAGAGCTAGTTGTCATCAGTCTATATGTGGAAGCTGAAACCCATATCTGTGGATGATGGCACCAAAAAACATCATGCAGATGAGGCAGAGGAGGGGGCCAAGCAGAGCTCCGGAGGTAACAGTGCAGGGACGAGAAAGAAGCCCTTTCTGGAGATGCTCTGGCTACGATTGGATAGGTAAGAATGGAACCAAGTGAGGGCAATCCTACTAAGCTGGACAATGGAGGAAAGGCATTGAAGGTGAATGATGTGATTGACTGTGTCAAAGGCTGCAGAGAAGCTGAGAAGGATGAGAACGGATAATGCAGGAAAGTCACAGGGATAGAGGATATGTGCCTTTGGTTAGTTTGTGTCAGTGCTGTGGCAGGGCAGAAACTTGATACGAACATACAAATTAGGAGCAGGAGTAGGCCACTTGGCCCCTCGAGCCTGCTCCACCATTCAATAAGATCATGGCTGATCTGATTACTCCACATTCCCGCCTACCCCCGATAACCTTTCACCCCATTGCTTATAAGAATCTATCTACCTCTGCCTTAAAAATATTCAAAGACTCTGCTTCCACCGCCCTCTGAGAAAGAGAGTTCCAAAGACTTATGACCCTCTGTGAGAAAAAATTTCTCCTCATCTCTGTCTTAAATGGGCGACCCCTTATTTTTAAACAGTGACCCCTGGTTCTAGATTCTCCCACAAGAGGAAACATTCTCTCCACATCCACCCTATCAAAACTCCTCAGGATCTTATATGTTTCAATCAAGTCACCTCTTACTCTTCTAAACTCCAGTGGATACAAGCCTAGCCTGTCCAACCTTTCCTTATAAGACAACCCGCCCATTCCAGGTATTAGTCGAGTAAACCTTCTCTGAACTGCTTCCAACGCATTTACATCCTTCCTTAAATAAGGAGACCAATACTGTACACAGTACTCCAGATGTGGTCTCACCAATGCCCTGTATAACTGAAGCATAACCTCCCTACTTTTGTATTCAATTCCCCTCGCAATAAACAATAACATTCTATTAGCTTTCCTAATTACTTGCTGTACCTACATACTAACCTTTTGCGATTCATGCACTAGGACACCCAGATCCCTCTGCATCTCAGAGCTCTGCAATCTCTCACCATTTAGATAATATGCTTCTTTTTTATTCTTCCTGCCAAAATGGACAATTTCATATTTTCCCACATTATACTCCATTTGTCAGATCTTTGCCCACTCACTTAACCTATCTATATCCCTTTGTAGCCTCCTTATGTCCTCTTCACAATTTACTTTCCTACCTATCTTTGTGTCATCAGCAAATTTAGCAACCATACCTTCGGTCCCTTCATCCAAGTCATTTATATAAATTGTAAAAAGTTGAGGCCCCAGCACTGATCCCTGTGGCACACCACTCGTTACATCTTGCCGATCAGAAAATGACCCATTTATGCCTACTCTCTGTTTCCTGTTAGCTAGCCAATCTTCTATCCATGCCAATATGTTACCCCCTACACCATGAGCTTTTATTTTCTGCAATAACCTTTGATGTGGCACCTTATCAAATGCCTTCTGGAAATCTAAGTACAGTACATCCACCGGTTCCCCTTTATGCACAGCACATGTTACTTCCTCAAAGAACTCCAATAAATTGGTTAAACATGATTTCCCTTTCACAAAACCATGTTGACTCTGCCTGATTACCTTGAACTTTTCTAAGTGCCCTGCTATAAAGTCTTTAATAATAGCTTCTAACATCTTCCCTATGATAGATGTTAAGCTAACTGGCCTGTAGTTTCCTGCTTTCTGTCTCCCTCCCTTTTTGAATAAAGGAGTTACATTCGCTAATTTCCAATCTAATGGAACCATCCCCAAATCTAGGGAATTTTTGAAAATTAAAACCAACGCATCAACTGTCTCACTAGCCACTTCTTTTAAGACCCTAGGATGAAGTCCATCAGGACCCGAGGACTTGTCAGCCCGCAGCTCCAACAATTTGCTCAGTACCACTTCCCTGGTGATTGTAAGTTTCTTGAGTTCCTCCCTCCCTTCCATTTCCTGATTTACAGCTATTTCTGGGATGTTACTTGTATCCTCTATAGTGAAGACCGATGCAAAATACCTGTTCAATTCAACTGCCATCTCCTTATTTTCCATTATTAATTCCCCAGACTCACTTTTTATAGGACCAATGCTCACTTTGTTAACTCTTTTCTTTTTAAAATAGCTATAGAAACTCTTACTATCTGTTTTTATATTTCTAGCTAGCTTTCTCTCGTACTCTAATTTTTCTCTTCTTATTAATCATTCTTTGCTGTTTTTTATATTCTGTCCAATCTTCGGACCTGCCATGCAATTATTCTTTGCGCAATTATATGCTTTTTCTTTAAGTGTGATACTATCTTTAACTTTTTTAGTTAACCACCATTGGTGGGAGAGATTGGAGATATTCAAACATAGAGTTGTGGGAAAGATGGGCATAGATTTAATAGTTAACATATTCAAAAATTTTGGAGAGGAAAGGGAGTTGGGAAAGAATAGTGGGGTCGAGGTTGGGTTTAATGGAGGGGGATGATGTGAGAGGAGGGAGATTAGAGAGAAATATAGGCCCCGATATTTATGAGCAGGCGGGGAGAGTGTGGGGGAGCGCAGTAGTGCGGGGAAATCCATTGAGGCCGGTGACGCGGAAGTCCTGCTGAATTTAACGGCAGTACCTCATTATAATTTTTTCTTACATTTCCCGCTTGGCAGTCAGCCAAATTGAAAGGCTGGCCAGTTGCTGGGTGGGAAAACCAGCCGGGGACGTTCTCCGGCAATCATGATTGCAGAGTAGGCTGCAAATCAGGGCGGGATGGGGGGAGGTCACAAATCGTGGCAGGGGGAAGGCCAAAGACTTTCTTGAGGGGCTGGGGGGAGCACTCCTGTTCCTCCTGGCCCACAAGGAGTGCCATAAAAAGTACTAACCTTCTGGAGCTGGCAGATCCTGCCTCCATTTCAATGCCGGGTTTCCTGAGCTCTGAAAAACCCAAACAATTGCACTGTGGGAGCCTGTTTTAAAAATGTTAATGAAGTGTCCCACCTCTCCAAGATGGGACACTTGCACACCTCACTAACAGTCACCGTTAAAATGGGAATGGGCGCGAATTTGATGGGATGGGAACATGTTCCCCATTTTTTAGGGTTCCTCCCGCCCATTGTTGGAAGTTTAATATTGAGGCCATGGGTTCTGTCAGAGCAAGGCGTAGCCTGGAGAAAGGATTGGCTTGGTGGCAAGCAGAAGTGTCGAAGCAGAGCAGAGGCAGTCAAATGGATTCAATCTTAGTGACAAAAAAGTCCATGAGCTCCTTGTCCTTGTTGTTGGAGGTGAAGGTGAAGGTGGAAGGGGTAGGGATGGGAGTGTTAAAAGGGATGGATTGTAGGGCAGAAAAGAAGCCGGGGGCTTATCTTTGCTCTCCAGGATGATTCTGGAGTAGTGAGCAGTTTGGCAAAGGCGAGTGAGGCCCGATAGTGCTTGATGTGGTCCAGCCAGATGTGACGATGGTAGGCTAAACCCAGTTGTATACAATTGAGGGAGTGAAGATGGAGGCCATTTCAGTGGGATAGACCGTGATAGGAGAGAGTAAGGGTTTTGCTGGGGACAGGGGCATTAAAGGTGGTGGTGACAGAGTGGTTGATCAGATTGACGGCTGCAGAAGTATTGTGGCAAATTTAAGGATCAAAGGCTCAGGATTTAGAAAGTGCAGTTTTAAGTGACTTGGGGAAGATTTTTCCAGTGATGTACACAGAAGGAATTGGGTGCAAGGTGTAGGGGTAATTGAGGGAGGAAGAAGATTTATGGGGAGGAGGATGACACAAAACTTGGAATTGTAGCAAACAGTGAGGTGGATAGTAGCAGACTTCAGGAGGACATAGTCAGACTGGTGAAATGGGCAGATACATGGTGGATTACATTTAATGTAGAGAAGTGTGAAGTGATTCATTATGGAAGGAAGAATGAGGAAAGGCAATATAAACTAAATGGCATAATTTTAAAGGGGGTGCAGGAACAGAGAGACCTGGGAGTTCACATACACTAATCTTTGAAGTTGGCAGGAGAAGTTAAGAAGGCTGTTAAAAAAGCATATGAGATCCTTGGCTTTATTAATAGAGGCATAGGGCTCGATTTTGCCATTGGGGCGGGCTGGGGGCGTGTCAGCCGCTTTTCGTGTTAGCCACCCGACTCCAATTTGGTGTCGGAAAAATATGCGATTTTCCCCAAATTGGGCAATTGATTTCCAGCGTGTGGGAACCCCTGGCCCACTTAGTCTTTCCATCCTGAAAGTCGCCTCCAATGACGTCATAAATGCTGCTGGATTTAAGGCCTGCAAGCAGCCTTGCTTCTTCTGCAGACTGCAAACCTTATGCCCTTTGCTGTGATAGATTCCTCCAGCCAATATGTTCAGCAATAGGCCAAAGTCTGCACCAAGGTTCGATGACATCGCCCTGCAAGCTCTGGTGGAGGGAGCAAGAGGAAATAAGGAGGTGCTCTTCCCTTCCTCAGGGAGGAAGAAGCCTCCCCAGCAGATGAAAGCTGTGTGGATGCAAGTGGCCCAGGAGGTCAACTCTTTGTCTATGTGCCGCAGAACCTGGCTGCAGCGCTGGAAGAGGTTTCATGACCTTCTGCGCACTGGAAAAGTGAGTATGACTTTCCCAACACCCTCAATCTGATCCCCATTGCCTCTCCTCACCAGTATTCAGCTTTGACAACCTCTTCCTACACATCCCACTTGACACTGACATCCCTGCACCCTTACCCATTCCCTCTCTCTCTGTGGTCACATTCACCTAACTATTCGACTATGCAGCCTTCACACTCCCTATCACTGTGATGCTATGAAAACAACTTACAACACACAGGGAGGGCCCTTGGTCTTGCCACCTCACTCCATCTTTGTCTCCTTCTAACCATCAATGATATGGATTCTCTACACTCACTCCTTCATTCTCACTCAAACTCCACTTGTCTCCCTCATTGCAGGAAAAGAGAGCTCACAATAAGAGGGAAAGAGTGAGGACAGGAGAAGGGCCACCCTCAGTAGCCCAGCTCACCACCTCGGAGGAGGCAGCCCTGGAGATTGTGGGAGTGGAGGAAGATGCACAAGTAGGGGATGGACAGACGGGTGCATCAGAGCAAGCTGGTGACAGAACAGTTTACCATCTCTCTCATTGACATTGCATGAGTCACTGATAATGATTCTGATGCTCTAACAGATTGACTTTTGATCATCTGCAATATTCAATGTGCATGTAACCTTGGCCTCACATCTCTGACTCTTTCCTTTACTCCCCCACAGGACCATCGAAAGCCCCCGTCCCCACTATCCAGGAGGAACAGCCTGAGCCTCCAGACTCCTCAGAGGAAGCTGCAACCTCTGAGGGTGCAGCGTCAGCAGAATTCAGCACACCCAGCACCAGCACAGACACTCACACCTCGGTGGTACCTTCGCAAGATAGTGCAATGTTGTCACCTGGTGTATCACAGCTCACAAGTGAGCATCAGCAGATGGTGGAGACAGGGACAGCAGTGGAAAGTCCTAGTCGGAGGGCGCAGGACTCTCCCAGCTCGGCTCAGCTGCATGTCGACCCTCTGCCTCCGCGTCAATCCAGAAGGAGAGTAGTGCTGGAACTCTAGGAAGAGGTGCAGGAGTCTCTGGCAGGTTTTGTCTCCAGGGTCGCTGTGAGTGTGGAGCGAATGGAGGAGTCCATCGCTAACATGAGCAGAGCCTTTGTGGAGGTGTTGGCGCATGAACACATCACCACGGAAAGGATGGCAACCTCTGTGGAAAGGATGGCTATCTCCATGGTAAGGCTGGCTACCGTAGAGGAGAGGATGGTTACGGTAGAGGAGAGGATGGCTACGTCCATGGAGGAGCTTAGTCGCCAGGGTATGGAAAACATGGTATTTGTTCAGAATAGATTGACATCACTTGAGGAGCAATGGTCAGCTCTTGAACAAACAAACCAGACCTTCAGGCAAGTCCTCAGGAGTAGGACTTCCAGTACAGAAATGGGTCCTCATGGCCCCCCTGAATTGCAGCAAGGTGCTGTCAAGCCACTTAAAAATTTTTTTTTTTTTAATTCATTGATGGGATGTGGGCGTCGCTGGCTAGGCCTGCATTTAGTGCCCATCCCTAATTGCCCTTGAGAAGATGGTGGTGAGCCGCCTTCTTGAACTGCTGCAGTCCATATGGTGCAGGTACACCCACAATGCTGTTAGGAAGGGAGTTCCAGGATTTTGGCCCAGCGACAGTGAAGGAACAGCGATACAGGTCCAAGTCAGGATGGTGTGTGGCTTGATGGGGAACTTGTAGGTGGTGATGTTCCCATGCGTCTGCTGCCCTTGTCCTTCTAAGTGGTAGAGGTCACGGGTTTGGAAGGTGCTGTTGAAGGAGCTTTGGCGAGTTGCTGCAGTGCATCTTGTAGATGGTACACACTGCAGCCACAGTGCGCCGGTGGTGGAGGGAGTGAATGTTGAAGGTGGTGGATGGAGTGCCAATCAAGCGGGCTGCTTTATCCTGAATGGTGTCGAGCTTCTTGAGTGTTGTTGGAGCTGCACTCATCCAGGCAAGTGGAGAATATTCCATCACACTCCTGACTTGTGCCTTGTAGATGGTGGAAAGGCTTTGGGGAGTCAGGAGGTGAGACACTCGCCGCAGAATTCCCAGCCTCTGGCCTGCTCTTGTAGCCACAGTATTTATATGGCTGGTCCAGTTCAGTTTCTGATCAATGGTAACCACCAGGATGTTGATAGTGGGGGATTCAGCAATGGTAATGCCATTGAATGTCAAGGGGAGATGGTTAGAGTCTCACTTGTTGGAGATAGTCATTGCCTGGCACTTGTGTGGTGCGAATGTTACTTGCCACTTGTCAGCCCAAGTCTGAATGTTGTCCAGGTCTTGCTGCATATGGACACGGAGTGCGTCAGTATCTGACGAGTCTCGAATGGTGCTGAACAGTGTGCAATCATCAGCGAACATCCCCACTTCTGACCTTATGATGGAGGGAAGGTCATTGATGAAACAGCTGAAGATGGTTGGGCCTAGGACACTGCCCTGAGGAACTCCTGCAGTGATGTCATGTGATTGAGATGAATGACCTCCAACAACCACAGCCAACTTCCTTTGTGCTAGGTATGATTCCAACCAATGGAGAGTTTTCCCCTTGATTCCCATTGACTTCAGTTTTGCTAGGGCTCCTTGATGCCACACTCATCCATTAAGTTGCTAGCTCTGAAGTGGGGCTTACCCATGAGAAGGATGTTGGTGGCATTCAACAAAGAAGTGGGGGCTCCTCTCCAAGCGCTCACATGACCATGCCACTGCAGAGCACTCGATCAGAGCCCCACAGAGTCCCCACCCAACTGAGATCGGCATCTCAACCCCTGTACAGCCGCAGGAGCAGCAGACTGTTGCCGAGCCCTCACAGGTTCGCAACCCCAGAGGACGCCCGCCAAAGGTGTCGAGACAGGAGCAGCAAGAAAGTGAGCAAGGGGCCACCACATCTGCTGAAGCCACAGGGGAAGCACCACGTAGGAGCACGCGTAAGAGGAAGATAATGCACAAGTAGCCACAAGGGTAGTCACTTGGGTAAAATGTTATGTTTAATGTTGAAAAGTCATCAGTTGGTTATTGTCATTAAAAATTCTGATGTCAACTGTTGCAGTTGTGGCGTGTGTCATATCGCTAATGGGATTTCCACATTGAGGGCTTAGGATGACTTGCAATTGTCAGTATGGTGGTCAGAATGGTAGGAACTGTAGGTTCTTGGCCATTGTCGATGCTCTGGTAAGAAGCTGCGAGGCAAAGGTGCTTGATTGGCTAGGCTAAGCAAATCTGGCCAAGATGAGTGCATCCCTTGCATCCCGGCCAGCAATGTGCTTGCATGCTGCTGGCGCTGGTTGATGCGCCTCTGCAAGCTGGTCATTGTTGCTCTCCTCCTCCTCCTCCTCCTCATCTGAGGAGGCTATGTGATGAGCCACTTGTTCCTCAGGCATCTGCAAGCCATGATGCTGTGCCATGTTGTGAAGTGCACGGCAAACCACGACAATTCTGGAGACCCTGGCTGCTGAGTACTGCAGGGCTCCACCTGATCTATCCAGGCATTTGAAGCACATCTTCAGCAAGCCAATGGTTTGCTCAATTATGGATCTGGTGGAAATGTGGCTCGAGTTGTAGCACTCCTCAGCATCATTGGATGGGCTCCTCAACGGCGTCATTAACCACGTCTTCAGGGGATAGCCCTCGTCTCCAAGTAGCCATCCATTAAGTTGGTCTGGCGGACTGAAGAGTGGAGGCACATTAGACTGGCGCAGGATGAAGGACTCATGGCAACTGCCAGGGTACTTGGCACAAACATGCAAAATTTCCTTCTTGTGGTCACACACCAGCTGTACGTTGAGGGAGTGGAAGCCCTTGCGGTTGACAAAAATACGTGGATTGCGATGGGGTGCCTTAAGGGCCACATGTGTGCAGTCAACGATGCCCTGCACCCTTGGAAAGCCTGCCAGATTCTCGAACCCAACCACACGTGTGGTTACACTTGCTTGATCCTTGGAGAAATGGATGTGATTGTGCGCGATGGCAAAGAGGGCATCAGTTACCTGTGTGATGCAAGTGTGTGCGGCCACCTGGGAGACGCCGCTGATGTCTGCTGCTGATCCCTGGAATGAGCCTGAAGCAAAAAAGTTGAGTGCGGTGGTGACTTTGACGGCCACTGGTAAGGGGTGTCCACCGGATCCTCTGGGCTCCAGGTCTTGCTGCAGCATTGCGCAGATGTCACCCACTACCTCTCACGAAAGTCTGAGCCTCCTTTGGCACTGCTGCTCAGTCATCTTGAGGTAGCTGATCCTCTGTCTGTAGACCCTGTTTGGGGGGTATCTCCTGCGCCGATGGGCTTCCATGCGCTGGCGCCTTCTGGCCTGTGCAGCTTCAGGTGGGTGAGCAGCAGCTTGGAGCTCCTGCTGTTGCTCCTGCAGTTGGTGCTGCTGTTGCTCAGGGTTCTGCTGCTGCCATGGCTGTACTTCATCCGAATCTGATGCCCAGGAGGAAAGGAAATAAATGGTTCCCATTCTTCTGGTATATACCTCAGTTGAGGAAGCGCTCATTCAAGGTGGGGAGAGGGGTTTCCCAGGAGGTCACACTGGAGATGGGTGTCAGGCTCCAAACTTCCACAACAATGAGTAGGCCTGTTAAAATTTCCCCCAGACCTGAGACAACAAAGTTCTGTCACATGCAAATGAAGATTGCTGAAAACTCTGTTTTAATGGTGGAGCTGCAGCTGTTAGTAAGCAATCCACTTGTGCTGCCGCCAGGTTTCACTGGCGTGTTTCAGAGGAAGCATGCAGCACGTGGGAAAACTGTTAAAATCAGAAAGGCCATTCAAAATGGGATTATAGAGGCACTTAACTGGTTGTTAAGGGCGTTAAGGCCCTATCCCACCTTTTGGAGGCGGGATGGAGACGGGGTCAGAAAACTCGCATGTGGGATAATTGCTCGGAGGCAGGATGGAGGCGGGATCGGGCCCGCCCGACAGTTTTTGTGATTTTAACACCTCACACGCCTCCAATTCCGCCTCCTCGGGCCTGGCAAAATCGAGCTCATAGAGTACAAAAGCAAAGAAGTTATGCTCAACCTTTATAAATCACTGGTTAGGCCTCAGGTGAAGTATTGTGTCCAATCCTGGGTAACACACTCTAGGAAGGATGTGAAGGCCTTGTAGAAAGTTCAGAGGAAATTTACTGGAATGGTACCAGGGATGAGGTACTTCAGTTATGTGGAGAGACGAGAAAAGATGCTTTTGTTCTCTTTAGAGCAGTGCAGGTTAAGGGGTGATTTAATAGAGGTGTTCAAAATTCTGAAGGGTTTTGATAGAGTAAATACAGAGAAACTGTTTCCAATGGCAGGAGGGTCGATAACCAGAGGGCACAGATTTAAGATAATTGGCAAAAGAATCCGAGGGGAGATGAGGAGAAGTTTTTTATGCAGTGAGTTGTTATGATCTGAAATGAAAAGAGCGCTAGAAGCAGATTCAATAGTAACTTTCAAAACAGAGTTGGATATGTGCTTGAAAAGGAAAAAGTTGCAGGGCTATGGGGAAAGAACAGGGGAGTGCGATGAATTAGATAGCTCTTTCAAAAAGCTAGCACAGGCGCGATGGGCTGACTGGTCTCCTTCTGTGCTGTAAGATTCTATGAGTCTATGGTTGTATGTGGGTGAAGCAAAGTAAAACTAGCCTACGAAGTACTAAACTGATCAATACGTAGGCAAAGTAACAGCAACTTTCAGTAGAAGTACATGCTGTGGTATCTGCCTCAGAGGTTACCTTCCTGCATCTTGTACTGCCACTCAGATAGTGGCGATAATTATTTGGAGTGGGTTTGGGCTGGAGGTTTGGGGAAATGGGTTGGATAGTTAGCCACATCCTTTTGACCCTATTTAAGTGTGGTGGTGGGCTGCTGGTGGCCTTAAAGGGACCGTCAATTTTTTCGTAGAATTATTCTGATGCAGTTTTTCGCAGATGATTTGAGGTGGTAGGCTTTTCACTCTGTTTTGCAGCCCAAAGTGGCAGTAATACAGAGATGAATCCAACCCCCCAAGTCAATCACTCGTACCTCCTGGATTCAATATTTTGTGTATTAGCAGAGACCCTAAAGCACCTCACTGTCTGCCTCGTGCACTGAAGTTATCCAAGGAGAATTATAGAGTAGAGATAGGGAGAAAATGTAGAAAACCTTAATAATTTAAAAGAGTGAAATTCAACTTCTGCTGGGGTGCAAAATGGGAGGTAGCGGCATCAATGGAAGGTTAAATCGGGCGGGGTGTACAATGGGCGGCCTATCCGCTGCCGCCTGTTTTGCACCCTCGCCGAAGTTGAATTTTCACCCCCCAATCTCCAGACAGGGACTTCATCAGATAACAGAGGATTTTGATAAAATACTACAGGCTAAAAATGAATGCTAGTTTCTTCCTTTTTATTTTCTCCCTGGTGCTGTATTGACAAATCATCGTATTTTGAATCAAGAACTCCTTATTGACCCAATTTTGCTTACACCCTGTGTTATGTATCTTACTGAGACATGAAAAAAGTACATCCTTAGGACATAATCTTGATAACTGGATTATTGGAGTTGATTTTCCGTGAGGGTTATAGATGGTGGGGGAATTTTGTGATGTGGGTTTTTCATTCGAGTGATGCACATCTGACTCTGACAAATCTCCAGGAGTGAGACCTAACTGAGTTTCCAGCATTCAATTGCATGTGACTGTCTTTTAATGCCCACATTATTTGGGTGGGTAATTACACTATGAAGATCTTCTTTTAGATTATTTTAAAGATTTGTTGAAGTAACAACATTGTGCTCTTGCTTACCTGTCCAGGCTCATAGCTGTCATAATTGCACAACAGGCAAACTGGTTACAACTGTCTAGTGATGTGATAATTGTGCAGAGAGTACTGCCAAACACCCACTCTCCTCCTCGTGCCCACTGATGAATCAGGAATGGCATTCCAACAATATGAACCAAATCTGCCACTGCCAGGTTACAAATATAAATATCTGGGATGGTCTTCCTCACTGACCTGAAACAAATCAAATTTAATTTTATCAGCATTGTATTATTGCCTGGTACACTGTTCATCTTACCAGAGGTACTTAATTTTGCTTAGTGGTGGTCTTGTTCAAATAATGGGTCTGTAATATCACAGATAATATTTTTACTGCTGTCAACAATATGTATTGCTCATTGATAACTAATCACCCTGTTAATTTACTAAGGGATATTTATTCAGGTATCGCTTCATTCCTGATACAAGGGGTAAATTAAGTCTGCATTAGAGCCAGTGCATTTGCTAAGTATACACTAACGGGTAGTAATTTATGGGGTCATTTTCTGACTTAACACTCCTGGTGGGGAGACTCACCGACCAAAAGTGCACATTGGAAATTTGGATGTACACCGTGCATGAATTTCCAACCATTTAAGGTAATGGTCAGAAAACTGGGCACTGTGCGTACCTGAGTTGCTGACACGTGCTCCTGGCAGGTATGACTCCACACCAGGGGGTCTATTTTGACTTTTGGGTGACCAACCGGCGGAGCGCACTAATAGGGGAGGAAAATCAGGCAGGATGCCATTTCTCCAGCTTCCTGCCATCCACCACCACTAACAGGATTTCCTGCTGTATGTTCAATGGCCCTGAATTCATGGTCGGTATGATGGCGTAGTCTCACAGTATGCTGTCATACCGTCTTTGAAATTGACTGCAAGTTCGGGATTTTGCGCATGTGCTAAATTCCCAACTTGCGATCTGTGAAGTTCCAACTGCACATAGGCTTCACTGCACGTTTCACCTCCTCATGCAAGAGAGCGTGAGAGCAGGAGATCGGGCCGGAGATAAAAGGGTGCGACTGAGCCGACCAGTTGGTCTACAAGAGAGCGAGCCCAGAGCAGTGCCAACCGACCTGAGAGGGTAAGAAGTAGAAATATTCAAAGTGTGACGTCACAAGAAAGCAGGAAAGCGATTGGTTGGTCAGTATTTCTCTCTTTTTCTTGGGCATTGGTTTAAATTAAGAGCCGGGATTAAAAACTAAATGTTCAAAACTTAAACACTTAATTAATTAAATACATTAGAGATGGCAGGGCAGGCGATGTGTTACTGCTGCAACATGTGGGAGCTGGTGGACACCATTGAGGTCCACGGCGACCACATTTGCAGTAAATGATGGTTGCTTGAAGAACTTCAGCTCCATGTTGATGAGCTGGAGTCTGAGCTTCAAACACTGCGACACATCAGGGAGGGGGAGAGTTACCTGGACGCTGTGTTCCAGGAGGCAGTCACACCCCTTAGACTAATTAATTCAAATTTGGTCCGTGTTCAGGGACAGGTGGGTGTGACTATGAGCGAGGCAGGTATGGGGACCCAGGAGGTAGTGATGGAGGAGCCTCAGCCCTTGCTCTTGTCCAACAGTTACGAGGTTCTTACTCTCTATGTGGGCGAGAGCAGGGACTGCAGTGAGGATGAGCAAACTGACCACAGCACCGTGGTACAGGGAGCCATTCAAGTGGGTGGAGCAAAAAGAAATGTGGTAGTGGTAGGGGACAGTATAGTTAGGACTGTTATAGACACTGTTCTCTGCAGCCATGAGCGTGAGTCCCGAAGGCTGTGTTGCCTGCCCTGTGCCAAGGTAAAGGACATCTCCTCTGGGCTGGAGAGGAACTTAGAGTGGGAGGGGAAAGATCCAGTTGTTGTGGTCCATGTAGGTACCAATGACATAGGTAGGACAAATAAAGAGGTTCTGCTGAGGGAATATGAGCAGCTAAGGGCTAAATTAAAAAGCAGAACCACAAAGGTAATAATCTCTGGATTACTACTTGAGCCACGAGCAAATTGGCATAAGGTAAATAAGATCAGAGAAATGAATGAGTGGCTCAAAGATTGGTGTGGGAGAAATGGGTTTCAATTCTTATGGCACTGGCACCAGTACTGGGGTAAGAGGGAGCTGTTCCGTCGGAACGGGCTTCATTCGAACCAGGCTGGGTCCAGTGTCCTGGTGAATCGAATAACTAAGGCTGTAGATAGGGCTTTAAACTAAATAGTGGGGGGCAGGGATCTTCTGAGCAGAAATTAAAGAAGTCAAAGAAAAATGAGAAGGCAAAAGTGCAGGGTAGCGATAGGGATAATGATAACCAGAGTGTGACAGGAAGGGACAGAGTGTATATACATATGTAAGAGTGGATCAGAAAGAGGGGTCAGAGTAGGGAAAAATAGTAAAAAGACAAAATTAAAAGCTCTATATCTGAATGCATGCAGCATTCGTAACAAGATAGATGAGTTGACAACACAAATAGAAATAAATGGGTATGATCTGATAGCCATTACAGAGACGTGGTTGCAAGGTGACCAAGGCTGGGAACTGAATATTCAAGGGTATTTGCCATTTTGTAAGGATAGGCAGAAAGGAAAAGGAGGCGGTGTAGCTCTGTTAATAAGGGATGGGATCAGTGCAGTAGTGAGAAATTATCTGGCTTAGAAGATCAAGATGTAGAATCAGTTTGGGTGGAGATAAGAAGTAATAAGGGTAAGAAGTCACTGGTGGGAGTGGTCTACAGGCCCCCAAACAGTAGCCACACTGTAGGACAGAGTATAAATCAAGAAATAATAAAGGCTTGTAAGAAAGGTACGGCTATAATCATGGGAGATTTTAATCTTCATATTGATTGAACAAAGCAAATTGGCAAAGGTAGACTTGAGGAAGAGTTTTTAGAGTGTATGCGGGATGGTTTCTTGGAACAATACGTTGTGGAACCAACCAGGGAGCAGACTATTTTAGATCTGGTAATGTGTAACGAGGCTGGATTAAATAATGATCTCAAAATGAAGGATCCTCTTGGGAAGAGTGATCATAGTATGGTAGAATTTCAAATTCAGTTTGAGGGTGAGAAAGCTAGGTCTCAAACTAGTGTCCTGAACTTAAATAAAGGTAACTACAAAGGTATGAAGGCAGACTTGGTTAAAGTGGACTGGGAAAATATATTACAGGGTAAGACTGTAGAAAAGCAGTGGCAAACATTTAAGGAGATATTTCATAACTCTCAGCAAAGTTTTTTCCAGTGAGAAAGAAAGACTCTAAGAGAAGGATGAACCATCTGTGGCTAACTAAGGAAGTAAAGAATGGTATCAAATTGAAAACAAAAGCATTCAATGTTGTGAAGAATAGTGGAAGGCCAGAGGATTGGGAAATTTTAAAAAGCAGCAAAGGACAACTAAAAAAATGATAGAGAGAAGATAGTTTATGAGAGTAAGCTAGCAAGAAATATAAAAACAGATAGTAAGAGCTTTGACAGGTATAAAAAAAGGAAGAGAGTAGCTAAAGTAAATGTTGGTCCCCTAGAGGATGAGTCTGGGGAATTAATAATGGGAAACAGGGAAATGGCGGAGACTTTGAACAAATATTTTGTATCGGTCTTCACGGTAGAAGACACTAAAAGCATCCCAATAATGGATAATCAAGGGGCTATTGGGGTGGTGGTGGGGGGGGGGGGACTTTAAACAACACTATCACTAGAGAGAAAGTATTAGGCAAACTAATGAGACTAAAGGTGGAAAAGTCCCCTGGACCCGATGAACCTAGGGTCTTAAAAGAGGTGGCTGCAGAGATAGTGGATGCATTGGTTGTAATCTACCAAAATTCCCTGGATTCTGGAGAGGTCCCAGCAGACTGGAAAATTGCAAATGTAACGCCCCTATTTAAGAAAAGGGGGAGACAGAAAGCAGGCAACTATAGACCAGTTAGCCTAACATCTGTCATTGGGAAAATGCTGGAGTCCATCATTAAGGAAGTGGTAGCAGGACATTTAGAAAATCATAATATAGTCAAGCAGAGTCAGCATGGTTTTATGAAAGGGAAATCATATTTGACAAATTTGCTGGAGTTCTTTGAGGATGTAACGAGCAGGGTGGATAAAGGGGAACCAGTAGATGTTGTGTATTTGGATTTCCAGAAGGCATTCGATAAGATGCCACATAAAAGGTTACTGCACAAGATAAGAGCTCACGGGGTTGGGGGTAATATATTAGCATGGATAGAAGATTAGCTAACTAACAGAAAACAGAGAGTCGGGATAAATGGGTCATTTCAGGTTGGCAAGCTATAACTAGTGGAGTGTCATAGGGATCAGTGCTGGGGCCTCAACTTTTTACAATCTATATTAATGACTTGGATGAAGGGACTGAGTGTAATGTAGCCAAATTTGCTGATGATACAAAGATAGGTGGGAAAGCAAATTGTGTGGAGGACGCAAAGAATCTCCAAAGGGATATAGATAGGCTAATTGAATGGGCAAAAATCTGTCAGATGGAGTATAATGTGGGAAAATGCAAGGTAGGAAAAATAAAAAAGCAAATTATTATTTAAATGGGGAGAGATTACAAAATACTGAGGTACAGAGGGATCTGGGGGTCCTTGTACATGATTCACAAAAAGTTAGCATGCAGGTACAGCAAGTAATTAGGAAGGCAAATGGAATGTTGGCCTTTATTGCAAAGGGAATGGAGTATAAAAGTAGGGAAGTCCTGTTACAACTGTACAGGGCATTGGTGAGACCACACCTGGAGTAATGCATACAGTTTTGGTCTCCTTATTTAAGGAAGGATATACTTGCATTGGAGGCAGTTCAGAGAAGGTTCATGAGATTGATTCCAGAGATGAAGGGGTTGTCTTCTGAAGAAAGGTTGAGCAGGTTGGGCCTATATTCATTGGAGTTTAGAAGAATGAGAGTGGATCTTATTGAAACATATAAGATTCTGAAGGGTCTTGACAGGGTAGATGCAGAGAGGATGTTTCCCCTCGTGGGGGAATCTAGAACTAGGGGGCATAATTTCAGAATAAGGGGGCACCCATTTAAATTGGAAATGAGGAGGAATTTCTTCTCTCAGAGGGTCGTGAGTCTTTGGAATTCTCTTCCCCAGAGAGCTGTGGAGGCTGAGTCATTGAATATATTTAAGGTGGAGATAGACAGATTTTTGAAAGGTAAGGGAGTCAAGAGTTATGGGGAGCGGGCAGGGAAGTGGAGTTGAGACCAAGAGCAGATCAGCCATGATCTTATTGAATGGCGGAGCAGGCTCGAGGGGCCAAATGACCTATTCCTGCTCCTACGTCTTGTGTTCTTATGTACAAATCAACATGCTGATGATAAGTTGGGCTAATTGCCCACCTACTGTGCATTAACATTACCCTGAGAATTACCTCTGGTGAAAACAGGCACAGGAAGCCCATAACAATGAGGCATGTTTCGTGTCTGAGCAGATACAAACTTTGAAATAAACTTTCACTTTTTCGAGTTTGAAAAAAGGGCCTGTTTATGTCGCCTTCTTTATGCCCAAAAGCCTTCTGTAGTTTTGGTTTTAATATTTCCCAACTTCTAGTTAGATAGGATTTAATTCACTTTCATGATTTCCTCATGTTATCAGACATTTAAACTCTCAATTTTAGATTATTTAAATTAAATAGTTAAATAGTTGGAGGTGACAATAGCATGTATGAGGGTTTCAGCAGCGAATGGGCTGAGGCAGCGGTGGAGTCGGGTGATTTTACAGAGGTGGAAGTAGTCTGTCTTGGTGCTGGAGAGGATATGGAGTTGAAGCTCAGCTTGGGGTCAAATAGAACCCTGAAATTATGAACAGTCTGGTTTAGCCGGAGATAGTGGCTGGGTGGGGTTGGAATTGGTGGGAAGGAAACAGAGTTTGTGGTGGGGGCCAAAAATATTGGGCCAGAACTTCGGGTCCCCACGGGTGAGTACGCGCTGGGTACTCACGCGTAGGCCCAACGAAAGTGACGGTTTCATGCATGCACTGTGCATGCGCGGGAAACCAGAACTTCCGTTCCCTTAAAGGGAGGGGTTCACAGGTCGAACGCGTGCGCCAGAGAGGCAATGCGTACGCCTGGAACTTCCGGGTTTTTTTCAGGTTTTTCCGGGAGGGTAAGTCTCCAGGAGCTACGCTTTTAAAAAGCAGTCGCAAGGCCTGCTTTTAACAAGGTAAGTGGTGAATTAAGTAAAATAAAAACATTTTTTCCACAGGTTTATTATTTTTAAATACTTTAATTAAAGAAAGGTAAGTTTATTTTTAGCCCCGTTTGTAATTAATTTTTCAAAAATTTAAATTATTGTTTAAAATAGTTATTTCATGTAATTTATAGTTACTTTAAAAATGTGATTTAAAAAAAAAATTATTTGAAGTTTTAGTTATGTTTTGGGGCTGAATTGTATTCATAGATTTGGCAGGTCTTCCTGTCAAATCTATGAATACAGATTCCCTGCTACCATTGGCTCTCCATGGCCCACATGATCCCAGGGGACGCTTCGAACTAACTGTACCCCTGGGATATGAAAGCACTGCGCGCCGGCAGCTGGAGCAGGCCCAGGATTGGAATCCCACGCGGGCCCACAGCACAACGGCCGGCGCGCTAAGTAAGTGCAGGTCGGAGGCTTGCACCCGCGGGAAGCCTCCGACCCGAATTTCTGGGCCAATGGCTTTGGCCTTTCCAATGTTTAACTGAAAGAAATTGCAGCCCTCCCAGGACTAGATGTCGGAGAAACAAGCTGACAATATAGAGGCAGAGGAGAGGTCGAGAGAGATAGTGGAGCATTAGAGCTTGTTGTTGATAGCGTACATGTGCAACCTGATGTCATGTCTGTGGATGATGTCACCGAGGGGCAGCATATAGATGAGGAATAGAAGGGGGCCAAGGATGTATCACATCAGGTTGCATACATACGCTATCGACACCAAGCTCTAATGCTCCACCATCTCTCTCGACCTCTCCACTGCCTCTATATTGCCTCTTGGGGTAACAGTGCAGGGGCAGGGAGAAAAGCCATTGCTGGACATTCTCTGGCTATGATTGGATGGTTAAGAGTGGAACCAAGCAAGGGCAGTCCTACTGTGTTGGATGATAGAGGAGAGGCATTGGAGGAGGGTGGTGTGGTAGACCAGGTCAAAGAGTGCGAGAGGTCGAGAAGGATGAGGAAGGATCATGCACCACGGTCACAAGGATGTCACATGTGACTTTGAGGGCCATTTCAGTGCTGTGGCAGAGGCAGAAACCTGATCAGAGAGTTTCAAGCATGGAGTTGTGGGAAAGGTGAGCACAGATTTGGGAGGCAACAACAGTGCACCGTGGCTGCAGTGTGTACCATCTACAAGATGCACTGCAGCAAATCGCCAAGGCTTCTTCGGCAGCACCTCCTAAACCCGTGACCTTTTCCACCTAGAAGGACAAGGGCAGCAGCCGCATGGGAACACCACCACCTCCAAGTTCCCCTCCAAGTCACACACCACCCTGACTTAGAAGTATATCGCTGATCCATCATCGTCGCTGGGTCAAAATCCTGAATCTCCCTCCCTAACAGCACTGTGGGAGTACCTTCACCACACGGACTGCAGCGGTTCAAGAAGGCGGCTCACCACCACCTTCTTAAGGGCAATTAGGGATGGGCAATAAATGCTGGCTTTGCCAGCGATGCCCATATCCCAAATACGAATTTAAAAAAAAAATCTTCTTATAATGTCTTCTCCTTGAAAAGCCAATTTAAAACCCACCTCTTTGACCAAACATTGGTCTCCCTTTTTAATATCTCTTTTAGTTTGACATCAATTTTTCCTTATGTCTCTGTGAAGCACCTTGGGGCATTTTTCAATGCTCGAGGCTCTATATAAATGCACACTGTTGTTGCTGCTGCTGTCATATTAGTAGCACTGCTAGTAAAGTTATTTAAACATCGAATGCAGATGCAGGTCAGATTATCAGGTTGCTTAAGAATATTTTTCTTATAATTCAAAGAATTTACTTCTTCATGATATTTGGGGGCTCTTTTCTCTATATGAGTAGGCAGAATATATTAGCAAAGTTTGATATAGACATTTGTTCATTGTACTAAAAAGCATACACGTGGATCCTGATGTCATGACTGTGGATGATGTCACTGAGGGGCAGCATACAGATGAGGAATAGGTGGGGGCCGAGGATATATTCTTCAAGTACTCCACAAGTAACGGTGTAGGGGCAGGGAGAGAAGCCATTGCTGGACATTTCACTTCTTTATGAAATTTGGAGGCTCTTTTCGTAACACTGACAGGCAGAATATATTAGCAAAGTTTGACATAGATGTTTGTTCATTATACTAAAAAGGGTAACATAATTAAATATGCCAATTTAATCAATTTTGCACAGGGAATTAACCTATATTCAGCTTTTCTGACATAAGACATATCAGTGTAATTGCTCAACTTGCATGTGCATATCAATGTAGGCTACAAAACTGACATTCCTTGCCAACAGGTATTGTAACATTACAGCATTGCTGGCTAAAGCTCAGAGGGACACTTGCTCATTTAATAACTAGGCTGTTCAGCACCCTTGACTCTTATTTTAGTTTTTGATGAATGAATGTGTCAACACAGACTTGTTCAATATGTTTAAAGCCATCTCACTTGGAAAGCCTGAACATAAATCATGTTCTTACCTTTGTACTCGACAGCAGAACAATGTAAATGTCAGTAAAATAAACTGCAACAAACAGCAACAATAGAATTCTGTGTTATCGTGGCATATCTCTATAAGCTCATCTGTAAAGACCAAACACTGTCATGCTTAAAATAAAATCTAAACACTAATGTTCATCAATTCAGTATATTTCTTTTACAAATTTCCATACCAGAAGCTCAATTAATCTTTCAGTTACTGTCATTTTTGTTTTTCTATACCTGATGATGGTAAATAGGATGAGAATATTTCCAACCAATCCTGCTGAACAGATAATGCCAATAAAAGAAGGAATGAGGATAGTTTCTATTACATCAACCATTTGATAATGATGTGCAGTAGTGCAGGAATCGTTTATCCAATCAGATCTGTTTTTCCAGGCCCAGCATGGCGTCTGAGATCCATTCATTGTTTATATGGTTTAGGTTCTTCTTCCTGCAATAAGAGTAATAGATAGAAATGGTATTTGAGCTAATGAACAATAGGCATCCCAATTAGACACCATAGAAAGGATCCGAGGGCTTACAGCATATAAAGGTCAAGCCAATACTGATGTTGCCACTAGACATTATTTGTAACAACTACTGCTCGCCCATCAGCTTATCCTCATTGACCTACATTCCTATCTTTGTGTTTATATTCCGCCATGGCCTCACTCCTCCCTATCTCAGGAAATCGTGGAAATCCTGAAGTTGCAGTCAGTCATTCCCTGCTCTACCACAGACTGTGCTGTGGAACTCCCCATAGCTGGCAATCAGTGAAATCAGTTGAACTGATGAAAACTTCCCTTTTTCTGCTCTAATATCGCTGTTAAACACCCCATAAAAAGTTAAGCCTTGTTGAAAGAGGTGTAACTGGGGTTTTAATGGCATATTGATTGCTGAACAACTGTTCTGGCACTGAAAAACTAATTTTATATTTGTGAAGTGTCATATTTCTCCATTATGATAAAAATTACATTTTTTTATAACTTTAATTTTTTTTAAAGTTTGTTACTGGTATTTCAGCTTCTACCTTATCCCTATGTGAAAGTCCCAATCTTTATTTCACTCTCTGTAACATTTTTAAAAAGTGAGAATAAAAGCTGCTTTTCATTTCCTGGTTTGGTGTCTGTGAGAATTCTTCAATGTGATTGGCTGCTTAGACAGCATGTTGATGTCACTGCAGCTCTTCGCTGGAAATTCCCATTACAGAACACTACAATCAATTGCACGTTGAGAAAGGCAAACTTCCCACCACAGCGATCGTGAGATCTCTGTGGACAGCATTCTTCGAGGCCAGTGGCGAGCGCTTTCGCTTCATCGCTGACCACAAATTACGGGCCAATAACTTCATTTATTTATGGTGAACAGTTTATTAAGAACTTTTTATTTTATTTAAAGCAAAATTACCCTACTAGTGGTGAGAGAATTGACCCAGGTGGTCTAAATTCACTTTGGCATAGAAGAGAGAGTAAGGCAGCTGAGACATGAAGAGGCTAAGGAGATGGAGTTGACATGAAGAGGTTAGGGATAAAGTAATGGTTGTGGATAGATTATGAATATATTTAAAATATAGGCCCGGATTTTCCGGGGCCAATGACCGCGTACGCGGCCGTAAGTACCCTGCAAGTTCGAGGTTTCCGCATGCAATGCGCATGTGTGAAAACCCGGAACTTACGATCTGTCAATGGAATCTCCATAAGCATAATGAGCATCCTCTTTCTGATTGGTTGGGCCGCCCACGTGATCCCAGGGTCGCTTGCAAACCACATGCGCCCCTGGGATGCGTGGGCCTCTGCACATGCGTACGCATAGAGGCCCAGGAGCGCGAGTCTCCATGGATCCAGGACCATCAGGTAGGTTCGTACTTTTATTGTAGTTCAGAGGCATCCGCCCGCGGGAAGCCTCCGACTGTAAATTCAGGCCCAATGTACTTATCATAATTACCACATGTCTGCTGATTCTTTCCATGTTGGCCTTTTTTCTCACAGAATTAAGGCTTGCTCTTCAAATTGGTCTCTGATACTGGATGCCCAATTTTAGTTATGTTTACTTTTAAAGAAAGACTTGCATTTATATAGCACCTTTCATGACCACCGGACGTCTCAAAGCACTTTACAGCCAATTAAGTACTTTTGAATGTAGTCACTGTTGTAATATGGGAAACACGGCAGCCTACTTACACACAACAAACTCCCACAAACAGCAATGTGCTAATGACCAGATAATCTGTTTTTGTTATGTGGATTAAGGGATATATATTGGCCAGAACAATGCGGATAACTGCCCTGCTCTTCTTTGAAATAGTACATTAGAATCTTTTATGTCCACCGGAGAGAGCAGAAGGGGCCTCGGTTTAACGTCTCATCTGAAAGACAGCACCTCTGACAGTACAGCACTCCCTCAGTACTGCAATGGAGTGTCAGCCTAGCTTTATGGGCTCAAGTCTCTGGTGTGGGACTTGAACCCACAACCTTCTGACTCAGAAGCGAGAGTGCTACCCACTGAGCCACAGCTGATGTGGTAGTCTTTATTTTGCTGGTGACAGGGATTGGACCAGCCCCCCACCCCCTGCCCCTGGGGATAGTGACTCCCCCGGGGACAGGGATTGGATCCCCCGGGGATCGTGACTCCCCCCCGCCACCCCGGGGACCGGGATCGGACCCCCCCGGGGATCGTGACTCCCCCCCACCCCGGGGACAGGGATTGGATCCCCCTCCCGGAGATCGCAACTCCCCCGGGAACAGGGATCGGATTCCCCCTGGGGACTGGGGATCGCGACTCAGCCTGGGGACAGGGATTGAACCCCCCGTGGATTGCGAATCAACCCCGGGGTCGGGGATCGGACCCCCCCCCACCCAGAGGGATTGGACCCCCCCACCCCTGGTCAGTGATTGGACCCCTCCTGGGGATCGGACACCCCCCCAGGTTGGGGATTGGACCCCCCACGGGGGATTGGACCTCCCCCCCTGGGCTTGCCCTCCCCGCCCCCCCCTGGGCTTGAACACCCTCTGGGCTTGGAACCCCCCCCCCCCACCTCACCTGGTCCCAGCTCTTCCCTGTTGGTGCGGTGTCCAGCCTGCATTCCCCGCCTGACTGGATGCCAGCCTGTCAATCAGGTTGCCTTCCAGGTGGGGAACCCACCCATTACATCATGCGCATGCTGTGAAGTTAAAACTCCACAGTGTGCCGGGAAACCCAAAAGGTTTCCCGCCATCTACTGGGTCCTGCTGCACTTTGCAGGTGGGAAACAGGAAAATCCCGGCCATACACTTTCTAGCAGTACACATTGGCTAGGAGATTAGGAGCGGGAAGACTGGCTAACTATTTTCCTAGCCTGGGGATACTGGTTGCCCAAAGATTATATCAGACCAGCCTGGCTTGGTAACATTTCTTTACATTACAATGGTGACTACACTTCATTGGCTGTGAAGCTCTTTGGGATGTCCTGAGATTGTGAAAGGCACTATATAAATGCAAGTTCTTTCTTTGTGATACTTAATCAGTTTATACCCCTGAGGGTAAGAGCTCTACTAGCCAAAAAAAAAGCCATGGATGACTAAAGCGGTAAGGGACTAAATAAAATTAAAAGAAAGAGCATACAAAAATGTGAAAAATAGCACAGATCCTGGCAAATGGGAAAGATACAAAAACAGCAAAGGGTCACAAAACAGATAGTAAGAGATACAAAAAGGGAGAATGAAAAGAAACTTGCAAGGGATATCAAAATCAATACGAAGAATTTTTACAATTACATTAGGAAAAAGAGGGTAGTCAGGAACAATGTTGGCCCCTTAAAAACTGAAAGCAGTGATACTGTAAATGATAATAAGGAAATGGTGGACATGTTGAATAATTACTTTGCATCAGTATTTACAGTAGGAGAAGAAGATAGCATGCCAGAAATCCCAAGGAAGCCAATATTGAATCGGGGACAGGGACTCAATAAAATTAGCGTAAGTAAAACAACAGTAATGAAGAAAATAATGGCTCGAAAGAGTGATAAATCCCCAGGCCAAGATGCTTTCCATCCCAGGGAATTAAAGGAAGTAGGTGAACACATTGCAGATGCCTTAACTATAATCTTCCAAAGTTCTCTCGATTCAGGAACCATTCCATTAGATTGTAAAATTGCATATGTCATTCTGCTATTTAAGAATGGTGAGTGAGGGAAACCAGGGAATTATAGATCAGTTAGCCTAACATCTGTTGTCGGGAAATTGATCAGAGAGAGCCAGCATAGATTTGTGAAAGGTAGGTCATGCCTGACAAACCTGACTGAATTTTTCGAAGAGGTGACTAAAGTAGTGGATAGGGGACTGTTTATGGATGTTATTTATATGGACTTCCAGAAGGCATTTGATAAAGTCCCACATAAGAGACTGTTAACTAAGGTAGAAGCCCATGCAATTGAGGGCAAATTATTGACCTGGTTAGGCAACTGGCTGAGCGGCAGGAGACAGAGAGTAGGGATAATGGGTAGGTACTCAAATTGACAGGATGTGACTAGTGGTGTCCCACAGGGATCTGTGTTGGGGCCATAACTATTCACAGTATTTATTAATGACTTAGATGATGGCATCAAAAGTCATATATCCAAATTTGCCAATGACATGAAGATAGGTGGAATTGTAGGCAGTGTAGATGGAAGCATAAAATTACAAAGGGATATTGATAGATTAAGTGAATGGGCAAAACTGTGGCAAATGGATTTCAATGTAAGCAAATGTGAGGTCATCCACTTTGGACCTAAAAAGGATAGAACAGGATACTTTCTGAATGGTGAAAAGCTAAAAACAGTGGAGGTCCAACAAGACTTGGGGGTTCAGGTACATAGATTATTAAAATTTCATGAACAGGTACAGAAAATAATCAAAAAGGCTAATGGAATGCTGGCCTTTATATCGAGAGGACTACAGTACAAGGGGGTAGAAGTTGTGCTGCAGCTTTACAAAGCCCTGGTTAGACCACACCTAGAGTACTGTGAGCAGTTCTGGGCACCACACCTTAGGAAGGATATAATGGCGTTTGAGGGAGTGCAGCGTAGGTTTACCAGAATAATACCTGGACTTCAGGGGTTAAGTTACGAGGAGAGATTACACAAATTAGGGTTGTATTCCCTAGAATTTAGAAGGTTAA
Organism: Somniosus microcephalus; assembly: GCF_052327205.1. Classification (NCBI taxonomy): domain Eukaryota; kingdom Metazoa; phylum Chordata; class Chondrichthyes; order Squaliformes; family Somniosidae; genus Somniosus; species Somniosus microcephalus. The sequence continues at coordinate 165,428,296 of NC_140995.1, read as the reverse complement.
GGAGTGATCTGATCGAAATTTTCAAGATATTAAGAGGAACAGATAGGGTAGATAGAGAGAAACTATTTCCACTGGTTGGGGATTCTAGGACTAGGGGGCATAGTCTAAAAATTAGACCTTTCAGGAGTAAAATTAGGAAACACTTCTACACACAAAGGGTGGTAGAAGTTTGGAACACTCTTCCGCAATGGCAATTAATGCTAGATCAATTGTTAATTTTAAATCGGAGATTGTTGCTTTTTGTTAACCAAAGGTATTAAGGGATATGGGCCAAAGGCATGTATATGGAGTTAAATCGCAGATCAGCCATGATCTCATTGAATGGCTGAACAGGCTCGAGGGGCTGAATGGCCAATTCATGTTCCTATGTTCCTACTTTCGATTTGGTACCACACCTGAGCCCTATTATTTTGTAATCTGCAGGTGGCAGCCTCAAGGCCGACAGTTTATAATTCTATGTCATTAAATATGGGCCAAGAGTTTCTGCTTTGGGTGTAATCGGCGATCCGGGAGCAAATTGTGCTCAAAAGTGTGCTATTTTGAGATGTGGTTTTTTTCCCTCACGTTTCTGCGCAAACTAATTTGCATATCAACAAACGTAAAACCTGCCATGAAACAGCGCAATCGGGCAGCATTTTAAAACATTAAAAAAAAAGTTTGCATTAAAAAATATTCCTTGATCTATTTA
>NC_140995.1:164994388-165424608 GCF_052327205.1 Somniosus microcephalus | reverse complement strand
CCCCCCTCTCTCCTCTCCTCTCTCCCTCCCCCCTCTCTCCCTCCCCCCCCTCTCTCCCTCCCTCTCTCCCTCCCCCCTCTCTCCTCTCCTCTCTCCTCTCCTCTCTCCCTCCCCCCTGTCTCCTCTCCTCTCTCCCTCCCCCCCCTCTCCTCTCTCCCTCCCCCCCCTCTCTCCCCCTCTCTCCTCTCCTCTCTCCCTCCCCCCCTCTCTCCTCTCCTCCCCTCTCTCCCTCCCCCTCCCCCTCTCTTCCTCCCCCTCCCCCCTCTCCTCCTCTCCCCCCTCCCCCCCTCTCTCCTCTCCTCTCTCCCTCCCCCCCTCTCTCCTCTCCCTCTCTCCCTCCCCCCCCTCTCTCCTCTCCTCTCTCCCTCCCCCCCTCTCTCCGCTCCTCTCTCCCTCCCCCCCTCTCCTCTCCCTCCCTCTCTCTCTCTCCCTCCCTCTCTCTCTCACTCCCTCTCTCTCTCTCTCTCTCTCTCTCCCTCCCTCCCTCTCCGTGGATCAGCGCCTCAGGGCCGGCCGATGCGCGGGCTAGCGCGTTGAGTCCCGGCCGGACTCACCTTAGCTGCGGTTGACGCGCCTCCCGAGCTGGTTTCAAGATGGCCGGCGGGCCCCGTTGCCGGGGTAACCCTTCCCGCTCTCCAAGCCCCGCCCGAGAGCCGCAGCGGGCCCCGTTGCCGGGGTAACCCTTCCCGCTCGCCAAGCCCCGCCCGAGAGCCGCAGCGGGCCCCGTTGCCGGGGTAACCCTTCCCGCTGTCCAAGCCCCGCTCGAGATCCACACTCCCGAGAGCCCCGCCCCCCCCGCCCGAGCCAAGCGGGGAACAGAGTGACCTGGTGACTATGGGTCCGGCTCTGGGGTGGGGCTGTTGACCGCCGCGGGGAAGTTTTGTGCACGGCGGTTCCCGGCACGGCCCGCAACTCAAGGCCCAGGCTTCCCGGGCTGCTAGGCCGCGCCCAGGCGCCGGCACAGCCGCTCGAAACGGCCGTCAAAGTAGGCGAGCCTCCAGGCAAAGGGCAGGGGATCACTTCATTTCCTCCTGTTGCTAAACACAATTTAAAACTCAAATAAATTGTTATTTAATTCCCTAACACATAATTCAAATATTTACCTTAGTTCCCTGACACACAGAAAGTGTGGGGAAAAAATCAAGATGGCGGCCACTCACCTCGGTTCAGAACGATAAGGCCCGCCCACACGTGCACCGATTGGTCGACCATCAGGTCACCGAAGCATAGGATTGGTCAATCGTCAAGTCACTCAACACTCAACTGTAGGATGGCACGCGCCAGGAACCCGCCGTATGATTGGTCGACCTCGATGTCACACGGTCGCTAATGAGATGCTAATGAGCGGAATGTTGAACGTTTTTTGGATACCGCGGGCGCGATTTTTGTCCGGCCGAAACGTAAATACGCCTATGACCGGTCCGTAATCGTAAGCTTTCTTTTGACGTGACGCGCGCGTCAGTTGCTCTATAACTTTCAAACGTATAGAGAACAGACAGACAGACAGACAGAAGAGCCGCTTTATATATATAGAAGAATAATATAGAATAGATAGATATATAGACATTGGTGTGCAGTAGTCAGTTTAGTAAATGTTAAAAAAAATTAAAAGATGTTAAAACATGCCTATTAGTGCCCTTGCACCTAAAAAATAAACTTAATTTTAAGAGCTTTCCGCAAAGAAGCGCAATTAGTGGAAAGTCCCAATGGTGATTAATTCGATCTGGGGAGTGGCCAGTTTTGTAGGCGGGGCCGGCATCTACCGTGATTGCTGTTTGTAGAAACTTGCTGTGTGCTAATTGGCTGCTACATTGCCTACACTTCAAAAAAAAAGTACTTAATTGGCTGTAAAGCACCTTGGGTTGTGAAAGGCACTATATAAATGCAAGTCTTTTTTTTAACAGGATTGTAAAAAAATAATCACCGCAAACTGTAATGACAAGTTATTTAAGTGAAAAGTAGTTACATTTTAAGTGTTTTTTTGCAGATCAACACAGTTTTGTCTTAATGTGTTCCAATGTGGGTTTCTGGATAGACTCAAGGCTTGTTGTAGTTCAGTTTGTTCGACTAACTCATATCAGAATCCATCTACCCTCATGGATGAATATTTTAGCACTTGCTCAAGATGATTAATTAAGAGTTGCATGACATGGAGCATTCTATAGCGAAGAGAGAATAAAAGCTGACAAACTCCAAGAAACAAGACTGTAATTCACTGTTAAAGGAGCAGTACTAATAGCATCTGAGGGGAAAATCCACAAACACACACCTTGGTAGTGGAAGGAAGCATAATAGTGGAAACCAGTGTGGTGGCTGGAAGAAGAAACTATCTAAGTGTGTGGGAAAACGGGATGGAAAGATAATTAAAATCATTGCACTTCTGGTCTTGCATCAACTGGCTCTGCTTATCGAAGAAGCTTTTTTGTTACAAGTTATGTTTTAGATATGATGTTTCATTTAAATGTTGTCATTATAAATTATTTCGCTTTTGTAATCATATTACAATTGGCAAGCAATTGTTGTAATATATTCATTCAAAAACTGTGTAAATTCCCTTGCATTTACTGTCATTATGTAGAATGTGTAATTAGTATGAAGTGACTGAGGTATGTAATGACGTACTTTCCTGTTAATTGCTTTGAGAGTGGATGTTTTTCTTCAAAGATGTCAATGAGTTGTTTGATTACAGAAAATGTTGATTTCAGCTCTGTTCAATGTAAAAGCACTTGGTTTCAACTGAGGATAAATTGACAGTATTTTTGTTATATATAGCAATTCGGTCTCCTGTGGCACTGTACATGGGAGTCAAGGACTGTGCATTGTCAAAGCTGTATTTTGATGTTTTGAAAGTATTTGATAACAGTAAATCTTAAAACAGTGGACAGCAGAAGTCATAATATAGAGATTAAAAATTAAATGAAAAAACTGAAGTACTTAAAATGCAACAAAATGTGCTATTTGCAATGATCTGGTGTCTTTTTTGATGCTGTACAATCCCAACAGAAGAACTCAGCTTACAAAAGCCAGTAACAAAGCACTGCTCAATGACAACAACAAAATGTTGCTGATGAGCATCACAGTGAGTTAATGGAGCATCAGCAACCAATGAATCAATAAATTAAAAAAGCATAAGCACCAGCAAATTAAAAAATTAATACAGCAGCGAATTAAAAAGTTACTGGAGCAGCAGACAGCAGTAAATTAATAAATGAATGTAGCAGTGAGTAGCAGCAAATAGATGGATAGGTGGGCAGTAGCAAATTAATGAAGTAGAACAAAGACAACAAGAAGGAAAAAGGGACTGAGTAAAAGCCAAAGTGAGAGCACAGTCCAAAGATATAGTGGGAAGGGAGCACAGGTAAGGACGCAAAATAAAAACAGAGAAGTGGGATTCAAAAAAAAGCAAAGGGCCCAAAAAAACAAAGAACTAGGCCTGGCACTGGTGGAAACCCAAGGGCCTAAAAAAAGTGAACTAGTAGTGCTGAAATCAAAGAACTTCAAAGAAAAGAGGAACAGGGCTGGCCCTAGTGAAAATCCAAAGTGCTCAAAAAAGGGAGTGCGGTTCGCACCAATGTTCCCTTTAAGCTGTGTGGCTGCGCGAGACCCTCGGAGTGAGCCGGCATTTAAATTGAAAAAACGCACATGCATGGAATTTTGAATGGGCCACGCAGCCCGTTAAAGGGGCCATGTGGCCCCCCAAAAATTACAGGGGACATTGGTTGGCACTGTGTGAAAAACAAAGGGCCTCAAAAAAATTTAGACGAGTGGGACTAGACCAAAGTAACAGAGTGAGCAGGAAGCCAAAATGAGCTGAGTTGGTGGGGAATGGAGGCTAGGGTAGCCAACTTAAAAAAAAAATTAAAATTCATTTCTTGGAAACAGCACAAATTAGACAATAAAGAGCAACACAAATTAGGGAGTACAAAGCACAATGATTTTTTTCAATTTATAGCCACTTTTAAAAGCATAGAAGCAGCAAACAACTCTGGGTGGTTTAGTGGTGTGGCTGAGCCATGGAAGCTGGAGGCAGCAGGAATTGTTATAATGCCACCCAGTGACAAGGGTGGGCAACTATATCCTGATAGAGAATTGTTCACATACAGGGTTGCTATTATAAATGGTAACAACAGGAAAACATGGAAACATAGAAGATCGGTGCAGGAGTAGGCCATTTGGCCCCTCGAGCCTGCTCTGCCATTTAATGAGATCATGGCTGATCATCCAAATTCAGTACCCTGTCCCTGTAAGCTTTGTGAACAGAAAAGTGTGAACAGATATGCAAAATTTTTAATAATAACCAGCAAATTGCCCATGGTGATGTTCACAGCAAGTTGGATGATACAGTAGTTTATAACAATAAGGTTGTTTATGCTATATAGAGGATAATATTAGGCTACTAATTTACAGCAACCAAATAAGTCAAATTCCATGTCAGGTTTTGCACCAAGACAAGGCCTTGGACAACGTGGACCACTTTCCATACGTCGGGAGCCTACTGTCAACAAGGGCAGACGTCGATGACGAAGTCCAACACTGCCTTCAGTGTGCCAGTGCAGCCTTCGGTCGCCTGAGGAAGAGAGTGTTTGAAGACCAGGACCTCAAACCCGGCACCAAGCTCATGGTATACAGAGCAGCAGTGATACCCGCCCTGCTGTATGCCTCAGAGACATGGACCTCAAAGCACTGGAGAGGTACCACCAACGCTGCCTCTGCAAGATCCTGCCAATTCATTGGCAGGATAGGCGCACCAACGTCAGTGTTCTCGCTCAGGCCAACATCCCCAGCATCGAAGCTTTGACCACGCTCGATCAGCTCCGATGGACGGGTCACATTGTCCGCATACCCGATACGAGACTCCCAAAACAAGCACTCTACTCGGAGCTCCGGCACGGCAAGAGAGCCCCAGGTGGGCAGAGGAAACGCTTCAAGGACACCCTCAAAGCCTCCTTGAAAAAGTGCAACATCCCCACTGACACCTGGGAATCCCTGGCCCAAGACTGCACAAAGTGGAGAAGAAGCATCCGAGAAGGCGCCGAACACCCCGAGTCTCTTCGCCGGGAGCAAGCGGAAGCCAAGCGCAAGCAGTGCAAGGAGCGCACGTCAACCCAAGCACCCCACCCACCCGCCCCTTCAACCACCATCTGCCCCACCTGTGACAGAGACTGTAGGTCCCACATTGGACTCATCAGTCACCTGAGAACTCATTTTTAATGTGGAAGCAAGTCATCCTTGGTTCCGAGGGACTGCCTAAGAAGAAGAAGATTAGGCTACTAATTTACAGCAACCAAATAAGTCAAATTCCATGTCAGCACTGTGGTGGTTATTGCAGCATGAGAGGGGAGGAAATCATTGTGGAAGGAGAACCTGGAATTTGGCAAATACTATGGCAGGGAAACCTAAGGCTTGGCAGAGCTATGAGTTTAAATATCAGCTCACTGATGAATCTTGGTATCCATCAGCAGTATCAGAAGCTAGAGGGTGTGGATCTTACAGCACTGGGTGGGGTTGCAGACAACCCATCTCTGGTATCCCTGCCATATCTATATATATAAAAGGATACTTCTGTCTGTCATTCCGTCTGTCTGTCTGTCTTTCTGTCTGTCTGTCTTGAATTAACTCGAAAGTTATAGAGTGTACCTACGTGTGTTACGTCGAAAAAAAGCTGGCGATTCCAGAACCGTCCTAAGCATATTTACGTTTCGGCTGGACAAAATTTGCGCCCCGCGGTATCCAAAAAACGTTCAACATTCCGCTCATTATCCGCTCATTAGCATCGAGTGACGTCGAGGTCGACCAATCGTACGGCGGGTTCCTGGCGCGTGCGGCCGGGCCCTCCTACGGTCGAGTGACGGGACGATTGACCAATCCCACGCTTCGGTGACCTGACGGTCCACCAATCAATGCCTGTGTGGGCGGGCCTTATCGTTCTGAACCGAGGTGAGTCACCGCCATCTTGATTCCAAACTTTTCCTTTCTTTTTCCCGCTTCTGCGTCTTTAAAAAAAAAGTGCGTTTAAAACACATATTGTTTTTTTAAAAAGTTAATTACTTTCTAAATCTTTTATCTAATCTCATTAATTTTCCTACCTTTCCCTGTTTTTCCAGGTAGGCCTCGAAGCCTGGGCATCTGTTGCCAGCCATGCTGTACCCTAGGCAATTGTTTTGTGGCAAGCTCCTCCCACCCCTCACCCCGCCGCTGGGCCCGATTCCGAACCAGCGGCAAGCCATCTTGGTAAAGGCTGGCTGGGCTCACTGCAAGCTCCTGGCGGTTCATTCGGGGGGGGCGGGGCTCGGGAGGGGAGGGGGAGCGGAGAGGGTTACCCCGGCAACCGGGCCTCGCCAGCCACAATCGGCCCGCTCAGGCCCAGAGATCGGGAGGCGGAGAGGGGAGGAGCGTTACCAAGGCAACCGGTGGCTCGGGAGGGGAGGGGGAGCGGAGAGGGTTACCCCGGCAACCCGCCAGCCGCAATCGGCCGCTCAGGCCCAGGCCCGGAGATCAGGAGGCGGAGAGAGGAGGAGGGTTACCAAGGCAACCAGGGCTCAGGAGGGGAGGGGGAGCGGAGAGGGTTACCCCAGCAACCGGGCTCGCCAGCCGCAATCGGCCGCTCAGGCCCGGAGATCAGGAGGCGGAGAGGGAGGAGGGTTACCAAGGCAACCGGGCCCGGGCAGCCGCAATCGGCCGTCTCAGGCCCCCCTTCACCCCCCTCCCCCTCTCCCTCCCTCCCCCTCCCCCCTCTCCCCTCCCTCCCCCTCCCCCTCTCCCTCCCCCTCTCCTCCTCCCTCCCCCTCCCCTCCTCCCCCTCCTCCTCCCCTCCCTCCTCCTCCCCCTCCCCCTCCCTCCTACTCCTCCCCCTCCCCCTCCCTCCTACTCCCACCTCCCCCTCCCTCCTACTCCCCACTTCCCCCTCCCCCTCTCTTTCTCGCTCTCTCTCTCCCCCCCAGTCGCTCTCTCTCTTCCCCCCAGTCGCTCTCACTCTTCCCCCCAGTTGCTCTCTCTCTTCCCCCCAGTCGCTCTCTCTCTTCCCCCCAGTCGCTCTCTCTCTTCCCCCCAGTCGCTCTCTCTCTTCCCCCCCGTCGCTCTCTCTCTTCCCCCAGTCGCTCTCTCTCTTCCCCCCAGTCGCTCTCTCTCTTCCCCCCCAGTCGCTCTCTCTCTTCCCCCCAGTCGCTCTCTCTCTTCCCCCCCACTCGCTCTCTCTCTTTCCCCCCAGTCGCTCTCTCTCTTCCCCCCAGTCGCTCTCTCTCTTCCCCCCAGTCGCTTTCTCTCCCCCCCCAGTCGCTTTCTCTCCCCCCCCCCAGTCGCTCTCTCTCTTCCCCCCAGTCGCTCTCTCTCTTCCCCCCAGTTGCTCTCTCTCTTCCCCCCAGTCGCGCTCTCTCTCTCTTCCAACAACAACATGCCCTCAAAAGACCCTCGGCATTCCTGTATTTGTAGTGCTCTCTCGCTGTGTCTCACAGGTGTCATTGATTAAAATGTTTACTCGTTAAAATGTTTACATGTTCTAACCATCAATAAAATATATGTTGTAATTAAAAGTTTACTGTTTGCTTTCAAAATTAAACTTGTTTCTTTAAAAAAACAACTCAAATTAGGATGAGAAAAGATGTTCAGTCTGCTTATCCATTTCTTTTTTTAATTCACTCTCTCACTCTGCCTCACAGATGTCAGTAATTAGAAATGTAGGGGTGGTTGGAACACAGGAATTTCTGTTGGGAGCTGGGTGGTGCAAAACTAAGGTGCAGCACCACCATTGGTGGGAGGATGCAATTACAATGAGTCAAGTTTACATAGGCAGCATCCATTATAAACGTGCACATCGAAACTTATAATGGGAAAATTTGACAACAGGAAGTAAGGTTTTGTAGAAAGTGCATGCAGATGTAAGATTTTTAAAGATATTATAAATATAAAGGATTATTACCTCTAGAGCAGATTCATAACAGTAATGTAGTTCTAATAGTTTCATAAAGCTCCTTTTGATCTTTGTGAGTTGAACTATGTCACTAGCTTTTGCATGGCTGCAGTCTCTCTCATTTAAGTCATATCTTGGTAAAATAGTGAGTAAAATGTCAATTAAATGACAAAACCCTACCATTCCGATAAAACAACATTTTCTATTAAATATGTAGAAACCCTGTATAATATACCTCTGAAGTAACTGCCCCATCCACACATTATGAGGAGTTGATCATGGCTCTCAGCATACCAATCAAATGATTACATTCCAATACGGTATTCCTCTGTAGTGTCATCCATTAAATAATGGAGGTCCTCCATTTATTTTATTATTTCTGTGGCACAAAGTTTTTCCAATTCTGACAGCTAACATTAACCATTGTATAAATAGAAAGTTCGATAGGTATTTGTGTGGTAGATCATTTAAACAACTTGTAAAACTGAACCGACATCACACGCTTGGTACATTGTGGTTTATGCATTATGTAGTTGGGTTTGCCATTGTTTAAATGTCATGTAACACTAAAGCTATCATGGTATATGCTATTTAAAAAGTGAACAACTGAAAAACTATGAATAGTTTTAATGGGATTAATTCACTTGGATTTTAAAAAACTGTTATCTTATTTTTAAAGCTTTAACCAGCATAAAGACACAAACTATTAAATGAATGCCTTAAATTGCTTAATGGGTCCCCACTAGCTACTGTCATGGATCTGACCAAAGGAGAAAGAGGAATTTTCTTCAAGACTCGATCAAGGCTGAGAACAAAATATACATCATAGTGGCAATAGCACAGAAGGAGGACATTTGGTTCATCGGCCATGACTTACACCATGCCATAATTTCCCGGTGCTTTTGTGCTGCTCCACCATTTCCCTTGCCAAATGAGTTGAGCAGCTCATTTTCATAGCTCTGTCCCCCATTAAAATCAATGGTGATCGCAAGTTTGCTGAATTGATGCGACTGAGACTGCCACTACCTCTTAGACCATTGCGGAATGGCACTGGTGGGCCCTTGGTAGCAACATGTGTTGGTGAACCTACCATGCTTTACATTAACAATCAAAGCAAATCCATTGCACCAGTTGTACTCAGATTTAAACGTATTGTATGATTCACAATTATGCTTTGCGTATATATAAAATAAACCTGACAACACATTTGACATCAATAAAACAGCATCATTTGATTAATAGTTTGATCATTATGAAGCATTTTAAAGTTCAACGTGTCCAACCTGGACAATGTAGACAGGTAAAATTATTTAGAAAATATAGTGGGAGAAATTCAGTTGGTAAGCGCCTCCCGTTAGCGCCTGGTGGGGGTGCTAACGGGGCGCTAATGAAGTAGCACCGGGGCAAGGCGAATCCAGCGCTGCAGGACAAATCCATTCATCCCTTAGCGCCGCCGCTAGCAGTTAGCGCCTGGGGCTTTAGCGCCAGGCAGGTCATGACATCAGTGAACGTGCCAAGCTCACTGGGTGCCCGATCTGCCAAATTGATTATCGCCCTCTGCCTCAACGCCTCACCACGACAACGACAAGAGGAGGCGTGAAGCAGATGGATTGCGGCTCCAGGGGCACTATTTAAAGGGATGAGACACAGCTGTCAGGTTAGTGCTGTTTCACTGCTTCCTTGTCAGTTTTCGATTGTGCAAGAGTTTAATTCAGTCATTTAAAGGTTCTTTAGTATCAGGAGTGCTGTGGCTACTTAAAATTTGTTACATTTGTTCTGACAAAAATTCAAAGTGCTACATATCGTTACATTAATGGGGGCTGTACTGTTAGTTGACCTCGCCTGCCAGGATCTACTGCGGAGAGAAGAAAGGCAGTGAGAAAGATTGCAAGATGTGGCCAGAGGGAGGAGGAGGGCCATCAGGGTTCTCAACAGGACGCCTTACCCTCCGAGGATATTCTGAGAGAACACTTCTGCTACTTCCAATTAAGCACGGAGCAGTGCATTAGAAGGCTCCTCTTTAGCAAGGATGTGGTCACCAAACACTGCCACCTCCTGCAGCCAGACCTCGAGCCTCAGATTAGGTTGACCACAGCTCTTTCAGTGGCAGTCAAGGTCATCGTCGCCCTCAATTTCTTCGCCAGTGGTTCCTTCTGCAACAGGAGATATCACGAACATCTCGCAGTTCACCATCCATCACTGCATCCGAGAAGTCACAGAGGCTCTCTACACTAAGAGAAGGGACTACATTTCCTTCCTCATGACCAGAGAGAAGCAGGACGAATGTTCATGTGGCTTTGCTAGGATAGCGGGCTTCCCCATGGTGCATGGCGCCATTGACTGCACCCACATGGCTTTGCGGGCACCGCATAACAATCCTGAGATCTTCCGTAACCGTAAAGGCTATCACTCACTTAATGTGCAGTTGGTGTGCGACCACAGACAGCGAATCCTCAATGTGAATGCCCACTATCCTGGCAGCAGCCACGATGCCTTCATCCTGTGCCAGCACTCTTCCAGCCACCACATTAAGCTCACGGCTGGCTGGTCAGAGACAAGGGCTATCCGCTCTCCACCAGGCTCATGACTCCCCTCCACAACCCCAAACTCCTGCTCAGCACTCATACAATGAGAGCCATGCTGCCACTAAGAACATCATCGAGCAGACCATCTGGGTGCTCAAGCAACAGTTCCACTGCCTTGACCACTTGGGAGGAGCCCTCCAGTACTCAGCTGAGTGGGTGACCCATTTCATGGTGGTCTGCTGCATGCTCCACAAATTGGCCATCATGAGGGCCCAGCCCTTGCCACTAGGGACTGCGGGATCACCTCAGGAAGAGGAAGAGGGAGAGGAGGAGGAGGATGAGGATGAGGAGGAACAGGAAGACAAGGAGGAGGAACAGGAGAGAGGGAGGAGGCAGTCACTCAATTGGCCTTCCGGAAGGGCGGTCCATGACTGCCTCATCAGACTGCGGTTCCAATAAATTAAACCCAGATCCCCGTTGCTCACCACATCCCCATCATTCCAACCCTGTCGCAGGCCATTTCACAGCGCAAAGCTGAAATGAGAGACACCACAAAATCATTCAAGTCCAATTAATAAATGTATCAATAATCAGTTAACACATATTTACAACAACAATCTCAGCTATTCACCCTTGTGCAATTCCTTAGTGCCTCTCGTTACTGTGCCTTTGCCTACTCCAGTGCTCCAAGAAGTGTTGGCCTAGTGGCTGCAGCATGGCGGGTGGAAGGCTGCTGTGTGTCCGTGCGGGAGACTTCAGATGGCCTTGCAGGACGCCCTCGACCAGCTCTGGGCCTGAAAGGCCCGGCTGTAGACTGCACCACCTCAGCATAGGCAGCAGCAGTCTGAGCTGGCTGGATGACAGGCAGCGACAAGGGCAGTGGCAGAGTGCCAGTGGTGGGAACAGGAATGCTGTCATCCTGAGAGAGGACAACAGGTTCCTGCTCCACTGACCCACTGCCACTCCCCTGGGGCAGCACCTCAGCATCACTACCAATCTACTGGAGCACAGATTGCTGACCTGCTGCGACACCGTGAAAGCCTCGGTGGACAGTGGTCAACCCAGCCACAATGGCAGCAGTCAGAGCTTGCATGGCATCAAGCTGAGACTGCATGAGAGCAGTCTGAGAATTTATGGCACCAAGCATAGACTGCATTACAGCACTAAGATGTTGTGTGGCTTCCACTTGTGCTGCAATGGAAGCTGCCACATTGTCCATCACATGCAGCATGAGGTCTGGGTCGCCACGGTCTCTCTGGGAATCCACAATCCTTTGCAGACTGGAAATGATGGGCTCCATGGTGTACGCAGAGCTCTGTGCAATGTTGGAGGAGGCCTCCTCCAGACTCCTTAGCATTGCAGAGAGGCTCTCGGGCACCCTTGCCATTGCACCTATCATCTCCGTGTGCATGCCCATCATCCTTCTTCTAAAGGCCTCCCCATCGAGGTCCTCATCTGCGTCCTGTGCAGCAGAACTCACATGTGAACTTGCCTTCCGGGGAGCTGTCTCCCAAGCTCCCCTTTCCCCCTGGCCATGCTGCAGCCCGCTCGTCCCCAGTGCATCACCCTGTGCAGATCCCACTACTATACTAACCTCTAAAGAACGTGAAGTGCCAGTATCTGAGCTGGTGCCTGCAGGTGAGATATGCAGTGACGCGATGTGTTCTTCATCCTCCTCTTCTCCCGCATCGCTCTCTATGCTACCCTCAGGGACAGGCTGCTCAGCTGCTTGCTCATTATCTGAAAGCAGAAAGGCACAAGAGTTGGGTTTAGGTGAGTGGAGGGGGGCAGGAAGGGAGAAAGGCATGCATACATCATGATTAGCTGGAAAGTGGGAAAGGCTTGTGGCTGAGGGGGAAGGGGGATGTGAGAAGAAGGAGTAGGGATGAACATACTGTTGTTGTCCCCAAGGGGGTCAATGTTGCCGGTGGCCATGGCGCCCACCACCTGGCACCCAATGATTTGCAGCACTCTTTCCTCCAGCTCAGAAAGTGGTTGTGTGTCAGCTTGTCCCCCGCCTGTGCACTCCTGCTCCCTCCTGTTGTGAGCAACCTTGGCCTGCAAGAGAAAGGAAAGTGTGTGAGTGAGTGTGGAGCAATGTGTTTGGGAGATGTGCCTGCCATAGTTGAATAGCTGTCATTGTGTGCAAGGTGTGAGATGTGGGCGTGAGTGTTGGTAGAGATTGTTGGTGGGTGAGTGCTGGGGGTGTGGTGCTTTGGGCAGTGTGTGCAGACTGAGGTTCAGCTGGTGCTATGTAGCGTTTGTTGAGGCATTGACTCACCTTGACTACCTGAGTGAGGTTGTTAAATTTCTTCCTGCACTGTGTGTGGGTCCTGGGGACCACAGTGCTGCCTGAGATCTGCTGGGCTACCTCCCTCCACATGGCACGGAAGACTTGCGGCGAGAGCCTCCTGCCACTTGCTGGGTAGAGCACCGCCTTCTGTCTCTCCATAGCGAAGACCAACGCCTCCAAATCCTGGTCATAGAATCTGCGAGCTCTCTCCCTGGGCCATTGATCTGCCATAATGACGCCTCCTTCAGTGTTCTGGTTCCTTCACCTTGGCCTTCTGCTGCTTACTGAGACAGCTGCAGAACCAGCAATGCTGAGAATGAGGTTCTGCAGCATGATTGAACCTCCCCTTTAAGAACTGGAATGAGCCTGTGGCAATGATGACCAGTGATTAGGCTGCACCTAAAATTGCTTAGTGCTTTGAGTCTAACGCCACTGAACTAGATCATTAGCGCTTGATTTAGTGCTCCCATCCTTTCTTTGAGTGATGACACTGAATTTTGCATGTAGCGAGATTCATTAGCCCCTGGCGCTAAATCTCAAACTTTTCAAATTTAGTGCCCACTCCTGGGCGATAATGAATTTGTCCTCCATAAAGACTTGCAATATTGGCATATCTTTGGGTAATCAAATAATGGCATTTCATTTTAATTGTCTACCCTTTGTGATTAAAAAATACTGTTTCATAACGTCGATCTAGATTTTGCTTTAGGAAAGGACAGCACAGTTCATTGCCCATAGACTTCTGCAGTGTTACATTTTGCTGGGGTAATTTTTCGAATCCTCAGATCATTATTTTCCCAATAAATTTCAGATGTTAAAGGTGCTTGCAACTAATCAGCGCCCTTGTTTTAGCAGACTGGATTCGACTGATAGTAACATAAGAATAGCTACTCAACTCAGGTAAAGGCATATTTTATAAATATGATGAAAATAGGAAACCGGCAACAATAGGTTCAGCACTTTTACTTTTATGGAAACGTTAAATAACTTCTTGTTCCATCCTGTGTTGGGCTCCGGCACCTTGAATGTGTATCGGACAGAGGCTGTGCCTCATCTGACTTGCCGTTATGCTCGATGCAGCATCAATTCTCCAGCAAATGTTGTCGTAAATTCACCACCGGAGGATCGGGGTGCACAACGGTCTAACTTACGCTGTCTGCTGCCGATTTCATAGTTCCATGGAATTCCGGGGCATGTCTGTGTCGGCTCTTTGCTCGAGGAATTGAAGTCAATGGAAATGGAAATCAGGAGAGGTGTATAACGGGCGGCTGAATGATATCGCCCATTTTACACTATCGCCCAAAGTCAAAATTACCCCCTTCATTATTTTAAAAGCATTTCTGTTAACCTCCTCTTCGCCTTCTATGTTACAGCAGAATTGGTCCCAGTATCTGAAGTCTCTTATAACTACACCTTCTCATGCTTGGTGTCAGTCAGCTCTGGGTAGCTTGATTAATTAATTACACTAATTACACAATGTGCAGCGGTGGTTACATTTCGAAACCCTGCCCCTGAAAGAAAAGAGCCATCATCTGATATCAGATGTCTCCTGCAAGAAAGTCCACCTTTGGATGTTGGATGAGGACAGGGTCAGGCTTCCTCTGTGTTGTTGCTCGTGGTTGAACGGCCTACAGTTGCTGTCTGGGCTCACCCTTTCAGAACTGTCACTTGCCCACTGTACTGGAAGACTGATTGTGCCCACCGCACTGTACCCCAGAGGAGGAGGAAAATTGGGCGTGGAGGGAACGGGTTATTGCTTCAACTAAAACACGAGTACCCTGGCACTCCTTTTAAGTGATACTCGGCAAAATTGAATCGTTTTCCATTCTCTATTAAAGCAGCGTTTATAAAACGTAAAAGTCTTTATAAAACTTTCTGACCTGATCGATGATCATTTTCTTCCTATGGGGTGACCTTTGTTCACTGAGTAATTCTGAAGGAAGCCCCTGTAAACTATAATACAGGATCCAGCAAACTCACCGACTGTTGGGCCAGCTTTGGTCCAGCAGCAAGTTCGTGACATCCTCTTACCTTTACCAAACGCTGCTGCAATTCTCTTATCACGGCGTAAAGGCGGCGCAAAGATGTATTTTGTGGCCGTATTTTTTTTTAATGCACTCAAAAACATGTGTCGGCTTTGTTTTTCTGTCAGTGTTCATTCGGTGTTCCTGGTTTGTGGACATTCGAGGGAGGATCTTGATTTCCTCAAACATTCGAGAATCGTCAACTTCGTAAGTGTTTGCTTCGTTCATAAAATCTGTTGGTCAGTGAGGGGGTGAAATGAAGTTGAATTTTATCTATTGCTAATAGAGTGGCGCAGGAGTGATTAAAGTACTCTAGATTGTGGACACCGACTGACAGGTTCCAGCTTCACCTGTACATCAGAACCACGAAACTAATCGTAACTCAACTTGAATGATTTTATTACCAAACACCACCTAGATATGAATGGTCTGGCATTGCTCAAGAACAGGTATGTATTAGCACTGAAATATGCAGTTCAAATAAAATAATCGAGTAAGTAAATATATACACACATGAATGGTTATATATATATATAATGATATATCCTGTATTTACACTATATTAAATATTTTGTTTCTTATACTCACTCAAGAATATTGTCTTAATTCAGTTCTTACCTGCTTGATGCCAGTGGAGATCTCTTATAAAAACTCGTACCTACCAAGTCAGCCTTGTATTTTCTGCCCGGTTGTTACATCCGATTGATGTCTGGAAATGTACAAAAGTGGCTTCCAGCAGCAAGGTGACACGCCTCCCCACCAGTGTGCGCTCTCCGCCACCGGCTCTGATACCGTGTCCCTTCACACGTCACCTGGATTCTGGGGGGGAAGTGACAACACATTGGATTTGTCGGTGGACCCGTCCGTGGGGAGCGAATTGCTGAGACTAAGCTGGGACTGTGAGAGCGCAGCTGACATCTTCACAGGCTGAGCATTCAGACGTCAGTGCCGTGCAGTTCGCGCGTCAGGATCGCCCTGCAACAGTTTGCTCTCCCCGCCGCATCTGCTCCCGAGTTTGCACCAGCTGTTTATATTCGCCGAAAATGAATTCTATTAGGAACATAGCAGCGCCTCGCTACCACAGTGTGCAGATAATTATTTTCAACAATTCTTAGAGGCTTCTAACTTTGGACACGTATAGCACACACGGAGCTGAAAGTGCGGCAGGCGTGTTACCTTGCTGCTGAGAATCGCAAACTGGAAGCCATTTCTGTACATTTCCAATCATCAGTCGGATGTGACAACCAATGACTTGTATGCAGAAAAGTGTGAAGTTTTGGTAGGAAGAATGAAGAGAGGCAATTTAAACTCATGGTATAATTTTAAAAGGGGCTGCAGGAATAGAGAGACCTGGGGGTGTCTTTGAAAGTGGCAGGACAATTGAGAAGGCTGTTAAAAAGGCATACTGGATTCATTGGCGGTATAAATAGAGGCATATGGGCTCGGTTTTACCAGCCCGGAGGTGTGTCAGCTGGTAAAATCGGAAAAAATGGCTTCAGACACCCAACAAGCCTCCATCCCGCCCCCCACCCGATTTTCCTGAGTGTCTGTTCAGCTGCTCCCAAACTGACCCGACTCCAACCAGTGGGATAGGTAGTTAAGGCAGTTCAGAGCCTGTTAACTGCCTAGATAATCCTATTTTGACAGAGGCTTCCCATTTCCTGCCTCTGGCTCCTGTTTCCCGTCGTGTCAGAAACAGTCCTGCTGCAAGGAGACCAGTTGGTGGAGGACATGATCTGTCATCATTATTGGTGCAGAACTTTAAACATGCTCCTGTAACGTGGCTGGCATTCAAATGCAACAACTTTGTTGTTGGAGGTTTGGGATAAGATTTTGCAAATCTACTGACCTTGTGACTGGTCAAGCTGACACACATCTGCTGTTTGAGCTGATTGGGAATAATTTCAGGCCACTCTGAGTGTGCGCTTGCAAGCTTCTTGCCTCAACTGAAATCTATAACAATGGGATGGGAACCATTTACATCCTCTCATCCTGGTCGCCATATTCGGAGGAAGAGCTGCGCGGCTTAGTGCTGCCGGATGAACAAGTGGCTCAGCACACAGCCTCCTTGGAGCAAGATGAAGAGGATGATGAAGAGGACGAGGAAGAGGATGAGGAGGAGGACGGGAAGTGACACCTTGTGGGGTCGGATGTGGCCAATCCAGCAGCAGACGACCACATTACTGGCCGTCAGGCAAGGGATGCACTCATCCATGCCAGATTCGCGTAATCTTACGCTTCAACCACAGGTGGCTGGCACATGGAGATGAATATAAGTCCGACATTCTCAAAACCCCAAGCATCCTCTGTCCAATAAACGGTGGTTTGCAGTGTCACCACCAACATTCTACATGGAAATCACCCTGAGCCCTCATTCTTCCATTTTCCAGAACACAGAGGCCACACTTTAGGTGATCTCAGCA
This sequence comes from Somniosus microcephalus, assembly GCF_052327205.1. Lineage (NCBI taxonomy): Eukaryota > Metazoa > Chordata > Chondrichthyes > Squaliformes > Somniosidae > Somniosus > Somniosus microcephalus. The sequence continues at coordinate 165,407,437 of NC_140995.1, read as the reverse complement.
GATCATTAAACCTTTTTCCACACTGAACCCACGTGCGTCTGCACACAGACCTCGAGCTCACCTCCTCAGCAATTTGCAGCCAAGCTGCCTTGGTTTGCTGAGGAGGCCTCCTCCTTTAATTTCCAGGGAAGAAGAGCTCCTGATGTCCTCTAACTCCCTCAACAAGAGCACGGAGAGAGCCCTCATTGAACCTGGGTGCAGCCTTAGTTATTGGGGCTGCCGTTCCTGCAGCAGCCAGCACCTTTAAGAGAAAAAAAGCATTAATATCACTAAGCCACTGATTGGAACAAATCTGGCATCTTTTTCATTTCATAGTCAGATTATAAATTGATATATACAAAAATCATAAAATTCTTTCGGAAAAATATGACCAGCAATTTCATTCATTAAATTTTGTTCACAACAGATGCTGTCACCTCCCCATTCTATATGTTACAGCACCAAACCATCACATTGACATTTTTCCCAAAGGGGACATGGCCCCTTTAAATTTTTTTTCAAACAACGCGACATCAGAAACTGACAGCCTCCAAGCAATTGCCTGGAGGGACCCGCACGTCAGTCGTAACAAGGCCAATCAATGCAAAATGGTAAGTTCTGGGAGGCAGCTGCCGGGAGCGGATCGGAAAGCCTCCGAGCAGTGGACCCGCACTCGAGTCGCCTCCATTAGTAAAATCGTGGCCATAGGGTACAAAAGCAAGGAAGTTTTGCTGAACCTTTATAAAACAATGGTTAGGCCCCAGTTGGAGTATTGTGTCAATTCTGGACACCGCACTTTAGAAAGGATGTCAAGGCCTTCGAGAATGGAAAAGAAAGACTTGCATTTCTATAGTACCTTACATGACCACCGGATGTTCCAAAGTGTTTTACAGTCAATGAAGTACTTTTTGAAGTGTTGTCACTGTTGTATTGTAGGAAATGTGGCAGCCAATTTGCAATATGATAATGACCAGATAATCTTTTCTTTTTATTCACTTATGGGATCTGGGCATCGCTGGCAAGGGCAGCATTTATTGCACATCCTCAGTTGTCCTTGAGCACGTGGTGGTGAACCGTCTTCCTGAACCGCTGCTGTCCGTGTAGTGAAGTTACTCCCACAGTGCTGTTAGGCAGGCAGTTCCAGGATTTTGACCCAGCGACGATGAAGGATTGGCGATATACTTCTAAGTCAGGATGGTGTGTGACTTGGAGGGGAACTTGGAGGTGGTGGTGTTCCCATACGCCTGCTGCCCTTCTTCTTCTAGGTGGAAGAGGTCGCGGGTTTGGGAGGTGCTGCCGAAGAAGCCTTGGCCAGTTGCTGCAGTGCATCTTGTAGATGGTACACACTGCAGCCACGGTACGCTGGTGGTGGAGGGAGTGAATGTTTAAGGTGGTGGGTGGGGTGCCAATCAAATGGGCTGCTTTGTCCTGGATGGTGTCGAGCTTCTTGAGTGTTGTTGCAGCTGCACTCATCCAGGCAAGTGGAGAGTATTCCATCACACTCCTTACTTGTGCCTTGTAGATGCCTTTCAACCATCTACAAGGCACAAGTAAGGAGTGTGATGGAATACTTTGGGGAGTCAGGAGGTGAGACACTTGCCGCAGAATACCTAGCCTCTGACATGCTCTTGTTGCCACAGTATTTATGTGGCTGGTCCAGTTAAGTTTCTGGTCAATGGTGACCCCCAGGATGTTGATGGTGGGGGATTCGGTGATGGTAATGTCATTGAATGTCATGGGGCAGTGGTTAGACTCTTGCTTGTTGGAAATAGTCATTGCCTGGCACTTCTGTGGCGCAAATGTTACCTGCCACTTATCAGCCCAAGCCTGAACGTTGTCCAGGTCTTGTTGCATGCGGGCATGGACTGCTTCATTATCTGAGGAGTTGTGAATGGCGCGGAACACTGTGTAATCATCAGCGAACACCCCCATTTCTGACCTTATGTTGGAGGGAAGGTCATTGATGAAGCAGCTGAAGATGGTTGGGCCTAGGACACTGCCCTGAGGAACTCCTGCAATGATGTCCTGGGGCTGTGATGATTGACCTTCAATCGCCACAACCATCTTCCTTTGTGCTAGGTATGACTCCAGCCAGTGGAACATTTTCCCCCTGATTCCCATTGACTTCAGTTTTACTAGGGCTCCTTGATGCTACACTTGGTCAAATGCTGCCTTGATGTTAAGGGCAGTCACTCTCACCTCACCTCTGGAATTCCTCTCCTTTGCCCATGTTTGGACCAAGGCTGTAATGAGTTCAGGAGCCGAGTGGTCTTGGTGGAACCCAAACTGGGCATCAGTGAGCAGGTTATTGGTAAGTGCCGCTTGATAGCAGTGTCGATGACACCTTCCATCACTTTGCTGATGACTGAGAGTAGACTGATGGGGCGGTAATTGGCCGGGTTGGATTTGTCCTGCTTTTTGTGGACAGGACATACCTGGGCAGTTTTCCACATTGTCGGATAGATGCTAATGTTGTAGCTGTACTGGAACAGCTTGGCTAGAGGCGCGGCTAGTTCTGGAGCACAAGTCTTCAGCACGATAGCCGGGATGTTGTCAGGGCCCATAGCCTTTGCTGTATCCAGTGCGCTCAGCCATTTCTTGATATCACGTGGAGTGAATTGAATTGGCTGAAGACTGGCTTCTGTGATGATGGGGACCTCGGGAGTAGGCCGATATGGATCATCCACTCGGCACTTCTGGCTGAAGAGGAAACATCGAGAGAGAGAGAGGAAACATCGAGAGAGAGAGAGAGGAAACATCGAGAGAGACTGAGAAGGGAAACATCGAGAGAGAGAGAGGGGAAACATCGAGAGAGAGAGAGGGGAAACATCGAGAGAGAGAGAGTGGGGAAACATCGAGAAAGACTGAGAGGAAACAGCGAGAAAGACTGAGAGGAAACATCGAGAGAGACTGAGAGGGGAAACATCGAGAGAGAGAGAGGGGAAACATCGAGAGAGAGAGGGGGGAAACATTGAGAGAGACTGAGGGGAAACATCGAGAGAGACTGAGAGGAAACATCGAGAAAGACTGAGAGGAAACATCGAGAAAGAGAGAGGGGAAACATCGAGAGAGAGAGGGGAAACATCGAGAGAGACTGAGGGGAAACATCGAGAGAGACTGAGAGGAAACATCGAGAGAGACCGAGGGGAAACATCGAGAGAGACCAAGATGGAAACATCGAAAGAGACTGAATTATTTATTTAATTAAATTAATTAATTAATTAATTAAATTTATTTAATTATAAGTTGTGAGTTCCTCACAATGCTCTCCCAGGGCGGCCACCCTGTAGCCAGAGATTATTCTAGAAGCCTGGGTAGAAATATCAATGTAATTACTGTAGAAATTACTTTTTTAACATTCTTGCTTGTTCATTTTATGTGCTGTCTTTTTTATGTCTTTTATTTATTTTATGTCTGCTTTATTTATATTTAAAGTATGTATGCGTGTATATGTCGGTATGTGTTTTTTTGTGATGGTGCTGATGAAGATGGCTGCCGTCCTTGCGGGCTCCGTGCGTACCAGGCAGCTAAGTGTTCCTGCTGCTTGGTGCTCTCGGCTCATCAAGAAAAAAGCATTTCACTGACTAGATTTCACTTCTTGTATTTAGTTATGTGATAAATAAAATTGAAATTGAAAAATTGAATTGAATTGAAGATGGTTGCAAACGCTTCAACCTTGTCTTTTGCAGTCACGTGCTGGATTCCACCATCATTGAGGATGGGGATATTCATGGAGCCTCCTCCTCCTGTTAGTTGTTTAATGGTCCACCACCATTCATGACTGGATGTGGCAGGACTGCAGAGCTTTGATCTGATCCGTTGATTGTGGGATCGCTTAGCTCTGTCTATAGCATCCTGCTTCTGCTGTTTAGCATGCATGTAGTCCTGTGTTGCAGCTTCCCCAGGTTGGCACCTCATTTTTAGGTATGCCTGGTGCTGCTCCCGGCATGCTCTTCCACACTCCTTATTGAACCAGGGTTGGTCCCCTGGCTTGGTGGTAATGGTAGAGTGAGGGATATGCAGGGCATGAGGTTACAGATTGTGGTGGAATACAATTCTGCTGCTGCTGATGGCTCACAGCACCTCATGGATGCCCAGTTTTGAGCTGCTAGATCTGTTCTGAATCTATCCCATTTAGCACGGTGGTAGTGCCACACAACACGATGGAGGGTGTCCTCAGTGTGAAGATGGGACTTCGTCTCCACAATGACTGTGCGGTGGTCACTGCTACCAATCCTGTCATGGACAGATGCATCTGCGACAGGTAGATTGGTGAGGACGAGGTCAAGTAGGTTTTTCCCTCGTGTTGGTTCTCTCACCACCTGTTGCAGGCCCAGTCTGGCAGCTATGTCCTTCAGGACTTGGCCAGCTTGGTCAGTAGTGGCTCTACTGAGCCACTCTTGGTGATGGACATTGAAGTCCCCACCCAGAGTACATTCTGTGCCCTTGCTACTCTCAATGCTTCTTCCAAGTGTGTTCAACAATCTGTTTTTGTGATGTTGATTGAGGGATAAATATTGGCTTGGACACTGGGGATAACTCCCTTGCTCTAGAGAGGGTGCAGAGGTGATTTACCAGAATGGTACCAGGGATGAAAGACTTCAGTTACGTGGAGAGCCTAGAGAAATTGGTGTTGTTCCCCTTGGAGCAGAGAAGGTTAAGGGGAGATTTTATAGGAGGTGTTCAAAATCATGAAGGGTTTTGATGGAGTAAATAAGGAGAAACTATTTCCAGTGGCAGAAGTGTTGGGAACCAAAGGACACAGATTTAAGGTAATTGGCAATAGAATCAGAGGTGACATGAGGAAAAAAATGTATGCAACGAGTTGTTATGATCTGGAATTCACTGCCTGAAAGGGTGGTGGAAGCAGATACAATAATAACTTTCAAAAGGGAACTGGATAAATACTTGAAGTGGAAACATTTGCAGGGCTATGGGAAATTAGCAGGGGTGTGGGACTAATTGGATAGCTCCTTCAAAGAGCTGGCACAGACACGATGGGCTGAATAGCTTCCTTGTGTGCTGTATCATTCTATCATCCTATGGCTCACTCATGTTGTCTCCTCCCCATCTTTTGTTTACAATCAGGATATGTCTACTAATCTTTGCCATGGCTATGCAACCGCACCTGAGGCCATTGCTTTTATCTGCCTTTTTCTTCTTCTCTTGATCCCTTCACTCCTGTCACCTCCCCTTCCTGTCACCCAGTACTTATTATTTCTCCCCTTTCCGTTATTTGTCCCCAATCCCTAAACCAACCCATCACCACTCCTCTCTTAAATTTCTCCTGCTGCCGTCCCGGGCTTTAATACTCCTTGGATAAGCCCACAGCTACCCTCTCTTGGTATTTTCATGCTCAATTTGCTGCCTCCTTACAAGCAGCAACACCAACTGCACCACTTTTTTCTCACATTCTCGCTCCCACGGGGGTGGGGGGGGGGGGCGGGGGGGTGGGGGGGTTAATCTCGCCAACCTCCTTCCCATTCCACTTAGCTCACCCACCACTGCCCCCTTGGACTCTGCCAGTGAATCAACAATCACCTCCACTCTCCACATTTCTCTCCAGAATGTCTGTTCAGCCATGAGCAAGGCCCTTGCCATTCACAGCCTTATTGTAGAAATAATTGCATTGACATCAGGCTTTGATGGAAACTTGGCTCACCTTGCCCCTTATTGAATCCTCCCCACCAGCTATACTTTCTACCGTCTGCCCTGCTAAAACCACCACAGTGGTGGTGTGGCCCTTATCGCCAAATCTCACCTTGGTATGCCCCCTACTCCTCTTGTACATTCTCTTTCAAGTACCTCACCTTGTTCTACCGCTCTTGCCTTTCTTTTAAAGTGCTCGTTCTCTACCGCCCGCAAGGTCCACCCATCATCATAATCATAATCAACTTTATTGTCATTGTTAGTGCACAAGTGCAGTACAACGAAATGTAGGCTTGCGGCTCCCGAGAGTGTACATTTAGATTAAACATTCAACATACATTTGGCTTGTAATACATTAACATAAACATAACCATAATAAAGTGCATTGGCAGATGTGCAGGCTTTAGAGTTTATTTGTGGAGTTCAGTAGGATGACAGTCCTGGGAAAGAAGCTGTTCCTAAATCTGGTCGTACGGGTGCGAATGCATCTGTAGCGTCTCCCAGATGGCAGGAGGGTGAACAGACTGTGGCTGGGGTGGGTAGGGTCTTTGATGATGGTCCGTGACCTCCGTAAACAGCGTTTCTGGCATATGTGCTCTATGGTCGGTAGCCGGGTGCCGGTAATGCGTTGGGCAGTTTTGACTACCCGCTGCAGGGCTTTCCGGTCATAGTAGCTACAGCTGCCATACCATACTGTGATACAGTTCATCAGGATGCTCTCTATTGTGCAGCGGTAAAAGTTAGAGAGGATCAGGGGTGACAGGTTACATCCCTTCAGCCTCCTTAGGAAATATAGGCGCTGCTGGGCCTTCTTCACCAGAGAGGAGGTATTGAGGGACCAGGAGAGGTCTTCCGTGATGTGCACCCAAGTTTCTCACCAAGAAATCCTCCTTCGTATTACATTGAATCAATGGAAAGGCAAATCGGTTGGGGTGTATAACAAGTGGCTGATCAACAACCGTTAGTTTTCTGCCCGCGACCAAAGTGAAAATTGTAGGTCCATCATCTCCAATGTGTGGGGGCTGATTTTGTATCCAGATTTAGGTTTATTACCCTAAAAAGTCAGAATAATATTCTTGTTATAGAACTGAAGCATGTAATGTGCTTACAGAATTTTTGGTAGCAACAATATTGAAGTGGGAACTGTTTGTCTAATGCATTGTTTTGTTGCAGTGTGGAAGCCTTGGGATGTAAAATAAACTGAAGTGGCTTCACAGTGGTTCTTTATAATGCTGCTGTCAATAGTTATTTAAATCCTGAGCTCAGTATAAATGTAGCACTTGTACAATTATTTATGACTTAGCTGATTGGGAGTTGACTGACTAACTATAGTTGTTGAAACTCCCTGATATATAGAGTGCACAGGTTGGTGGCCACCCCAGGTTTGTAGCGTTTTCACAGATGTATAACTGTTGTAGGGGGTGGAAATGTTTATTACGCTTCTCCAATGCCTATTATGAAGAATTTTGAAATGAAAAATGTTTCCATGACAGCTGCAGAAATTACCAAGGTGATTATAGTTTTGCAAGGTAACTAGCTGTGATATAGAAATAAAACTTCTGTGGTTTTCCTGTTGGAATATTGGGTTCGATTTCTCTCCCACCTGGCAGAACACAATTAAAATGTGCTCCACTTCACATGTCCAGAACCCGCCTGTATTTCTGGGTTTACATCATTTACATAGGCTAGCAGCTCCCCCTGGCAAGGCTTAGTGCCTGAAAATAGACAAGGATAATCAGATGCTGCTGCAGACCTGAGAGCTCTACTCCAATTGCAAGAATGGAGGAGCACCTGTGGCATTATTCCAGAGGGAATTTTGTCCATTGACTTCATTAATGTTTCCGTTACTGCATAAAAACAACAGCCAAAAGGCCTCCACTCTGAACTATTACTTCCTGCACCTGCAAAGAAGATACTTAGGGCTCGATTTTGCCAGGCCCGAGGAGGCGGGATTGGAGGCGTGCGAGGTGGTAAAATCGCAAAAAATGGCAGGCGGGCCCGATCCCGCCTCCATTCCGCCTCCGAGCAATTTTCCCAAATGCGTGTTTTCTGACCCCGTTTCCATCCCGCCTCCAAGAGGCGGGATAGGCCCTTAAGGCCCTTAACAACCAGTTAAGTGCCTCTATAATCCCATTTTGAGAGGCCTTTCTGATTTACCACTTTCCCCACGTCCTGCACATCTCCTCTGGAACACGCCAGTGAATCCTGGCAGCCTCACAAGTGGACTGCTTACTAACAGCTGCAGCTCCACCATTAAAAAGGAGTTTTCAGCAATCATAATTTGCAGGTGGCAGAACTTTGTTGTCTCAGGTCTGGGGGAACTTTTAGAAGGCATACCCATTGTTGTGGAAGTTTGGAGCCTGACACCCATCTCCAGTGTGACCTCCTGGGAAACCCCTCTCGCCACCTTGACTGAGCGCTTCCTCAACTGAGGCATATACCAGAAGCATGGAAACCATTTATTTCCTTTCCTCCTGGACATCAGATTCGGACGAAGACCAGCTGTGGCAGCAGCAGAACCATGAACAACAGCACCACCAACAGCAGCAGCAACAGCAGGAGCGCCAAGCTGCTGCTCACCCACCTGAAATTGCACAGACCAGAAGGCACCAGCATGCTGCCTGGGATGCAAGGGACGCACTCATCTTGGCCAGATTTGCTTAGCCTGCACAATCAAACACTTTTGCCTCGCACCTTCTTATCAGACCATCGCCAATGGCCAAGAACCTACGGATTCCTATCACTCTGACCACCATACTGACAATTGCAAGTCACCCTAAGCCCTCAATGTGGAAGTCCCATTAGCGAAATGACACAGGCCACAACTGCAACAGTTTGCCATCAGAACGTTTTATGACAATAAGCAACTGATGGCTTTTCAAAATTAAACACATCACACCCAAGTGACTACCCTTGTAACTACTTGTGCATTATCTTCCTCTTACGCGTGCTCCTACGTGGTGCTTCCACTGTGGCTTCATCAGATGTGGAGGCCCCTTGCTCACTTTCTTGCTGCTCCTGTCTCGCCACCTTTGGCAGGCGTCCTCTGGGGTTGCGAACCTGTGAGGGCTCGGCAACAGTCTGCTGCTCCTGCGGCTGTGCAGGGGTTGAGACGCCGATCTCAGTTGGGTGGGGACTCTGGTGGGGCTCTGACCGAGGGCTCTGCAGTGGCATGGTCGTGTGACCACTTGGAGAGGAGCCCCCACTTCCCTGTTGTATGCCACCAACATCCTTCTCATTGGTCAACCCCACTTCAGAGCTAGTAAGTGGCTGGACAGCACCTTGCTGCATGCAGGGGAGCGAGGAGGACCCGTTTCTGCACTGGAAGTCCTACTCCAAAGGACTTGCATGAAAGTCTGGTTTGTTTGCTCAATAGCTGACCATCGCTCCTCAAGAGATGTCAGTCTATTCTGAACAATTACCATGTTTTCCATACCTTGGCAACTAAGCTCCTCCATGGACATAGCCATCCTCTCCTCTACCGTAGCCATTCTCTCCTCTACGGTAGCCAGCCTTACCATGGAGGTAGCCATCCTTTCCAAGGAGGTTGCCATCCTTTCCGTGGTGATGCGTTCATGCGCCAACGCCTCCACAAAGGCTCTGCTCATGTTAGCGATGGACTCCTCCATTTGCTCCACACTCGCAGCAACCCTGGAGACAAAACCTGCCAGAGACTCCTGCACCTGTTCCTGGAATTCCAGCACCGCTCTCCTGGATGGACCCGGAGGCACAGTGTCGACATGCAGTGGAGCCGAGCTGGGAGTGTCCTTTCCACTGTGACGAGGACTCTTCACTGCTGTCCCTGTCTCCACCATCTGCTGATGCTCACTTGTGAGCTGTGATACACCAGGTGACAACTCTACTCTATGTCCTGAAGGTCCCACCGAGGTGTGAGTGTCTGTGCTGGTGCAGGTGTGCTTAATTCTGCTGACGTAGCGCCCTCAGAGGTTGCAGCTTCCTCTGAGGAGTCTGGAAGCTCCGGCTCTTCCTCCTGGACAGTGGGGACGGGGGCTCTCGATGGTCCTGTGGGGGAGTAAAGGAAGGAGTTAAAGATGTGAGGTAAAGGTTACATGCACATTGAATTGTGCAGATGATCATAAGTCAATCTGTTAGAGCATCAGAATCATTATCAGTCACTCATGCAATATCAATGAGAAACCAAACTATTCTGTCACCAGCTTGCTGTGATGCGCCCGCCTGTCCGTCCCCCACTTGGGAATCCTCCTCGATCCCGGCAATTTCCAGGGACACCTCCTCCGAGGTGGTGAGCTGGGCTACTGAGGGTGGCCCTCCTCCAGTCCTCGCTCTTTCCCTCTTATTGTGGGCTCTCTTTTCCTGCAATGAGGGACACAAGTGGAGTTTGAGTGAGAATGAAAGAGTGAGTGTAGAGAATCCATTGCATAGATGCTTAGTGTGGTAAACCACTTTTACCGTTCACTATCGTTACACTATAGTTATCACTGTTAGATCGTTTCCCTATAGTTATCACTGTTCACATTGTTGTATCACTGTACGAGGTCGCCTCTTGTCACGCTGCTATACCTGGGCTGACCACTGCCGACTCCGCCCATGGCTCCGCCTACCTGCCCGGGTATAAAGGTGGTCGACTGGCTGGTATTCCTCCTTCTTGGATCCGATCACCCACGAGGGTGGGCTCTGTTATTTAGTCAATAAAAACCTATAGTTACTTTCTTAACTCGTCGCTTTTCATTGGACGAATTGATAGGTATATCAATTTTATTGACTAAATTTTAAAATGTCGTCACTTGAGCAGCCAAACAACCAGTCAACGGAGCAGCCAAACGACCAGCCAGACGCCCAGCTACAACAGCCACAGCAGCCGGCTTGGCTGCGAGCCCTCAAACCACCGTACCTGGATCTAAACCCACAAGCAACAAACGCAGCCCTCGACTTCAAACACTGGCTGTGCTGCTTCGAATCCTACCTGGAAGAATCCGGCGTCCCTCAGAGATCCAAACTGAGAGTTCTGACCGCCCAAGCGAGCCCTAAAGTATACGCACTCATCCAGGACATTACTACTTACGAGGCCGCTATCAACCTACTGAAACAGCAGTACCGGAGCCCGGTAAATTCCATGTATGCCAGACACCTCCTAAGATCCCGCCCACAACAGCCAGGAGAGTCTGTAGCTGAATTTTTACGGGCGCTACGAACACTCGGCAGGGACTGTGACTTTAAAGCAGTATCGGCTGCAGAAAACACTGAAGATAACATCCGTGATGCCTTCGTGAAAGGCCTTCGGTCCGACTACTCACGGCAGAGACTGCTGGAATCAAAGGACCTCGACCTGAACACAGCTGCAGCCTTGGCCTACTCCCTAGAAGTGACCCAGCGGGACCTCGAGGTGTATTCCAGGTACAGTTCGCGACTCTGGGACTCGGGCCCGACCCCGACCGCAATACCCCTTGTAGCGCCGCCCCCGGGACCTACCTCAGCGTCGGCGTCCCGGACCCGATCGGGACCGCCACCCCCGGTACCGGCTGCGACTTCGGACCCCCGCGACCGGGCCGCCGGCTGCTTCTTCTGTGGGCAGGCGAAACACCCGAGGTCGCGCTGCCCAGCCAAAAACGCGACGTGCTCCAGCTGCCTGAAGAAAGGCCACTTCGCGAAGGCCTGCAGAGGGAGAGCAGCAGAGGCCAGCAGTGCCTCATGCAAACTGTGGGGGCGGCCATCTTCTATCAAGGCCACAGATGAGCAATGGGGGTGGCCATCTTTGATCCAGGCAACCGACGCCAGCAGTGCCTCATGTGGGTTGTGGGGGCAGCCATCTTCTCCACCATTTTGCCCCACCTCGTGGGCGCCTCCATTTTACCCACCACGCTCGACCGCCACCTTACCTCCAGACCTGACGACCGCTTCACCTACAGACTACAGCGACCCGCTCAGCCACACACTAGCCTCCGTCACACTAGACCAAGCTCGCCCGCATCAGCTGTCCAAGTCAATGATGGACATCAAAGTAGACGGCCACGCCACGACCTGCCTGTTCGACAGCGGAAGCACGGAGAGCTTCATACATCCAGACACGGTGAGCCACTACTCCCTCACTGTCCAGCCAACGCGCAACCGGATCTCGATGGCATTGAGGTCCCACGCCACAGACATCAGCGGCTACTGTGTTGTGACCCTGTCGGTTAAGGGCACGGAGTATAAAAACTTTAAACTCCTCGTCCTGCCCCAGCTATGCGCTGCCGTCCTACTAGGGCTGGATTTTCAATCCCACCTCCAAAGCGTCACTCTAGCATACGGTGGACCCCTCCCCCCGCTCACAGTCGACAACCAGCAGCCTTTAAATCGCCCACCGCATAACACCTGCGGCCTATCCACCCTCAAGGTCCCGCCACCTTCCCTGTTCGCTAACCTCACCCCCGACTGCAAACCCGTCGCTACCAAGAGCAGGCGGTACAGCTCCGGGGACAGAGCTTTCATTAGCTCTGAGGTGCAGCGTCTCCTGAAGGAGGGCATCATCGAGGGGAGCAGCAGCCCCTGGCGTGCCCAGGTTGTAGTCGTTAAGACCGGCAATAAAAACCGCCTGGTCATCGACTACAGCCAAACCATAAACCGGTACACCCAGCTGGACGCATACCCCCTTCCCCGCATATCTGATATGGTCAATCAGATTGCTCAATACCGGGTATTCTCTACCATCGACCTTAAGTCGGCCTACCACCAACTCCCTATCCGCCCCGAGGACCGCCAGTATACCGTCTTCGAGGCGAATGGCCGCCTCTACCACTTCCTTAGGGTCCCCTTCGGCGTCACCAACGGGGTTTCGGTCTTCCAAAGGGAGATGGACCGGATGGTTGACCAGAACGGGCTGCAAGCCACGTTCCCCTATCTAGATAACGTCACCATCTGCGGCCGCGACCAGCAAGACCATGACGCTAACCTGGAAAGATTCCTCCGTACGGCCCAACGGCTGAACCTCACCTACAATAAGGAGAAATGTGTGTTTAACACCTCGCGCCTTGCCATCCTCGGCTGCATAGTAGAGAACGGAATCATCGGCCCAGATCCCGAAAGAATGCGTCCCCTCATGGAGCTACCCCTTCCCCACTGTCCAAAGGCGCTGAAGAGAACCCTGGGGCTCTTCGCCTACTATGCCCAATGGGTGCCCAATTATGCGGACAAAGCCAGACCCCTCATGAAGTCCACCTCCTTCCCCCTTACGGAAGAAGCGCGCGCGGCCTTCTCCCTCATCAGGGGAGACATTGCTAAGGCCACTATGCACGCAGTGGATGAGTCCATCCCCTTCCAAGTGGAGAGCGATGCATCCGACTTCGCCCTAGCCGCTACCCTCAACCAGGAGGGGAGACCGGTGGCCTTCTTCTCAAGGACCCTACAGGGCCCTGAGATCCGACACTCTTCGGTCGAGAAGGAGGCCCAGGCGATTGTGGAGGCGGTACGCCGCTGGAGGCATTACCTTGCAGGCAAGCGATTTACCCTCCTCACCGACCAGCGTTCGGTCGCTTTTATGTTTAATAACAAGCTGAGGGGTAAAATCAAGAACGACAAGATCTTGAGGTGGAGAATCGAGCTATCCACCTACGATTATGATATCTTGTACCGGCCTGGTAAGCTGAACGAACCCCCTGACGCTCTATCGCGAATTACATGCGCCAGCGCGCAAATTGATAGACTTCAGACCCTCCACAACGACCTCTGCCACCCCGGGGTCACCAGGCTTTACCACTTCATTAAGGCCCGCAACCTGACCTACTCCATCGAGGAGGTCAGGACCATGACCAGGAACTGCCAGACCTGTGTCGAGTGCAAACCGCACTTCTTTAGGCCGGACAGAGCAAGCCTGATCAAGGCCACCCGCCCCTTCGAGCGCTTGAGCATCGATTTTAAGGGGCCCCTCCCGTCCTCTGACCGTAATGTGTACTTCCTCAATATTGTTGATGAGTACTCCCATTTCCTCTTTGCCTTCCCCTGCCCAGACATGACCAGCACCACGGTCGTTAAATGCCTGAACGACCTCTTTGCCTTGTTCGGGTTCCCAAACTATATACATAGTGACTGGGGCGCCTCCTTCATGAGCGAGGAACTCCGTCAGTTCCTACTAGCGAGAGGCATCGCCACTAGCAGGACCACCAGCTACAACCCCCGAGGGAACGGCCAGGTGGAAAGAGAGAACGCGACGGTATGGAAGGCCGTCCTCTTAGCCTTAAAGTCTAAGGGCCTCCCAATCTCTCGCTGGCAGGAGGTCCTCCCGGCGGCGCTGCATTCCACCCGGTCACTACTTTGCACTGCCATTAACGCCACCCCCCATGAACGAATGTTTGTTTTCCCCAGGAAGTCGACTACGGGAACCACGCTACCAACCTGGCTGACCTCTCCGGGGCCTGTCTTGCTGCGAAAGCACGTGAGGGCCCATAAAATGGACCCCCTGGTCGAGAGGGTGAACCTCCTGCACGCCAACCCCCAGTACGCCTACGTGGCATACCCAGACGGGCGGGAGGACACAGTCTCCTTACGAGACCTCGCACCCTCGGGCACTCCGGAGATACCACCGCTACCCCCCCCCACCACCCCCCCAATTCCAGTCCAGGTAGACGGTACGCCGGAACCCCAAGAGCCTTCGCCTACCTCGCAGACGCCAGCATTAACACCGGAGAACGCAACACCGCCGCTGCGACGATCAGACAGGCTTACGAGGCCTCTGGACAGACTGACATACCAGAACTGGTAGTACACTTCACCCCGCCGGACTCAAATCTAAACAAGGGGTGAATGTGGTAAACCACTTTTACTGTTCACTATCGTTACACTATAGTTATCACTGTTAGATCGTTTCCCTATAGTTATCACTGTTCACATTGTTGTATCACTGTACGAGGTCGCTTCTTGTCACGCTGCTATACCTGGGCTGACCACTGCCGACTCCGCCCATGGATCCGCCTACCTGCCCGGGTATAAAGGTGGTCGACTGGCTGGTATTCCTCCTTCTTGGATCCGATCACCCACGAGGGTGGGCTCTGTTATTTAGTCAATAAAAACCTATAGTTACTTTCTTAACTCGTTGCTTTTCATTGGACGAATTGATAGGTATATCACTTAGAAGGAGACAAAGGGCCCTCCCTGTGTGTTGTAAGTTGTTGTCATTGCGTCACAGTGATAGGGAGTGTGAGGGCTGCATGGTCGAATAGTTAAGTGAATGTGACCATAGAGAGGGAATGGGTAAGGGTGCAGGGATGTCAGTGTCAAGTGGGATGTGGAGGAAGAGGTTAGCAAAGCAGAGTGCTAGTGAGGAGAGGCGATGGGGATGAGATTGAAGGTGATGAGAAAGTCATACTCACTTTTCCTGTGCGGAGGTCATGAAACCTCTTCCTGCACTGCAGCCAGGTTCTGTCGCACATAGAGATGGCATTGACCTCCTGGGCCACTTGCAGCCACACAGCTTTAGTCTGTTGTGGTGGCTTTTTTCTCCCTGAGGAAGGGAAGAGCACCTCCTTATTAGATCTTGCTCCCTGCACCAGAGCTTGGAGGGAGGGCTCATCAAAGTGAGGTGCACACTTTTGCTTGCTGGTGGACATAGTCGGTAAATGAAGTCCTTCATGCAATGTTCAAAGCGTTTCCAGTCTCCAGAAGAAGCAAGGCTGCTTGCAGGCCTTAAATCCAGCAGCACTGATGATGTCATTGGAGGCGACTTTCAGGAAGGAAAGTCTAATTGGGCCAGGGGCTCCCACACGCTGGAAATCAAGTGCCCAATTAGTGGAAAATTGCACTTTTTTCCCACTTCACATCAGAGTTGGGGTCCTGACACGAAAACCACCTGACACGCCCCAGCCCGACCCCAATGGCAAAATCGAGCCCTTAGCTTCAGTATGGTCCAACAGGTGGCACCCAGGCTCTGCTCAGATCCGAAGGCAACGTTGTTCTGGGCACTTCTCAAAATGGATGCCCACCCAATGTTCTGACAGGAAAATGTGCCCCTCTCATCTCATTTGCAATGGATCACTACATGCAAGACAGGTGGACAGAAAATTACGGAGAAAAAAAGAATTTAAAAAATGCGTGCCAAAAATTAAACAAAAGGGGAAAGGATTCACTAGTGTTATCTGATATTTGCCATACTGAAGGGAAGGTTTACTTTGGGAGGAAGGTTTCTGCTGCTGGTTGTTGATTTGGTTGATGCAGCAACTGTACACAGAGCAAATGAAGGACAAACTAACCTGCAATTCAGATAATCATTTAATAACAACCCAGCTGCTTATCAGCCCATTGTACATCAGTTGTCCAATCTTTTTCTTTTTCTCTGAATCGGGCCAAGAAATTAGACTGGGAAATGTCACAATTCAGTTTGCAGAGGATTCATTGCCCACGTCAGATTTGTTTTGTGAACAAGGGACGTGCTCCTACACAACTACAAGTTGTAATTATAAAACAATTTCAGAGCTACACAGTGATAAAAGTACTGATGCTTGAGTTGGTTTTGATGATGTTTGATTACAGGTTATCAAACCCCATACCATTTGCTTTTTCATTTTGAGCTTTAAATCAAATCAAAGGAAGAAATTATTTACATAATTGGATACATGTTACGGCTTAAGTGTAATATTAATCGATCTTTATATTATTAGGTCTTGCCTTATCTAATTGCCATGTGAAAATATAACAATAATACAAGTTGAACTTTATTAGTGGCTAATTGGTGCAGCTCGTTAACACTCATTCCTGAGGAATCCTGCACATGACTATTTTAACACCAAGTTATTCATAAAGATATTTCATCTGCTTAAAATGTATATCAAAATAATTGCCCCATCTTCAACCTCCCATTCCTCTCCAAGGTCCTTGAACGTATTGTCACCTCCCAAATCTGTGCCTATCTTTTCCGGAACTCCAAGTTTGAATCCATCCAATCAGGTTTCTGCCCCTGCCACTGTACTGAAATGGGCCTTATCAAAGTCACAAAGACATCCTATGTGACTGTGACCATGGTAAACTATCCCTCTTAGCCCTTCTCGATCTGTCTGCAGTCTTTGACACGGTTGACCACAACATCTTCCTCCAACACCTCTCCTCCATGGTCCAGCTGGGTGGGACTGCACTCGCCTAGTTCCATTCTTCTCTATCCAATTGTAGCCAGAGAATCACCTGCAATGGCTTCTCTTCCCGCTCCCGCAATGTTACCTCTGGTGTCCTCCAAGGATCTATCCTTGGTCCCCTCTGTAAGGATCCCAGAGGGACCCTAATTCGGAAAGGTTCGAAGTTGACCCGTATTGGTGACAGTGATTAAACTTTATTCAGCATAAGCAAGACTTAATACATTACAGTATTAGAGCAGCAGTTTACAGAATATAATTGAGACTTATATTACCCTGTTATACTCTGGGTAGAAGTTACGACTGTGAGTAGGCCTCACCCTGTGCCTCTTATCTCTCGTCTCTCTCTGTCTCTCAGGTGTCCCCTGGATTCTTTCTGAAAACGTCTACCCTTTTTGGCTTTCAGAACTCCCTTCTTATACACTTACTATCATTTAAAACCTATGGCGCCTCACTGGAACAATCATTGGCTTACAACCAATTCCCCAAAATCCAATCATGAACATGCCACATATACAACACCTCTGCTTACTCAGGTTCTGGTTTTATGACCCCTGACATCATTTTGTTTGACCACCAAGACTGATATTTAGGGCAGTTATGGCAACACAAAAGAACATGTCTCCTTACTGAAGATATAGGGGGTTAAAAATTCAGGGGTTTAGTGCATTTACCGCCAAATTCGGGGAAAAGAATGGCGGCTGCTGCACTTTTGCCCGCTGCAGATTATGTAGATCGTGACATCAGTGCATGTGCAACGCTCACTTGATGCCCGATCTGCCATTTTCAAGTTTGCCATTCCACTTACCGGCATGCCTTAACTGTGACCAGCTGAGCTAGGCCATTTCAGAGGGTAATTAAGAGTCAACCACATTGATGTGGGTCTGGAGTCATATATAGGCCAGACCAGGTATGGATCGCAGATTTCCTTCCCTAAAGGGCATTAGTGGTTCATGGTGACTTAGACAGTCTGTTGACTATAATTGGTATACTAGTTTGCAGAGGAGGTCCTGTCTTCATGCAAAGCCTGCTGAGGGGGAATAAAAATGAATATGAGTATTTCTTCGGGCCTTATCCCTCTTGCATGCCTGTTTCGGTTTGCTTTCTCAGAAACAAACTTTTTTGTCAGCCGCTTATTAACTGAAGAAAACAAGCATCTTTTTCATTAAAACAGGAGTTTCCCTCCCTTGTTTCCATTAACATTTGAGATGTGTGTACTGGGAAAAAAGTACATTAGCCCCGATATTTACAGGGGGGCGGGAAGGGAGTGGGAGAACACGGTTGTGGGGGGATTCCCGTGGACGTGGAGGTCCTGCTGAATTTAACTGCAGGACTTCATTGTCATTTATTTATTCCGTTTACCTGTCAATCTGGCTGGCTGCCGGGCAGGAAAGCCAACTACTGGAGGCTGCAGCCGAGGACTGTTGGGGACAGAGGGAAAGATCGAGGGTTGGTGGGGGTAGGGAAAGAGCCTGGCAATCGGGTGGGAGAGGGGTTGCCGATCAGGGGGAGGAGTGGGGGCGTTGTCAGATGGCAGATCAGAAGTGGGGGGTGTTGGCAGATCGCGGCAGCAAGTAGAGGCCGCGATCGTCAGAAGGTTTGCTTGAGGGGCTGCGGAGGGGGGAGCACTGCTGCTCCTCCTGGCTCACAAGCAGTGCTCTAAAAATCACTTACCTTCTGCAGCCAGCAGCTCCCTTCTCTATTTTGCTTGCGGGTATACCAAGCCCTGAGAATCCTGACCTGCAACCGTTAAATTCAAACATCAGGCTCCAAACTGCCTGTGGGAGCCTGATTTAAATATTATAATGAAGTGTCCTGCCTCTTCAAAATGGGACATAGACAAACCACACAACTCACCGCCATAAAAATGACGGCAGGCATGAATGCGGCGGGTTGGGGTTGTGTTTCACAATTTTATATTTTTCAACCCCCCCTCCCCCCCGACCCTCTTCTGCTTGTCGTGGGGAGGATAACATCGACCCTATTGTTTTCAATTTGACACTTTTGCCAGTGAGTTTCATCATCCGATACAGGGTAAAGCTTTCTCTATCTGCTTTAGCAACATTCCTCAGGCCCACACTCAGTCCTGTCACACCAGCTATCCTTATGTCTTTTGTCAATAAATTTATCAGATTAGCAACATCCTGTGCAGTTTTCTCTGTGCACCAAGACCAACTAAGTACCAGGTTAAGAGTGGCTAAATGATCTTCACATAGGATCTTCCCAGGTGACAAAGAGAAGAGACTTTCTCTGATCAGATTGGGATTAATTCAAAGCCAGGCGGTAGCGTGAAAGTACAGTGTGATAATCCAGCACACCATACAACCTCTTATTGTGTCATTAGTAGTTTGTGTTATATGCGAATATCTGCAGAGCAGCAGGTGGTCTATTTTGTATAAACATTGCTACTTGTGATATCACATCGACATACTATTGTGTTCAAAAGTCTCAAGAGTCGAAACAAAATGATATATTAAAAAAGCCACTTTAGCATGCGGATACTGTGTGCGTGCATGCGCGTCTGTGTATGTGTCCATAAGGATAAGGCAAGTAAGGGTAAAAATACTGAATGAGGATGCAAGCTAGCTCAAGGAGGATGTAGCAATGCTTTTAGGTGTATAAGATTTGGAAATTAATTCTGTGCAAATGCACACCTCAATTCCAATTTGGTTGCAGTCCCAGAACAAGGTTTAAGATGAGTCACGGTAGATTGCTGCCAAGGAGAATTTACTCTAGAACCTCAATAAAATGTGAGTTCTCAACAGTGTTCATTTATTTAGTGCCTTTAAAATAGAAAGACACCCCAAGGCGCTTCACAGAGGCATAAGAGGCAAAGATAACGGTTTTGGTCTTCCCAATGTTTAGCTGGAGGAAACTGTGGTTTGTCCAAAACTATATGTGAGACAAGAGCCCCTCTATTTACGGGGAAGCGGGGTGGTGCAGGGGAAACCTAGCGAGCCCGGGGACGTGGAGGTCCTGCCGAATTTAACGGCAGGAACTCAATAGAATTTTTTTTTCGATTTCCCACCCAGCAGCCGGCCAGAGTGACAGGCAGGCTTGCTGCCGAGTGGGAAAACCACCAGCAGAAGGCTGCAGCTGGGGACCCTTGGGGACGGTCCCTGGCAATCGTGATCACGGGGCAGGTTGCAGATCGGGGCGGGAGTGGGCGAGGTCGTTGACCGCTGCGTTAAATTTTGTTTGATAACGCTCCTGTGAAGTGCCTTGGGACGTTTTACTATATTAAAGGTGCTATATAAATGCAAATTGCTGCTGTTGTTGTAACAATGGCAACGGACGGGTATAGGCGGTTTGGGGACACATTGCCCGTATTTTAGGGTTTAAACACCTCCCCCAGGTCTCCTCCTGCCCATCGTGAGGGGGTTAATATTGAGGCCAAGCAGTTTGATAGCACAGAGGCAGTGGAGACCTCAAGAGAGATAGTTGGTAAAAATCATCAGCATAAATGTGGAAACTGGTTCCATGTCTGTGGATGACATTGCCAAGAGACAGCATGTGGATGAAAAGGAGGGGACCCAGGGTAACAGCGTGGGCTGAGAAGAGAAGCCATTGCTGGAAATTCTCTGGTGATGATCAGAGAGATAAGTGTAGAACCAAGCAAGGGATTCCCACCCAGCTGGACAATGAAGGAGAGGCATTAGAGGAGGACGGTGTGATTGACCGTGTCTGAGGCTGCAGAGCCATCAAGCAGGATAGATAATGCACCGTTCTCATAGTCATAGAGAGTGTCAATTGTGAGTTTTAGCACAAAATTTCTTCTGTTCTTTATAAACAGGTTTATGATTTTCTCTTTGCTCTCCTAGCTTTTGAACTCCCCTCTCTATCGAAGATAATCAATAAGTATTACTACACAGAAAAGGAAATCACCAATAGGCATGCTTATAACAGGATGAGGACAGAGGTGAGGAGGCTCGAGTGGAGCATAAACACCGGCATGGACTGATTGAGCCGAATGGCCTGTTTCTGTGCTGTATATCCTGTAATTCTACGTAGTAAAACAACGAAAGGGGAGTGTAGGTCTAATAAAAGGTGATATTCTCATTTATAGTTAAGTGTTCTGGTTTTAGGTTTAAAAATATAAAAACTGATAAACCACTCCAAATGGAAATATTTTTAATTGTTTATTTCAATAACAGTAATAAAACATCAAAAATGAGGGAAAAAAACTCAATTGCATAGTTGCTTTTATGTTTAGAATTTGTGATAAAAATATTTTCTCTAAAACAAATATGTTATTTTACTTACCTCAACAGCAATAAATAGGAAGTATTTATTTTACCCACATTGGCCCCGAAAATCTGTTGGCCACGATCCTGGTGGTTACGCCAGTGTTCTCCCACCTTGACTCCGCTAGAGTTGTTTTTGACGTCAGCGGGAAGCCACCTCATGTACATAGAGCAGGTGAGTGGAAAGTAATGGACACATCATCAGCACCTGCCTGAAATGTGCAGCTGGAAAATCCTCTACTTGCCTGCCACTGAGGGGCTGCTGGGGCAAGGGCGGGGTTGGGGGTGGGGGCGGGAGGGGGGAGGGGAAAATTGCCCAGGCCTCCTGCAGAGATCCTCAGCCATCACCCCTTCGGGCTCCTGTGCAACGGGGGCTGACCCAAAAAACCTTTTTAAAAGGTTCTAACCATGCCTTCGGGTGTCCAAGACACTGCCCTTGCCTGGACCCCTCCCTGGAGGCAAATACATCTCATTACTTTCAGCGCACTGGCCCCCACTGGCCCCCACAAATACATCTCATTACTTTCAGCGCACTGGCCCCCACAAATACATCTCATTACTTTCAGCGCACTGGCCCCCACTGGCCCCCACAAATACATCTCATTACTTTCAGCGCACTGGCCCCCACAAATACACCTCATTACTTTCAGCGCACTGGCCCCCACAAATACATCTCATTACTTTCAGCGCACTGGCCCCCACTGGCCCCCACAAATACATCTCATTACTTTCAGCGCACTGGCCCCCACTGGCCCCCACAAATACATCTCATTACTTTCAGCGCACTGGCCCCCACTGGCCCCCACGAATACATCTTATTACTTTCAGCGCACTGGCCCCCACTCCTATGCCAGGTCTAACTGAGCCGGGCAACTGTCACCCGCTCGGCCCCGGGCCAGATCCTGACATAATTGGCCTTGAAAGGGGTGGGTGGAGGTTCCGACCCTTACAGGGCTGGTTGGAAAATCCTGGAAATGGCAACGACCTGGTTAAAATGCCAGGGACCCGTTTGTTCTGGGCCCTCACCGCTTTCTAGTGGGTTCCATTGGAGTCCCTGTTGGGGTTAAAGTGGAAGTCTGGTACAGTCTTCAAGGAAATTCAGGGCCATTGCTTTTTAAAACCAAATTTCAGATGTTTTACTCTTTTTCATCAGCTTGGTTCAGCTGGTAGCAATCTCGCCTGAGTCTTAATTCAAGCTCCCACTTCATGACTTGAGCATATAATTTAGGCTGGCACTTCAGTGCACACTTAGGAATAAGATCCCATCTGCCCATTAGATGGAGATAAAGGTCACCTGCCACTATTTAAAGAAAAGCAGGGAATTTTCCTAGTATCCGGATGAACATTCCTCCCTCATCCAACACCACCAAAAATGGATTCATTGGTCATTCATGTCGCTGCTGTTTCTGGGACCTTGGAATGTCATGTTGATTTACATAGCAATAGTGATTGCACTTCAAAGTAATTAATTGTACGTGAAGCACTTGGAGATGTTCTGAGCGACACAATAAGGGATATATATATAATGTAAGAAAACCAGTAAGCACTGATAGAACCTGATTTAGTGCAACCAAAAAATTAACTAATATAAGTTAGACGGGGAAAGGCTGTTCCCACTAGTTGATGGTACAAGGACTAGGTGACACAGATTTAAGGTTTTGGGCAAGAGATACAGGGGGGAAGTGAGGATAAACTTTTTTACGCAGCGAGTGGTGAGGACCTGGAACTTGCTGCCGATAGAAGTGGTGGAAGCGGAGACACACAGGGCTCGATTTTGCCAGGCCCGAGGAGGCGGGATTGGAGGCGTGTGAGTTGTTAAAATTGCCAAAAATGGTGGGCGGGCCCGATCCCGCCTCCATCCCACCTCCGAGCAATTTTCCAAAATGTATGTTTTCTGACCCCCTTTCTATCCCGCCTCCAAGAGGCGGGATAGGCCCTTAAGGCCCTTAACAACCACTTAATTGCCTCTATAATCCCATTTTGAGAGGCCTATTCAGTTTTTAGACATTTCCCCCATCCTACACGCCTCCTCTGGAACACACCAGGTAATGCTGGCGGCCTCACAAGTGGATTGCTTACTCATAGCTGCAGCTCCACCATTACAAAGGAGTTTTCATCAATGATCATTTGCAGGTGGCAGAACTTTGTTGCTTCAGGTCTGGGGGATCTTTTAGCAGGCATACTCAGTGTTGTGGAAGTTTGGAGCCTAATACCCATCTCCAGTGTGACCTCCTGGAAAACCCCTCTCCCCACCTTGACTGAAAACCCCACCTCCCCACCGCACTTCCTCAACTGAGGCATATACCAGAAGCGTGCCGACCATTTAATTCCTTTTCTCCTGGACATCAGATTCGGATGCAGAGCAGCCGCGGCAGCAGCAGAACCATGAGCAACAGCAGCACCAACAGCAGAAGCATCAACAGGAGCGCCAAGCTGCTAGTCACCCACCTGAAGATGCACAGGCCAGAAGGCGCCAGCGCGCGACAACATTGTTGCCCGGGATGCAAGGGACGCACTCATCCTGGCCAGATTTGCTTAGCCTGCACAATCAAACACTTTAGTCTCGCTCCTTCTTACCAGAGCATCGACAATGGACAAGAACCTGCTGAATCCTATCACTCTGACCACCATTCTGACAATCACAAGGCGCCCTAAGCCCTCAATGTGAAAGTCCCATTTGCGAAATGACACAGGCCGCAACTTCAACAGTTTGCCATCAAAACACTTTATAATACAATCACAATGATGACTGGTCCAAAAACAAAACAACATAGCACCCAAGTGACTACCCTTGTGGCTACTTGTGCTTTATCTTCCTCTTACGCGTCTCCTACGTGGTGCTTCCCCTGTGGCTTCAGCAGATGTGGAGGCCCCTTGCTCACTCTCTTGCTGCTCCTGTCACAACGCCTTTGGCGGGCATCCTCTGGGGTGGCGAACCTGTGCGGGCTCGCCAACAGTCTGCTGCTCCTGCGGCTGTGCAGGGGCTGAGACGCCCATCTCAGTTCGGTGAGGGCTCTGGTGGGGCTCTGACCGAGGGCTTTGCAGTGGCATGGTCGAGTGAGCATTGGAGAGGAGCCCCCACTTCCTTGTTGTCTGCCACCAACATCCCTCTCATAGGTCAGCCCCACTTCAGAGCTAGCAAGTGGCTTGACAGCACCTTGCTGCACTGCAGGGGGGCCATGAGGACCCATTTCTGCACTGGAAGTCCTACTCCAGAGGACTTGCATGAAGGTCTGGTTTGTTTGCTCAATAGCTGACCATCGCTCCTCAAGCGATATCATTCTGTTCTGAACAATGACCATGTTTTCAATACCCTGGCGACTAAGCTACTTCATGGACGTAGCCATCCTCTCCTCTACCGTAGCCATCCTCTCCTCTACGGTAGCCAGCCTTACCATGGAGGTAGCCATCCTTTCCACGTAATTTGCCATCCTTTTTGCGGTGATGCGTTCATGCGCCAATGCCTCCACAAAGGCTCTGCTCATGTTCGCGATGGACTCCTCCATTTGCTCCACACTCGCAGCGACCCTGGAGACAAAACCTGCCAGAGATTCCTGCACCTGTTCCTGCAGTTCCAGCATCGCTCTCCTTCTGGATGGACCTGGAGGCACAGGGTCAACATGCAGCGCAGCCGAGCTGGCAGAGTCCTGCGCCCTCCGACGAGGACTCTCCACTGCTGTCCCTGTCTACACCATCTGCTGATGCTCACTTGTGAGCTGTGATACATCAGGTGACAACACTACTTTATCTCGCGAATGTCCCACCGAGGTGTGAGTGTCTGCGCTGGTGCTGGGTGCGCTGAATTCTGCTGATGCTGCGCCCTCAGAGGTTGCAGCTTGCTCTGAGGAGTCTGGAGGCTCAGGCTGTTCCTCCTGGATAGTGGGGACAGGGGCTTTAGATGGTCCTGTGGGGGAGTAAAGGAAAAAGTTAGAGATGTGAGGTCAAGGTTACATGCACATTGAATATTGCAGATGATCATAAGTCAATATGTTAGAGCATCAGAATCATTATCAGTGACTGATGTTATGTCAATGAGAGAGATGCCAAACTATTCTGTCACCAGCTTGTTGTGATGCGCTCGTCTGTCCGTCCCCCACTTGGGTATCCTCCTCGATCCCAGAAATGTCCAGGGCCATCTCCTCCCAGGGGTGAGCTGGGCTACTGAGGGTGGCCCTCCTCCTGTCCTCGCTCTTTCCCTCTCTTTTCCTGCAATGTAAGATTTGCAAAATTTCTACATTTCCCCGAAGGTTGTTATTAATAAATGGGACCCTGCGTGGGCATTTTAAATCAAAAAGGGTACCCAAGATGGTGTCCGTGCCTCGTGGCAGAAAGCCTGTAAGATTTAAAAATGGACTCTGTAACGCAGACAGCGTGTGGATCGAAACCAAAGCTGCAGTGTCTGTGAAGAGAGACTTTGTATTTTGAAACCAGACAGGACTTTGAATTATGTATTAGACCGAATTGGAGACAAATCTAAATTCAGTTAGGCCTATAGTTAAGGCCATCAAGCAGTTTACATATATAATCTGAAACAGATTAAGAAAGCCATCAAGGCTGGACAGGCCCATCAAGGAACATTCCTGACAAAACAAGTCAATTATCGGGCCGGTAGATGCGATTACCGGCCATCTAGAAAGAGTATGGAATGCTGCCATTATTTAAAATAGCCCGCCAAGATTAAGACAAAGAACTAACCTGATTTGGCGTGCAGATAAGGGTTTTCGAAAAGAGTATAATTGAAGGCCCCGGGTAGCAATCGCTCTCTTCTCGTCTCTTCTCTTCTCTCTCTGCTCTGCTCGGCTCTTCAGCCCCTGGCCCTCGTGGCTGTCACTTTTTCCCCATCCCGCGCTTACCCCCTGGCCTTTGCCCGTGCCTTTTGCCACTCCATCTGGAAATCGCCCCGGCACTGCATTGGGCGGACACGGACAATTGAGGCCAGGCGAGGCGGGACGTGACGAGGGGAGGAGGGAAGACCAACTGAGGAAGATCAACTGAGGAGATGAACTGAGGGTAGGCTTCGAATCATCGGGCCTTCAGCCTCAGCTAACCTGCGACTATCTTCATGCAAACTCAAACTGTCAGCTGAAGAAGAAGAATCATCCCTGCAAGGTAAAGTACCCAAACAGAGACTTTAACTTTGGGGTACTCAAACCTGGACAACACCCTTGCAGCGTCCGGAGACCACGTGACGACGGCAGGCTCCAGAGAGCACCAAGAGCGAACTCCGAACCCCAAGGCTGTTTTGAGTCCAACAAACCTTTTTGATTGGTGAGCATGAATTCTGGGCCCTCATAGCTTAATCTAGTTAGGTATAGGGAGTGGGATAAGGATAAGGGGATTGTTAAGATAATTGTTTTCCCTCGATGTGCCGTGTGTTCCCCATTCCCTGTATAAGTATAGTTATTTGTATTTGCCTGTAATTTTATATACTGGTAACTTCTCATAAGACTATATTAATTTTTCCTGTTTAATAAAATCCTGAGTTTTGCTTACATCCAAACCACCTGTCTACTCGAGTCTTTTCTGTATCGCTACCTGTACCTAAGTCTGGTATTGAGAATCTCAGGGGCGTGCGAGCGATTCGAACCGCTCGCGGGCAGTCAGAGGCATAACTGACTGTGCGCCACCCCCTACAGAATGGCGACCATGGCAGGACACCGGCAACAGGGTTGCGATACAGTAGACAATGGTTCGGATGACCGAACCGTGATGGAGGTAAGGATTTCTGATTATGTGTTTAGCAAGGTGAATATCACTAAGGAGTGGATCACCACTCTGTTAAAGGCTGGGCATCCGGTAGATGCAGCAGCTAAGTGGACAGAGGAAAAGGAACACAAGAAGTCCTTAGAGAAGGCAGTTTGGCTGATGTGCTTTAAAAAGCAGGTCCAGCTTTTGGACAGGCTCGTTGCAGCACAGGCAGTCGAGATAAGGGACTCAGCCCTGGAGATCCAGGATAAGGCTCTCGCAGGGGAGAAGTTATTAGTAGCTTTGCAGGCTTTGAACCAAGAAAGAGTACACTTAGTGGGAGAACACAAGGCCCAGTTGGAATACCTACGGTGCCAAGTCACCGAGGCCAAGGGAAATGAGTTAAGGTTGCGGGAGAAAAATGCCCGCTTGTCAAGGCAGATTAGGGAACAAGAAGAGAGCCTGCAGGAGGTAAAAGCCACTTATAAGCTAGCAAGTGAACAGGGGTTTGAGGAGGCAGACCACAGCCCCTGCAGAGAGAGGAAAGAAAATCTGAGCTGGGCCCTCCGGAAGGCAAAAGGCATGGTATGACTCATAAGCCCAAAGGCAGGCCAGGCAGATTTTCTGGGGAACGAGGGGAGGACAGTTCCAACGTCACTGGTAGTGTCCAGGGACGACCTGGTTGAAAGAGAGGCGACCTCACGGCCACCACCCGTAGCGCCAAGTTTCAGCGAGGTTTAGCAGCAAGGGGGGGTGGAGCCGGGGGTGGAACCCGAAGTGGAGCCAGAGGTGGAGGCGGAGGTAGAGCAAACCCCACCCGAGAGGCCAGAGCCGGGACCGATGTGCCCAGCGCGGCATCGGAGGTTCGGCCCACCCGCCAATGGCGACAATGAGGGACCCCCTCCAAAACCAGTTCGTGTTACCCTTTAACACCCAACAGCTCAGGGTTATGGTCAACCATATCCCGAAGCTTTCCGCAAAGGGAGACCCCTCGATCCACTTCAGGGAAATAGAGCAGACCACCAGCGTCAATGACTGCGATGACGTTGAGGCCAAGATGCTGCTATTCTCCCTGGAGAGTAATCTCCTCCAATCCCTCTCTGACGAGTGTAAAAGGGGGCAGAGCGGGTACGAGGAGCTTAGAGATGCGGTTCTAGAGGCCATGGGGATGGATGAGAGAAGTCCCTTCTCCCGCGTGGAGAAGACGATCCAGCTTTCTGGGGAAACCCCGCAGGCTTTTGCAGACCGGCTGTGGCCGGCGTACCGGAAGGCTTGCCCGAGGACGCCGGGCTGGGCATTCCTGAACGGGGATTCCCTCATGCATTGGCTCCATTGTCTGGTGGCGAACAGCTTGCCACAGGTCCGGTCCAAGGCAGAAGCCTGGTTCCACCCCAAAGATCCCCAGACCACAGAACTCACGGTAATTAGGCAGCTCACTCTGACCGGGTAGGAAAGACTGGCACCAGGAAGGGAGTAACCCCCCCAACACAAAGGCGAATTGTTACGGGTGCGGGAAGGATGGTCACTGGCGGGAGGAGTGCAAAAACCCTTGGAAGGATAACAAGGGAAAGAATTCCACAGCCCCAGCCCAAAAGGCGGAGGCAGGAATCACTCCCGCAGCGGTCGAGTCATTTTTGGATGCCATGAGGTCCATATTGACTGGCCAAGGGAGAGTAGCAGCCGCTACAGGTGCACTGACCCAGTCAGCCCCACCCAACCCACAGCCATGACTAAAACCAGCGCAGCCTGTCGACCTATGTCCCTTTGAAAACAATGAGGGGAACAGGCCCTGTGTTGAGATGCGGGTGGAGATATTCGGTGGACACTGGAGCTTCCGGAAGACCCGACCAATCCACCCGGGTCTAACAAGGTCCCATTTAGCCTGATGGGATCTACAGGGAATGACCAGGCTGGGGGAATGGCCAAACCTTTGGCTATAGATTTGGGATCCCTCCCTACCACGTGGGAGGGTAACCAAAGGACCCACGAGGTGGCCAAGCAGAGGGCTAGGGAAGGAGAGTTCGGGGATCCCTGTAGAGCAGGCCCGGTAGCCGCAATCCGGGACAAGGGAGGCATACAGGGGGTGGCTTTGGCCCCGGACCTAAAGCAGGTCCAGGCCCAAGACCCCGTCTGTAAGGCCGTCCCGGTAAGGAAAGAAAATAGGGAGTCCGTAGAAGGCCCATTCGGGGCAGCGGACCAGGTTTTAAGACAGGCTGCTGGTTATATTAACCAGTGCAAACTGTTTAGACCTGAAAGGGGAAAACAGCCAGTTGGGGTACGGTCTGAGGATAAAGATCCTCAGCCTGCAGCAGGAGCGAGTTCACAGACTGCACAGGCAGGCGCTGTGGCTTGCTTGAAGGGAGGGGCCATCCCGCCCATCGATTGGGACACTCCCCCACTCTTCTGGGATCCAGACGAGGGGGAGGGACCTGAGGGCGGAAACCCTGCCCCTAACCCAGGTGTAGAGAGGGAGGGACCTGTGGTTGAAAACCCCGCCCCGGACCCAGCCATGGGACCTGGGGGCGGAGACTCTCAGCTCGCAGCAGTAGGCTGCGAAGAGTTACCTGCCCCTAGCCCAGGTTCGGGAGAGGTCAAGCCTGGGGGAGCAGCGGTTCAGGTAAAAGGCCCATCAGCCAAGAAAGCCCCACCCGCCAAAGTTCCTAGAAGGTCCCCATGGACGCCCCAGCCGAGAAAGCCATGGGGTCACCAGCCCTCCAGCTACCAAGGGCCGCCCCTCGAGTCAGGGAGAGGTCCAAGGACACAGGTCCTCAGCCAGCAGCCACGGGCTGCAAGGGACCAACAGTGAAGGACGGTGCGGTCACACCGGGGGTAACGGCGAGCCACAGTCCGACCAGGGATTAGCCTGGCCGCCCGGAGACGGGTGGCAGATGTACATAGTTTTAGTTTAAGTTTAAGTTTTAAGTAAGGTGTAATTATTTGATTGGCTATGATAAATTGACCCTTAGTGTTAGGGGGATTAAATACGTGGGGTTACGGGGATAGGGTGGGATATGTGTTGGTGTAGGGGTTACGGGGATCGGGTGGGATATGTGTCGGTGCAGGCTCGATGGGCCGAAATGGCCTCTATCTGCACTGTGGGGTTTCTGTGATTCTGTGAAACCTTTTTGATTGGTGAGCATGAATTCTGGCTCCTCATAGCTTAATCTAGTTAGGTATAGGGGGTGGGATAAGGATAAGGGGATTGTTAAGATAGTTGTTTTCCCTCGATGTGCCGTGTGTTCCCCATTCCCTGTATAAGTATAGTTATTTGTATTTGCCTGTAATTTCATATACTGGTAACTTCTCATAAGACTGTATTAATTTTTCCTGTTTAATAAAATCCTGAGTTTTGCTTACATCCAAACCACCTGTCTACTCGAGTCTTTTCTGTATCGCTACTTGTACCTAAGTCCGGTGTCGAGAATCTCAGGGGCGTGGCAGCGATTCGAACCGCTCATGGGCAGTCAGAGGCATAACTGACTGGGCTCACGCGCCACCCCCTACAGCAATGAGGGACACAAGTGGAGTTTGTGTGGGAATGAAGGAGTGAGTGTAGAGAATCCATAACATAGGTGCTTAGAAGGACACAAAGGGCCCTCCCTGTGTGTTGAAAGTTGTTGTCATGGCTCACAGTAATAGGGAGTGTGAGGGCTGCATGGTCGAATAGTTAAGTGAATGTGACCATAGAGAGAGAGGGAATGGGTAAGGGTGCAGGGATGTAAGTATCAAGGGGCATGTGGAGGAAGAGGTTGGCAAAGCAGAGTGCTGGTGAGCAGAGGCGATGGGGATCAGATTGAGGGTGATGGGAAAGTCATACTCACTTTTCCTGTGCGGAGAAGGTCATGAAACCTCTTCCTGCACTGCAGCCAGGTTCTGCGGCTCAGCGAAATGGAGTTGACCTCCTGGGCCACTTGTAGCCACACAGCTTTTGTCTGCTGGGGTGGTTTCTTCCTCCCTGAGGAAGGGAACAGCGCCTCCTTATTACAGCTGGCTCCGTGCACCAGAGCTTGGAGGGAGGGCTCATCAAATCGAGGAGCACACTTTTGCTTGATTGTTGACATTTTCCACAATTCAACTCCTTCATATAAATTGCAGAGCCTTTGCAGTCTCCAGAAGAATCAAGGCTGTTTGCAGGCCTTAAATCCAACAACATTGATGACGTCATCGGAGGCGACTTTCTGTATGAAAAGACTCATTGGGCCAGTGGCTCCCGCACGCAGGAAATCAATTGCCCAATTAGGGAAAAAATCCCACTTTTTCAACACATCACTTAGGAGTCGGGGTCCTGACACGATTTCCACCTGACATGCTCCAGCCCGCCCACAATGTTTTCAAGGAGAGACTGGATAGGCACTTGAGGGAAATAAAATTGCAGGGCCAAGGGGATGGAGCGGGGGAATGGGACTGACTGGATTGCTCTACAGAGAGCCAGCATGGACTCGATGGGCCGAATAGCCCCCTTCTGTGCCGTTATGACTCTATGACTCTATGACTATAAGCATAAAAATGTGTAAACCTATTTACAGTATAATAATTTCAATCCTGCTTTTAACTTTTAATTATCAGCATCTTTCTATTCTGTCTTAATTGCTTCCCTCACACACAAGACAATGCATTTCAGTGACATTTCAAATTGCTGCAGCTGTGGCTTGTGATTGCTTTTATTTTTGCATGATTGTAAAAATAAGCTTTGACTTTCAGAATCTGGGAAAATTGGGGTTGTGCATGCTAGTGGCAAGTT
Organism: Somniosus microcephalus; assembly: GCF_052327205.1. Taxonomy (NCBI): domain Eukaryota; kingdom Metazoa; phylum Chordata; class Chondrichthyes; order Squaliformes; family Somniosidae; genus Somniosus; species Somniosus microcephalus. The sequence goes on along the minus strand of NC_140995.1, from coordinate 165,376,067 downwards.
TGTGCCTAAGCTCAGTAATGGGTGGGGGGGGGGTGGAGAGGGGTGAGGGGAGGGGGGTGTTGGACTGGATAGAATTTTAAAGTTATGCCCCTCCTCTCATTAGATTGGGCTCCCTGCTCCATGGCTGCCCACAACCATAGAGAACAAATGAGGATAGGAGTTAACCAGCCTCACTCAAGCAGTTGACTTGGTAGGAAGAGATGGCACTCACCTTATGCTGTATAAAAGCTGTATAGGGCATTGGAGAGGGTTCTTTTGGCGTTACGGTGCCAGCAAGTATCCTCCATTTGTTATGATCCTTCACTTTGTGACTGCCTTGACAAATCTTCATAACTGCAGCAGCACCTTAAAGGGGCCAGAGCATAAAAACTTTTTTCTGCCTGCAAGTGACAATTTTCCTTTTCTAAACATGCCCAGGAGGACTGTTGCAGGGTACAGAGCCCCTGCCCCTTCTGCCCCCTCCACCCCCCCATCCCCACTTGACATTGATGTTGAAGTGCTACTTCAGGAGGCTGGACTCAGAAGGGAGGCTGACTTTGCAATGGACAAAGATTAGGCCCCTATAAAAGCTGGAAGGAGGTGACCAGGGCAGTCAGAGCCAATTCCAACATTTGGCACACAACCACTCAATGCACTAAAATCTTAATGATCTTACCAGGTCAGGCAACTAAGAGCTACTAGCCACAGCTTCCAAACATGCACTGTACTAAGCATGCCTACCACTTAGAACCATCTCTTCCACACACTGTGTTAATGTGAAATCAAAACAGAAAATGCTGGAAATACTCAGTAGGTCAGGCAGCATCTGTGTAGAAAGAAACAGAGTTAACGTTTCAGGTCGATGACCTTTCATCAGAACAGTTCTGATTTCCAAATTCGCTGACGACACTAAACTAGGAGGAGGGGTGGGCTCTGATGAGGATGTCAGGAGGCTACAGTGCGATTTGGACAGGTTGGGGGAATGGGCGGATACGTGGCAGATGCACTATAATGTGGATAAATGCGAGGTTATCCACTTTGGGGGTAAAAACAGGAGGGTAGATTATTATCTAAATGGCAATAGATTGGGAGATGGGGAAGTGCAGAGGGACCTGGGTGTTCTTGTGCACCAGTCACTGAAGGAGAGCATGCAGGTGCAACAGGCGATTAAGAAGGCAAATGGTATGTTGGCCTTCATATCAAGGGGGTTCGAGTATAGGAATAGGGATACCTTACTACAGCTGTACAAGGTGCTGGTGAGACCGCATCTGGAGTATTGTGTACAGTTTTGGTCGCCCCATCTGCGGAAGGATGTTCTTGCCATGGAAAGAGTGCAACGGCGATTCACCAGGCTGATACCTGGAATGGCGGGAATGACCTACGAAGAGAGATTAAATAGTTTGGGCTTGTACTCACTGGAGTTTAGAAGATTGAGAGGGGATCTCATCGAAACATATAAAATTGTGGCAGGCCTGGACAGGCTGAATTCAGAGAGAATGTTTCCAATGGCCGGGGAGCACAGAACCAGGGGCCACAGTCTAAAAATAGCGGGCAAATCATTTAAAACAGAGATGAGGAAGAATTTCTTCACTCAAAGAGTGGTGAGCCTGTGGAATTCCCTGCCACAGAGGGCTGTGAAGGCTAATTCAATAAATATTTTCAAGAGAGAATTGGATATATTTCTGAAGGCTAAGGGGATTAAGGGTTACGGAGAAAAGGCGGGGACGGGGTACTGAACTGGTAAGATCAGCTATGATCTCAGACGAAGATCAGCCATGATCTCATTGAATGGCGGAGCAGGCTCGAAGGGCCGAATGGCCTACTCCTGTTCCTATCTCTATGTTTCTATGTTTCTATGACCTGAAACGTTAACTCTGTTTCTCTCTCCACAGATGCTGCCTGGCCTACTGAGTATTTCTAGCATTTTTTGTTTTTATTTCTGATTTCCAGCATCCGCAGTATTTTGTTTTTGTACTATGTTAATGTACTTGAATTGCTCACAGCCAATGGTCAGAAAGCACTACAGTGTCCTTGACTCCCCGAGCCTTCATCTGAAAGTGTTCACTCACATCATTGCAAGCATTGGCCCTACAAATAACTTGCATGGAATGGTGCACCTGTCATCACTCTCCTTACATCTATAAGGAGCAAGAGGTTAAGTGTAAGAATTCATGTACTGCATATGGGCAACAAAGGGAAGCACAGTGGAAGAAAGAAATAGGCACTCACCCAAAAAAGGTTTACATGAATGATTTCAAGATAATTGGCAAAAGTCCAGAGGGGAGATGAGGAGATTTTTTTTTTACGCAGAGAAATGTTATAATCTTTAATGCACAGCCGGAAAGGGTGGTGGAAGCAGATTCAGTAGCAACTTTCAAAAGGGAATTGGATATGCACTCGAAGGGGAAACATTTGGAGGCCTACAGGGAAAGAGCAGGAGAGCGGGACTAATTGGATAGCTCTTTCAAAGAGCCGGCACAGGCACAATGGGCTGAATGACTTCCTTCTGTGCTGTATGATTCTATGAAAAATTTGGTTGTGCTAAATTTGCTACGCATGCAGACATTGTTCTTTGGAAAGTTTGGAAGTTGCTTTTATCTGGTGGGATAAATGGGAGCTGTGTGATTTGCAGTGTAGAAGGAGGGTTCTATACATGATGGTATGTTAGCGGTGGGGAGGAGGTCAAACGTACACAGGACATTTCATGCAGTGGTCAGATGAGGTAGTCAAAAGAAGGTCTGCTGTATCAGCGTGGCATTAATGTGCCTTGTAGCCAGCAAGTAGTTGTTCCCCACACCCTCGTCAGGCTGCTGGTCCTGCTTCTTGGACAAATCCAGGTTGGAGAACCTTTGCCTGTGTGCTCTGGTATGGGGGTACCCAATGGTGGGGGCCAACAATTGTGACACAGCTTCACCCATCTGGCCTCCTTCTGGTGATCCACTTCTTCTTCCTGCAGGAAATAACCTCCCAGAAATGTCGGGGAACATAGGGTCTGATGAAAGGGAGGAACTGAAAGAAATCAGTATTTGAAGGGAAATGGTGTTAGGGAAATTGATGGGATTGAAGGCCGATAATTCCACAGGGCCTGATAATCAACATCCTAGGGCACTTAAGGAAGTGGCCCTAGAAATAGTAGATGCATTGCTGATCATCTTCCAACATTCGATGGAATCTGGAACAGTACCCATGGATTGGAGGGTAGCTAATGTTACCCCACTATTCAAAAAAGGTGGTAGAGAGAAAATGGGGAATTACAGACCAGTAAGCCTGACATCGGTAGTGGGGAAAATGCTAGAGTCCATTATAAAAGATGTAATAGCAGAGCACTTGGAAAACAGTGACAGGATCGGACAAAGTCAACATGGATTTACAAAAGGTAAATCGTGCTTGACTAATCTACTGGAATTTTTTGAGGATGTAACTAGTAAAATAGATAAGGGAGAACCAGTGGATGTGGTGTATTTGGACTTTCAGAAGGCTTTCGATAAGGTCCCACATAAGAGATTAGCATGTAAAGTTATGGCACATGGGATTGGGGGCAAGGTACTGACTTGGATAGAGAACTGGTTGGCAGATAGAAAGCAAAGAGTTGGAATAAACGGGTCTTTTTCCGAGTGGCAGGCAGTGACTAGTGGGGTACCGCAGGGATCGGTCCTTAGACCCCAGCTATTCACAATATATATTAATGATCTAGACAAGGGAACTAGATGTAATATCTCCAAATTTGCAGACGACACAAAGCTGGGTGGGCGTGTGTGCTGTGAGGAGGATGCCGAGAAACTCCAGGATGATTTGGACAGGTTGGGTGATTGGGCAGAAGCGTGGTGAACCTGTGGAATTCTCTACCACAGAAGGCAGTAGAGGCCAATTCATTAAATATATTCAAGAAGGGGTTGGTTATATTTCTTAAGGCTAAAGGGATCAAGGGGTATGGGGAGAAAGCAGGGACCGGGTACTGAACTTGGATGATCAGCCATGATCGCATTGAATGGCGGAGCAGGCTCGAGGGGCCGAATGGCCTACTCCTGCTCCTATCTTCTATATTTCTATGTAAACAAAAGTATGGAAAATCCCCAGTAGGACAACCCATTTTGTCCTGTCTGAAGGGAAGGGGTAAAATAGCAAACCCACATCAAATAGTGGAACGAGATACACCAGTAATTCTGTGGGACTTCTCCTAATAGTTGGCTGTAACTTTTGGCCGAAGATCAGCAGAAACCTCAGAGAAAAGGCATAAACGGCCACTTGCACCATTTCTCCAGGGTTTCCATCAATCCTCTGCCAATGTTATGGCAGACAATAGGTGGCCCCTGTGGAAATTCAACCCATACAGTAAAATGGCAGAGAGGAGCAAACAAAAATAATCCAAAATCATTGGAGAAGGTAAGATCCTGTAAACCTTTGAATTATCTTGACCTGGCTCTTTAAATTTGCTTCCATCTTTCCCCCAGAGCCTAGTACTCTGGAAGCTCATTTTATATGGGTGTAACTCCCGCTGAGGCCAAATAAGGCGGAAAAGATGGAAACTGAGACGGAGATAATCACTTCATTATTACAGCCTTGTTTGAATGCACAAATTTGGTACCATACACTTATGCACGGCTTAAATCATAGAATAATATTCAAATGGTATGAAGTTACATCACTTATACCAGATACTTTAATTTTATTATTTTTCTTTAATTGCTATAATAAATAAATATCAGTGGCATTTTCCTAAGATTTTGTATTTATTTTATTTTTTCTCTTTGAAAATCTATTGTTCATCATAAATTATTACTGTAATATGAAGATTACATCCACAAATCTATGGAAAGTCCTGGGAAATCACATTTTAGTACATGCACTACTAAGCAAATCTGTAATTACAGGTCCCCATACCCAACTATATTTAGTAACCATGTCACAGTTACAGTCAGCACTAAAAATGACTTGTGAATGAATGTGGATTTTTCAGAATGTTTACTTGCATATATGAACATGATCACATATGTGTGACCTGGGACATGTGCCCCGTGATAGAGCAAAATTTGTTCATCCCAGTTTGGCATAAAAATAAAACAAAAAAGGTGACTCAACCATGGCTAACAAGGGAAATTAGGGATAGCATAAGATCCAAGGAGAGGACATATAAATTGGCCAGAAAAAGCAATAATCCTGAGGATTGGGAGCAGTTTAGGATTCAACAAAGGAGGACAAAGGGATTAATTAAGAAAGGGAAAATAGAATATGAGAGTAAGCTTTCAGGGAACATAAAAACTGACTGTAAAAGCTTTTATAGATATGTGAAGAGAAAAAGATTGGTGAAGTCAAGCGTAGGTCCCTTGCAGTCAGAATCAGGGGAATTTATAATGGGGAACAAAGAAATGGCAGACCAACAAAATACATATTTTGGTTCTGTCTTCACCAAGGAGGACACAAATAACCTCCCAGAGATGTCGGGGAACATAGGGTCTGATGACAGGGTGGGACTGAAAGAAATCAGTATTTGTAGGGAAATGGTGTTAGGAAAATTGATGGGACTGAAGGCCGATAAATCCCCAGGGCCTGATAATCTACATCCTAGGGTACTTAAGGAAGTGGCCCTAGAAATAGTAGATGCATTGCTGGTCATCTTCCAGAACTCGATAGACTCTGGAACAGTACCCATGGATTGGGGGGTAGCTAATGTTACCCCACTATTCAAAAAAGGTGGTAGAGAAAAAGCTGGGAATTATAGACCGGTAAGCCTGACATCGGTAGTGGGGAAAATGCTAGAGTCCATTATAAAAGATGTAATAGCAGAGTACTTGGAAAGCAGTGACAGGATTGGACAAAGTCAACATGGATTTACAAAAGGTAAATCATGCTTGACTAATCTACTGGAATTTTTTGAGGATGTAACTGGTAAAATAGATAAGGGAGAACCAGTGGATGTGGTGTATTTGGACTTTCAGAAGGCTTTCGATAAGGTCCCACATAAGAGATTAGCATGCAAAATTAAAGCACATGGGATTGGGGCAAGGTATTGACTTGGATAGAGAACTGGTTGGCGGACAGAAAGCAAAGAGTTGGAATAAACGGGTCGTTCTCCGAGTGGCAGGCAGTGACTAGTGGGGTACCGCAAGGATCGGTCCTAGGACCCCAGCTGTTCACAATATATATTAATGATCTGGACGAGGGAATTGGATGTAACATCTCCAAATTTGCAGACGACACAAAGCTGGGTGGGAGGGTATGCTGTGAGGAGGATGTCGTGAAACTCCAGTACAATTTGGACAGGTTGGGTGATTGGGCAGAAACATGGCAAATGCACTATAATGTGGATAAATGTGAGGTTATCCACTTTGGTGGCAAAAACAGGAAGGCAGATTATTTCTTGAATGGCAATAGATTGGGAGAAGGGGAAGTGCAAAGAGACCTGGGTGTTCTTGTGCACTGGTCGCTGAAGGTAAGCATGCAGGTGCAGCAGGCGGTTAAGAAGGCAAATGGTATGTTGGCCTTCGTAGCAAGAGGGTTGGAGTACAGGAACAGGGATGTCTTGTTACAGTTGGACAGGGCCTTGGTGAGACCGCACCTTGAGTATTGTGTGCAGTTTTGGTCGCCTTATCTGAGGAAGTACGTTCTTGCCATGGAAGGAGTGCAGCGAAGATTCACCAGGCTGATACCTGGGATGGCAGGAATGACGTATGAGGAGAGATTGTGTCGATTGGGCTTATACTCACTGGAGTTTAGAAGATTGAGAGGGGATCTCATCGAAACCTATAAAATTCTGTCAGGCCTGGACACACTAAATGCAGGAAGGATGTTTCTGATGGCCAGGGAGTCCAGAACCAGGGGTCATAGTCTAAGGATAAGGGGTAAGCCATTTAGGACTGAAATGAGGAGGAATTTCTTCACCCAGAGAGTGGTGAACCTGTGGAATTCTCTGCCACAGAGGGCGGTGGAGGCCAGTTCATTAAATATAATCAAGAAGGAGTTAGATATATTTCTTAAGGCTAAAGGGATCAAGGGATATGGGGAGAAGGCAGGGACAGGGTACTGAATTTGGATGATCAGCCATGATCAAATTGAATGGCGGAGCAGGCTCGAGGGGCTGAATGGCCTACTCCTGCTCCTATCTTCCATCTATGTATCTATGTAAAATGTTCCTTGGGATTGAACCAATAGCCACTTATTTGAGCACAATTTATTACATTGGATAAAATAATTGGAATGTTCAACCAGGAGGACTATCAAGTTGTCACCTTTAATAAATCTTTATTTATGATGGCTCCATCACAATTTTAAACTAACTTTAAATTGTGCCCTGAATGACAAGGTCAGCGCTCTCGGTACAGAATAGGCTTGAAGGCCTCAATATTAACCATCCCATGACGGGGGAGGGCGAGGGTCAGGAGTGGGGCGGGGTTCAGGAGTTCAATACTGAGAACACGATTCCAACACAACGCATACGCCCACCGTCTTTTTTATGGCGGCGGACATCGTCCAAGTATCCCGCCGTGAAGAGGCGGAGCACCTCATTAACATATTTAAATTGGGTTTCCACCGTGCAAATGGGAGCCCGATTTAAAATCTCTCCGCTTTCACTCTCTCCGCCACCTCCTCCCCCCCGGATCCCGATCATGGATTCTCTCCTCCCGATCGCGGGCTCTCAATCCCCTCCCGATTGTGGGTTCTCTCCCCATTCCCAACTGCCGGCGTTCCCTGCCGCCTGCCAGCCAGCCAGGCTGTCCATTTGGGAAACTGTGCTAAAAGATGTAATTGCAGTTAAGTTCGGCAACACTTCCACGTCTCCAAACTCGCCCGGTTCTTCGGACGTTTTCGGCCTCACCGCACCCTCCCTGCCTCCCCGTAAATAGCGGGGCAGTAAAGCTTAAAGTAAAATCTTTTTCAAAAGTGCATCAAACTCCATCAGTGTTCAGTTAGAAGATACCAAAACATTCAGAATGATACTAATACATTCTAGTTTGTTTCCTGCTAAAAATAGCATTTTGAGTATTCCCAGTGTCTTCCTCGGTATATCCGTGATCTCCAGATAATGTAATTGCTTTTTAAGCTACTTGTCCTGTAATTTATGCGCGCTACCTTGGTTTATCTCATTCCGTGATTTCTTGCTGCAAGTCCCCTGCTGATCTCTCTCATGCTGGATTTTCTTATAAGTAAGTGCCTAAGAAAGTATGAAATGAAGCAGAATCATCTGAACCAGAGAATTTCTTCCTTTCACTGATATATATACAATGTCACCCATATCTAACTTATTTAATCTTCTGAGGGAACGTTCGGCCAAGATTCCTCTCACTTGCCAAAAGTAATTTTGCTGAATTCCGGGATATCTATCAAAACTTTTAACCTGCATTGCTTATCCTTGAGTGTGTGAATCGAGGCTGACACTCCAGTGCAGTACCGAGGGAGTGCTGCACTGTTGGAGGTGCCGTCTCTCGGATGAGACGTTAAACCGAAGCCCCGTCTGCTCTCCCAGGTGGATGTAAAAGATCCTGTGGCACTATTTCGAAGAAGAGCAGGGGAGTTATCCCCGGTGTCCTGGCCAATATTTATCCCTCAATCAACATCATTAAAAACAGATTATCTGGCCATTATCACATTGCTGTTTATAGGAGCTTGCTGTGTGCAAATTGGCTGCCGCGTTTCCTACATTACAACAGTAACTACGCTTCAAAAAAATACTTGGTTGGCTGTGAAGCGCTTTGGGACGTCTGGTGGTCATGAAAGGCGCTGCTTAAATGCAAGTCTTTTTTTCTGTGCACATGCCATGTGTGTAGTCTCAGCAGCATTGCAGCCATCATAGTTTATAGACTATTGGATGATCATTGTCAGTACTGACCTTGCAACAATCAATTCCATTCCGAAGATATTCATCCATAAAAAAACATAAAACTACAAATGCTGTTAATCTGAAAGAAAAACAAAATTCTGAAAACGCTCAGCAGGTCATTCAGCGCATGAGGATAGAACAGACAAGTTGACATTTCATGTGCAATCTTCATACGTATTTATCCAGTTCTTTTTTGAAGAAGAAATGAATCAACACAACACAATTGCTTATGCTGGGAGTCTGTTCTAGCGCCACCAATCTTGGAAAAAATGCTCTAATCATGCTTGAAGCTTGCTAATTTTACATTTACGTGCTCTAGTTGTTCAAAACAAATAGTTTACTTTTATTTGCACTAACAATTATCTCATCAATTTAAAGAGCCGAGGGCTAAAATTCTGCTGGTGGAGGATGGGTGTGACGCTGTTTGGAAGCCTAGCAGAAAAGATTTTATTAAAGATTCCACTTTATGCTCAGGACTCCATTTTATGGTTAAAAGGCAGTTTTTGCAGAATCTGATGAAACAGACGATACCAGTAGAATGTCACGACAGCTCTAATCATATAACCTTGTAATTCTGACCTTCTAATAAATGCACCGATCTATTTGGTGACTATGGGGTAGAGATTCCACTTTGGGCGCAATCGGGAAACTGGCCGCAAATTGCACTTGAAATGGCGCCAGTTTTCCGAAGTGAAGTTCTGCTTCAGGTTTCCACCCAAACTCAATTGCATAATCGCAAACACATCCTCCATGAACCAGCGCAATCAGTCAGTGTAATAGAACGTAATCATTTATTTGTCTTTGCCTTAAAAAATATTTATTGATGTATTTAATAGCGGTAACCTGGTGCAGTTTGATTAGTACAGCCGAAAATGGGTTTGTCACAAAAAAATAAACATTTTTAATAAGAATATCGAGTCCTACACCTGTCTGTAACCTGGTTTAAAATCACTGAAAATGACTTTAAAAACTATACAGAACCATTTACTAGTTTCATTGGTGTACCCTAGTCAGTATCTTAGAAAATCAAATATTTTTTAACATGTAAAAACATTTTTATAAAAGCCTACTAGTGTCTGTGTTCCTTAAAAAAATAAGCTCAATTTGAAGAGCCTCCTCAAACGGCTGAAATTGGCGGAAACTCGTCATCCTCATTATTTCGATCTGGGGTGGGTGGGCAGTTTTGTGGGCGGGGCTGGTATCGGGCGAAATTATCTTTAAGTCAGCGTTAAAGATCGTGGAAACTCGATTTACGTGTCATGTAATTTGCGTTTAAAGTTCCCCGATCTTTTACGCTGGGTCAGCCGATTTCACCTATCTTGTGCTAATAATACGAGCGCAACTTAGCGGCACGTCTATCCCTGAATGTTTACCATTACTGTACATGTATGGACAGCTTTTGTTATGAGACCCACTCTCTGGAATGCTGAGCTGATATAAATTAATGAAAATGTGAAGGTCATGGAGGAGGTAATACATAGGATTAAACTAGCTTGGCAGGGGGATGGGCACCAGCATATAGGAGTAGAAAAGAGGAATAAGTTGCATAAAAGAGTGAGTGTGTTGGATAGCACTAGAGAAGATAGTACTAGTGGTGGTAGTAGTACCATATTAGATAGGAGCAGACTAAGAAAGACTGAAAAATTCAAAAATGTGTTTAGAATGTATGTACGTAAACGCACAAAGTGTGGTGAATAAGGTTGGTGAGCTACAAGCACAATTAGTTGTGTGGCAATATGATGCGCAATACCGAAAAAGTGGCTTAAAAATGGTAAGGACTGGGCACTTAATATTCAAGGGTACAAGATGTTCAGAAAAGATTGGGAAGAAAAAAAGGGAGGTGGGGTGGCAGTGCTGATTAAGGAAGACATTGTAGTGTTGGAAAGGGAGGATGTTCTTGAGGGGACAAGTACAGAATCCATTTGATTAGAGTTGAGGAGCAAAAAGGGTATGATCACGCTATTGGGGGTATTCTATAGGCCTCCAAATAGTGAGAGGGAGGTAGAGGAGCAAATCTGCAGGGAAATCGCAGAGATATGCAAGAGCTATAGAGTGGTGATATTGGGGGACTTTAATGACCCAAATATCGATTGGGATAATGTTAAGGTAAAGGGAAAGGAGGGAGAGGAATTTCTGACTTGTGTTCAGGAGAATTTCCTTGACCAATATGTTCTTGGCCCATCTAGGGAGGAGGCATTGTTGGATCTGGTGCTGGGGAATGAGGTGGGCCAGGTCGACCAAGTGTCTGTGGGAGAACACTTGGGTACGAGTGATCATCGTATCAAGATTTAGATTAGCAATGGATGGGAGCAAGGAACAATCTAGAGTGGAACTTCTAAACTGGAATAGGGCTAACTTCAATGAGATGCGAAAGGATCTAGCCAGAGTAAAATGGAACCAAAGACTGACAGGAAAAACTGTTATAGAACAATGGGAGATCTTTAAGGAGGAAATGTTCCAAGTACAGGCTAGGTACATTCCAACAAGAGGGAAGGGTAAGGAAACCAAAGCAAAGGCTCCTTGGATTACGAGGGAGATAGAGAAGATGATGAAACCAAAAAAGAGGGTGTATGTTAAGGAGGTGCTCTTCCCTTCTTCAGGTAGAAAAAAGCCACCCCAGCAGACTAAAGCTGTGTGGCTGCAAGTGGCCCAGGAGGCCAACTCCATCTCTATGAGCCACAGAACCTGGCTGCAGTGCAGGAAGAGGTTTCATGACCTTCTCCGCACAGGAAAAGTGAGTATGACTTTCCCATCACCCTCAATCTGATCCCCATCGCCTCACCTCACCAGCACTCTGCTTTGCCAACCACTTCCTCCACATGCCACTTGACACTTACATCCCTACACCCTTACCCAGTCCCTCCCTCTCTATGGTCACATTCACTTAACTATTCGTCCATGCAGCCCTCACAATCCCTATCACTGTGATGCAACGACAACATAAGAAATAGGAGCAGGAGTAGGCCAATCGGCCCCTCGAGCCTGCTCCGCCATTCAATAAGATCATGGCTGATCTGATCCTAACCGCCAATCTACTATCACAGAACTATCTCCTGAATCTAACAGAATTAGACACATGAAATAGGAGCAGGATCAGGCTACACGGCCCCTGGGCCCGCTCCGCTACCCACAGGGCCATGACCGATCCGAACCTAGACTCATGTCCAAATTCCTGCCCGCTCCCCGTAACCCTTAATTCCCTTTACTTCTAGGAAACTGTCTATTTCTGTTTTAAATTTATGTAATGATGTAGCCTCTACAGCTTTTTGGGGCAGCATATTCCATGGACCTACCACCCTCTGAGTGAAGTAGTTCCTCCTCATCTCAGTTTTGAAAGAGCAGCCCTTTATTCTAAGACTATGCCCCCTAGTACTAGTTTCACCCATCATCGGGAACATCCTCCCCGCATCCACCCGATCCAACCCCTTCACAATCTTATATGTTTCAATAAGATCGCCTCTCATTCTTCTGAACTCCAATGAGTAGAGTCCCAATCTACTCAACCTCTCCTCATATGTCCATCCCCTCATCCCCGGGATTAACCGAGTGAACCTTCTTTGTACTGACTCGAGAGCAAGTATGTCCTTTCTTAAGTATGGACACCAAAACTGTATGCAGTATTCCAGGTGCGGTCTCACCAATACCTTGTACAACTGAAGCAATACCTCCCTATTTTTATATTCTATCCCCCTAGCAAGGAAAGCCAACATTCCATTGGCCTTCTTAATCACTTGTTGCACCTGCATACTAACCTTTTGAGTTTCGTGCACCAGGACCCCCAGATCCCTTTGTACTTCAGTACTTTCCAGTTTCTTGCCATTAAGATAATAACTTGCTCTCCGATTTTTCCTGCCAAAGTGCATAACCTCACACTTTCCAGTATTGTATTCCATCTGCCAAATCTCTGCCCACTTACTTAGCCTGTCTATGTCCCCTTGCAGGTTTTTTATGTCCTCCTCACTCACTACTTTCCCTCCCATCTTTGTACCATCTGCAAACTTTGATATGTTACACTCGGTCCCCTCCTCCAAATAGTTAATATAGAACTTACAACACACAGGTTTGTCTCCTTCTAAGCATCCATGCGATGGATTCTCTACACTCACTCCTTCATTCTCACTCAAACTGCACTTGTGTCCCTCATTGCAGGAAAAGAGACCCCACAATAAGAGGGAAAGAGCGAGGACAGGAGGAGGGCCACCCACAGTAGCCCAACTCACCACCTGGGAGGAGGCGGCCCTGGAAATTGCTGGTGTTGAGGACGATTCCCAAGTGGGGGATGGACAGACGGGCACATCAGAGCAAGCTGGTGACAGAATAGTTTGGCATCTCTCTCATTGACATAGCATGAGCCACTGATAATGATTCTGATGCTCTAACATATTGACTTATGATCATCTGCACTATTCAATGTGCATGTAACCTTGACCTCACATCTCTAACTCTTTCCTTTACTCCCCCACAGGACCATCGAGAGCCCCCGTCCCCACTGTCCAGGAGGAACAGCCTGAGCCTCAAGACTCCTCAGAGGAAGCTGCAACCTCTGAGGGTGCAGCATCAGCAGAATTCAGTGCACCCAGCACCAGCGCAGACACTCACACCTCGGTGGGACCTTCGCGAGATAGAGTAGTGTTGTTACCTGGTGTATCACAGCTCACATGTGAGCATCAGCAGATGGTGGAGACAGGGACAGCAGCAGAGAGTCCTAGTCGGAGGGCGCAGGACTCTGCCAGCTCAGCTCAGCTGCATGTCGACCCTGTGCCTGCATCCAGAAGGAGAGCGGTGCTGGAGCTCCAGGAAGAGGTGCAGGAGTCTCTGGTAGGTTTTGTCTCCAGGGTCGCTGCGAGTGTGGAGCAAATGGAGGAGTCCATCGCGAACATGAGCAGAGCCTTTGTGGAGGCATTGGCGCATGAACGCATCACCACGGAAAGGATGGCAACCTCTGTGGAAAGGATGGCTATGGTAGAGAAGAGGATGGCTACGGCCATGGAGGAGCTAAGTCGCCAGAGTGTTGAAAACATGGTAATTTTTCAGAATAGACTGGCATCTCTTGAGGAGTGATGGTCAGCTATTGAGCATAGAAACCAGACCTTCATGGAAGTTCTCTGGAGTAGGACTTCCAGTGTAGAAACAGGTCCTCATGGCCCCCCTGAAGTGCAGCAAGGTGCTGTCAAGCCACTTGCTAGCTCTGAAGTGGGGCTGACCCATGAGAGGGATGTTGGTGGCAGACAACAAGGAAGTGGGGGCTCCTCTCCAAGCGCTCACATGACCATGCCACTGCAAAGCCCTCAGTCAGAGTCCCACCAGAGTCCTCACCCAACTGAGATGGGCTCCCCTGCATAGCCACAGGAGCAGCAGACTGTTGCTGAGCCCTCACAGGTTCGCAACCCCAGAGGATAGCCACCAAAGGTGTTGAGACAGGAGCAACAAGAAAGTGAGCAAGGAGCCTCCACATCTGCTGAAGCCATGGGGGAAGCACCACGTAGGAGCACGCATAAGAGGAAGATAATGCACAAGTAGTCACAAGGTTAGTCACTTGGGTGTTATGTTGTGTTTATTTTTGAAATTGTATCAATTGCTTGTTGTGATAAAAATTTCCGATGGCAAACTGTTGAAGTTGTGGCCTGTGTCATTTCGCAATGGGACTTCCACATTGAGGGCTTAGAGCGACTTGCAATTGTCAGTATGGTGGTCAGAGTGATAGGATTCCGCAGGTTCTTGTCCATTGTCGATGCTCTGGTAAGAAGGTGCGAGGTAAAAGTGTTTGATTGTGCAGCCTAAGCAAATTTGGCCAACATGACTGCGTCCCTTACATCCCGGGCAGCAATGTGGTCGCGCGCTGGCGCCTTCTGGCCTGTGCAGCTTTAGGTGGGTGAGCAGCAGCTTGGCACTCCTGTTTTTGCTGCTGCTGTTGGTGCTGCTGTTGTTCATGGTTCTGCTGCTGCCACGGCTGGTCTTCGTCCGAATCTGATGTCCAGGAAGAAAGGAAATAAATGGTCGCCATGCTTCTGGTATATACCTCAGTTGAGGAAGTGCTCAGTCAAGGTGGGGAGAGGGGTTTCCCAGCAGGTCACACTGGAGATGGGTGTCAGGCTCCAAACTTAGTATGCCAGCTAAAAGCTCCCCCAGACCTGAGACAATAAAGTTCTGCCACCTGCAAGTGATCATTGGTGAAAACTGCTTTTTAATGGTGGAGCTGCAGCTGTTAGTAAGCAATCCACTTGTGCAGCCACCTGGATTAACTGCTGCGTTCCAGAGGAGGTGTGTAGGATGGGGGAAATGTGTTAAAATCAGAAAGGCCTCTCAAAATGGGATTATAGAGGCAATTAAGTGGTTGTTAAGGGCCTATCCCACCTCTTGGAGGCGGGATGGAAACGGGGTCTGAAACCACGAATGTGGGAAAATTGCTCGGAGGTGGGATTGGAGCTGCCCGCCATTTTTTGCGATTTTAACACCACACACGCCTCCAATCCCACCTCCTCGGGCCTGGCAAAATCGAGCCCTCAATGTTTTCAAGGGGAGACTGGATAGGCACTTCAAGGAAATAAACTTGCAGGGCTATGGGGATAGAGCACGGGAATGGGACTGACTGGATTGCTCTACAGAGAGCTGGCACGGACCCGATGGGCCGAATGGCTTCTTTCTGTGCCGTTATGACTTTATGGGGGAAAATTCAATTGCTTTGCCCTAAGAGGGCGCTAACGGGGCGCAAAGCAACTAGTGCCCCGGCACGGCGCCGCCAACGCCTCCCGCAAAATTCAGCGGGAGGTTAGCGGCGGTGGTAACCATTAGCGGCCCGTAGCGCTGCGCTGCCGGCGATGACGTCATCACCGTGTGCAGCACCCCACTCGCGCTCCGGCTGCGATCTTCGGTAGCGCCCCCTGATCTATTGCCGGATGCTATGTCCGACAGGGTCAGGGGGGGCCTACCTGCGGCCGGGGCAGCGCTAATTAAAGGCGAGGTGCCGGGCAGCCATTTTTGTTGCTGGCCGCCTGCCAGCACCTGCCCCCATTGCAGTCGCTGGCCTCCTGAGCAGCCCCCCTGCGGATTTCCGTCTGCGCTCCATGAGCCCGGCACTTCTCTTGTGTGCAGGGCTCTTTTGCCAGTACTCTGATCCCTGGTGGCCCAGCTGGGCCCCAGGTCGCGCTGCGCAAGGCCCCTCCACTTTAAGAAGGGGAAGAAGGCCTGCAGTACCGCGGAGCGACGTGCCGCGATATTCCCTTGCAACGCCCAAGAGGGAGGCGGGGCGCTTCCAGTAGCACCCCGCTTCCCTCTTGAGGCGCTACCGATGAATTTTGGCCGCGGGAGTAGCGCCCCGGCGAAGTTAGCGCCCCAAAGTGGGCGCAACTCTATTTTTTCCCCTATGACTCTTTGATTACATAGGATATACGGCACAGAAACAGGCCATTCGGCCCAACCAGTCCATGCTGGCATTTATGCTCCACTTGAGCCTCCTCCTGTCTTTCCTCATCTAACTCTGTCAGCATAACCCTTTATTCCCTTCTCCCTCATATGCTTATCTAGCCTTGGGTTAAATGCATCTATATTATTTGCCTCAACCACTCCCTGTGGTAGCGAGTTCCATATTCTCACCACTCTGGGTAAAGAAGTTTCTTCTGAATTCCCTATTTGATTTCTTGGTGATTATCTCATATTGATGGCCTCTAGTTATGCTCTTCCCCACAAGTGGAAACACTCTCTGTATCTACTCTATCAAAACCTTTCATAATTTTAAAGACCTCTATTAGGTCACCCCTCAACCTTCCTTTTTCAAGCGAAAAGAGACCTAGCCTATTCATCCTTTTCTGGTAGCTATACCCTTACATTTCTGGTATCATCCTTGTAAATCTTCTCTGCACCCTCTCCAGTGCCTCTATATCCTTTTTATAATATGGCGACCAGAATTGTACACAGTACTCCAAATGTGGCCTAACTAAAATTCAATACAAGTTTAGTATAACTTCACTACTTTTCAATTCTATCCCTCTAGAAATAAACCCTAGTGCCTGGTTTGCTTTTTTATGACCTGTGTCGTTACTTTTAGTGATTTGTGTATTTGTACTCCGAGATCTCTTTGTTCCTCTACCCTACTTAGACTCACGCCCTCCAAGTGACAAGTGACCTCCCTATTCTTCCTACCAAAATGTAATACCTCACATTTATCTGTGTTGAAGTTCATTTGCCAATTATTTGCCCATTCTGCAAGTTTATTAATGTCCTCCTGTAATTTGTTGCAGTCCTCCTCAGTATTGACTATCCCCCCATTTGGTGTCATCCGCAAATTTAGAAATTGTGTTTTTGATTCCAAAGTCTAAATCGTTAATGTAAATTGTGAACAGCAGTGGTCCCAGCACTGATCCTTGTGGAACACCACTACCCACCCTCTGCCACGGTGACTAGCTATCCCTTACACCTACTCTCTGCTTTCTGTCTTGAAACCAGCTAGCTATCCATTCTGCTACTTTTCCCTTGACACTGCATTTTCTGACCTTATTTATTAGTCTATTATGTGGTACTTTATCGAAGGCCTTTTGAAAACCTAGATGAATTACATCTACTACATTACCCTTGCCCATTCTCTCTGTTACCTCTTCAAAAAATTCAATGAGGTTGATCAAGCAAGAGTTTCCCTTTTGAAATCCATGCTGACTATTCATTATTATATTTTTGGCTTCTAGATGTTCTTTTATTTTCTCCTTTAGTAGGGATTCCATTATTTTTACTACCACTGATGTTAAGCTGACTGGTCTATAGTTCCTTGGACATGCTCTATCTCCCTTCTTAAATATAGGTATTATGTTAGCTATTCACCAGTCATCTGGCACTACACCTTTTAATAATGAATTATTAAATATGTGTAGTAATGCCTCTGCTATCTCTTCCCTAGATTCTTTTAAAATGTGCAGATGTAATCCATCCGGACCAGGGTTTATTTTTCATCTTTGAGTTTGATTAGTTTATTTAATATATCTCCTCTTTTTATTTTAAAATGCAGCTATTTCATTACGAATCTCATGATCCACTGTCAGGTCCACCTGTTCTATCTCCCTGGTAAATACTGAGGCAAAGTAATTATTTAATATTTCTACCATCTCTCTATCACTGCCTGAGGTATTATCCTGTCCATCCCTTAGTGGCCATATTCCCATCCTGACTTTCCTTTTTTATTGATGTGCCTATAAAATATTTTACTATTTTGTTTTATGTTCCTTGATAATTTAATTTCATAGTTCCTCTTTGCCTTCCTAATTGTTTTTCTGACTTGTTTCCTAATCTCTTTGTATTTTCCCTTATCATGCTCTCCCTGCTGTCCATGTATTTCATGTATGCCTCTTTCCTTACCCTCAATTTTTCCCTTATGGCTTTATTCATGCATGGTGTCTCATTAGTGTTTAGCTTGTTCTTGTTTTTTAGCAGAATATATTTTTTCTGGACTCTGTTGAACACTGTTTTAAATGTTTCCCATTGCTGTTCTACATCATTGTTTGCCAATATTGTTGTCCATTTTATTTTCCCAAGTTCTATTCTCAGCCCCTCAAAATCAGCTTTTCTCCAATGTATTACCCTGGTCTTCATCATACTTATGTCCTTCTAAATTATTATTTTAAAGCATTATGGTCACTATTGCCTAGATGTTCCCCTACTTTTATTTCTCTTATCTGCTCTGGTTCATTCCCCATTATTAGATTCAATAGCGAATCCTCCCTTGTTGGGCTTTCTACATATGCTGTAATGACTTTTTCGCTATAGGATAAAAAGAGAGACCTGTGTAAAAGAGTTATGGAAGGCCCAGAGGATAAATTCTTTGCAACTGAGGTCTCCCGCAGTCTTCACACCATTATGTGTGTTGTCTGTGAGGATCATTCCCTCGAACAAAATATACAAAGCAAAGACTCAGCATCTAAGACTTTAATTTCCAGCACAGAGACAACAGCTCCAAGCTTGTGTCTCTAGAAGTATATTAATCTACAGCACATCCCAGCGTAAACACCTAGGTGCGCCAAGCTGAGACCTCAACTACAAACACCACCAAACATCACAGGAGAGGGTGTGGGCGGGGTGATTTCCTGTTTATTATGCCAATGGCAAGTGCCCACACCATTAGGGATGCAATTAGAGGCAGAAAGGTCCAGTGGAGGCTGCCAGTTCGAGGGGCGGGGTTGTTGGGATCCCCCTCAGAAACAAAAGGAAACTGCCTCCGGTGCCCTCCTTTGTGAGGGAGTTGCATTTACATTTTTAATAAAATACAGTGCTCCCCTGCCACCAACCATCCCCCTCCTCCCCCACCACCCCATGAAAGAAATTCTGAGATGAGAACATTAAGTGTAGGTCTGAAAGCAAGGGACTGAGGAGCAAGGGTGAGACTGTTAGAGGCAATAACATTCAATTCAATTTCAATTCAATTCAAATCGCTTTATTGGCATGACAAGTTACATCTTATGTTGCCAAAGCATCGGAAAACATTCATGTTTGTTCACAAAAATACAGATCTATCCATACAGTGTATAAACAGATATATCCCTGAGTGTATAAATATATACTTTCATATAATTTATATATACTCTTTTCTTATATTTACTGGTTGTCCCTCTGTTTATGGCAAGCTGTAACATAGTGTGCCACTAGTGTTATGCAATTTCTCTCTTCCCCTAGTAGGTATGGGAGTTTTTGGTCGTCATTCAAATTTCTGAATTCCGGGCATATTTTTGTGAATTTTGGGTAGAAATTCTCCCTTATGCCCTGATATTTTCTACAAGCTGTGAGGAAGTGCATCTCTGTCTCCACCACTCCCTGACTGCAGTGAGAGCATATCCTGTCCTCTCTTGGTAGCCGGGTCTGTCTGTGTCTACCTTTTTCGATCGCCAGGTTATGTTCACTAAGTCTGTACATTGTCAAAGTTTTTCTCAGTTTGCTATCCTTTACCATGGTCAGGTAATCAGCCATGTTGTATTGTCTGTTTAGGGCCAAGTAGCAATTGAGTTTGCTTTGGGTTTTTGTTGTTTCTGCCCAATATGACCGATATTTTTCCTTTTGCTTAGCGACGATTGTGTTGGGTCGAATTCTTTGTGTTACGCTGTCACTGTCCTGGGGCTGGTTATTGTTAGTAGTGTTAGTAGTTACTTCACTGAGTCCCAGGACTAGTTGACTGAGGGTATTCTTCTTTATGGTCCTCTCTTGGCATTTCAGGGCTTCGTAATGATAGCATTGGGGGTTGCTCATTTCTAGGTGTTTCCAAAATTTGGTGGCTCTTTTTTGGATAGTGATTATTAATGGATATTGGCCTAGTTCTGCCCTGCATGCATTGTTTACGGTTTTCCTTTGAGTCCGGAGGATACTTTTACAGAATTCTGCATGTAGGATCTCAATTGGGTGTTTGTCCCATTTTGCAAATTCTTGTTGTGTTAGCGGTCCCCACACCTCACTGCCATAGAGTGCAATTGGTTCAATTACTGATTTGAAAATTTTGAGCCAAATGCTAATTGGGATTTCTATTTGGATTGATTTTTTAATGGCATAGAAAGCCCTTCTTGCTTTCTCTTTCAGTTCATTCACAGCCAGATGGAAATTTCCCGTAGAACTGATTTTTAAGCCCAAGTATGTGTAGTGAGTGGTTTGTTCAATTTTGGTTGTTCCTAGTGTGAAATTTATTTTGGGTCCCTGATGTCTGGATCTTTGCTGGAACACAAGGACTTTGGTTTTTTGGGGATTTATTGTCATGGCCCAAGTCTGGCAGTATGACTCCAGCAGATCCAGGTTCTGCTGTAGACCCTCCTTAGTTGGTGACAGCAGAACCAGGTCGTCTGCATAGAGGAGGAATTTAACCTTGGATTCATATAGGGTGAGGCCGGGTGCTGTAGATTGTTCAAGTAGTTTTGCCAATTCATTTATGTAAATATTAAAGAGTGTCGGTGAGATTGGCGAGCATCACCCCCCGCCCCTGTGGGAAGTATTTTGTTTGTTTGTCTCCAATTTTAACTGCACATTTGTTGTTTGTATACATTGATTTAATTACATCATATGTTTTTCCCCCTACCCCACTTTCGATAAGTTTCAGGAATAAACCGTCATGCCAGATGGAGTTGAAAACCTTCTGGAAATCTATAAAGCATGCGTAGATTTTGCTTTTGTTTTGATGAACGGGTTTGTCAATTAGGGTCTGTAGGGTGAAGATATGATCTGATGTTCTATAGTTTGGCAGGAATCCAATTTGGCTTTTACTCAAGACATTGTGCTCCTCAAGGAAGTTTATAAGTCTTTTGTTTATGATGCCACAGAATACCTTACCCAGGTTACTGTTTACACAGATGCCTCGATAGTTATTTGGGTCGACTTTGTCCCCACTTTTGCATATGGGCATTATGAGTCCTTTGTTACAGATATCAGGGAAGTAACCGACACTCAGAACCAAGTTGAAGAGTTTTAGGATAGCCAGTTTCATTTTATCGTCTGTGTGTTTAATCATCTCGCTTAGTATGCCATCTGCCCCGCAAGCTTTTCCTGGTCGCAGGTCCTTGAGTCTTTCAAAAAGTTCTTTTTCTGTTATTATGGAGTCTAGCGGGTTTTGGTTATCTTTTATGGCCATTTCTAGCTTTTCCAGTTTTTTGCATATTTGGTGTTGCTCTGGCCTTAGTGTGTTTTTCTGGTATAATTTTTCAAAGTGGTTTTCCCATGTGTCTCCATTTTGAATGGCCAATTCGTCATGTTGTTTTTTGTGTAATGTATTCCAGTTGTCCCAGAAACAATTGGAATCAATGGATTCCTCAATGGAGCTGAGTGTATTCTTAATATATTGCTCTTTTTGGTTCTGAGTGTGTTTCTGTATTGTGTTAGTGTCTGACAATAAGTAAGGCGTAATTCCTCGTTTTCTGGATGTCTGTGTTTTTGGTTTGATATTTTTCTAAGTTTTTTCCTCATGTTATGGCAATCTGGGTCAAACCATTTTTCATAGTTTTTTGTTTTGGGTTTGTTCTTGCGAGCTTTCAAGTTTGACCTTGTTGCCAAATTATCAAAAATATTGTTTAGGTTATTCACTGCCCGGTTTACGCCTTCTTTATTGTGAGTGTATATGTTATCCAGAAAGGTGTCCAAGAGAGCTTGAGTTGATTCATTGCTAATTGCTTTCTGGTATTTTTCCGTGTCGTTTTTGGCCCATCTGTACGATTTTTTGGTGTTGTACAGTTTACTGGGTTGTGTTTCTGTGTTGTTTGTTTCTGTCTTTTTAAGATACATAGTAATTTGACTGTGATCTGACAGTGTTGTTTGTGGTTTGACTATGAATGCTCTGAAAGAGGATGGGTCCAAATCAGATCAATTAGTGAACCATAATCACGGCTGATGAGAAACCATAGAACAAGAGTAGGAGCATTAACAAGAAAATGCGTAAAGAGAGAGGGATCACTGTAGGAAACTTCAAATGAGACTGATTATAAAAAAACTGGGGTCTGAGAATAATCTGGTTGGCACTAGCAGCAAGAAACAGTTGCATGAATACAAGATTATTAATGGGAAACTGTGGACAACAACAACCAACACAGGTTCACTGACAAAAACAACAGGACAAAATAAAGGGAAAGAACTCACAAAAATCACAGAACGGATGGTTTAAGATGCTTCATGTACTAGAATAAAGCACAGCAGTGAGAGACCCTGTAAACACCCAAAACTCTCTTCCTTTATATACAAATCTATTAATGTTTTGACAAAGTAGTGATCAATTTTAAAATGGTTGGCTTTCAAGTAAATTATTTAAAGGCAGCTCTTCCCTGTTTTGTTGATAAATAATGGTATAACATGCCATTCAAGTAGTTCCTTAAGGTCACCTCTATCCTGACCAATGGATTTCAATAGACACACTGTATAACAATGAGCTTTGATGGTATTGTATTGAGGATGACTGAATAATTCAGATTTGACTTCTGCTGCAAGTGCCAAGTCCTTTGATGTTGTAGCTTTAACCTTTTTCAAAACTGGAAAGCATTGAAAATGTTAACAAAAAGACCACCAACTATTTTCAGAACAAAGTTTTCTTCACAAAAGGGCAAGTTAAAGCTGGACTGGTTGCTTGACATTAACTGATACCAAACCGATATAGGTGGGAATTGAATAAGAAAATGGACAAGAGGCTGAATTCATATAATACTGTTCTTACATTACAATCGGCGTCAGTAGGTTCATAAGAGCAAAGTATTTTCTTTATTTGTGAGAAGAGAATTGTATTTATCACACAGTGTCAGTTTCTACATGTATGCTGATGACACCCAGTTCTACCTCACCACCACCTTCTCGACCCCTACACTGTCTCTAAATTGTCAGACTGAATGTCCAACATCCAGTACTGGATGAGCAGACATTCCCTCCAACTAAATATTGGGAAGGCCAAAGCCATTCTCTTCGGTCCCTGCCACAAATTCCATTCCCTAGCCATCGACTCCATCCCTCTGCCTGGCAACTGTCTGAGGCTGCTCCAGACTGTTCGCAACCTTGTTGCCATAGTTGACCCCGAGATGAGCTTCCGACCACATATCCATGCCTGAAAGGATTATTACTAGTCCTAGCCCCTTTCAGGCTACCCCGGATCAGGCGTATTCCCCAGACATTCACTTTCAACTAAAGTTAGAGGTAGCCGAATCCTAAAGATGCTTAATTGGGTCTAAAGGTCCAGACTATCTCTCCCTAAAGGAAAGGAACAACCTGAAGATGTTACCGTCCTCCAGATAGCACTTTTAATAAGTTTAGCTAGACTGTAACGTTCCGGATATTATGAGGGTCCGGAAAACTTCCCAGAATTCTGCAACTCCTCACCAAAGAGTGCACAGAGATTGAGTTTGCGAGTTTGATACAGAAGTACTATGTGAGACAATTCTAAAATAAATAGATTTATTAAAGAACCAACATGTAATTACAGCAGGTGTTTCAATCACGACATGAACAGTTCCAAAAACAAAATACTTTTACAATCTTATTATCAGAGATCCTTATTCTCAAATCTTAACTTCGTTACATTTTTACATTTCTTAAGTCTTATTCCAGGATAACCACCAAAATCAAATACAAGTACCTTGATCCCCGAGATACAAAGAGTTGAAGACTTACAGAGCTTGCCTCTGAAGCCTCAGAATCACTTTGCCCCTTCAAGTGAATCTGTCTTCCCATTTGAAAGTTCAATTTTTATACCCTTTCTCAAAGAAACATAGAAACATAGAAGATAGGAGCAGGAGTAGGCCATTTGGCCCCTCGAGCCTGTTCCGCCATTTAATTAGATCATGGCTGAGCATCCAAATTCAGTACCCTGTCCCTGCTTTCTCCCCATATCCCTTGATCCCTTTAGCCTTAAGAAATATATCTAACTCCTTCTTGAATATGTTTAATAAGTTGGCCTCAACTGCCTTCTGTGGTAGAGAATTCCACAGGTTCACCACTCTCTGGGTGAAGAAATTCCTCCTCATCTCAGTACTAAATGGCTTACCCCTTATCCTTAGACTGTGACCCCTGGTTCTGGACACCCCTGCCATTGTGAACATCCTTCCTGCATCTGGCCTGTCTAGTCCTGTTAGAATTTTATAAGTTTCAATGAGATCCCCATTCATTCTTCTAAACTCTAGCAAATATAAGCCTAATCGACCCAATCTCTTTTCATACGTCATCCCTGCCATCCCAGGTATCAGTCTGGTGAATCTTCGCTGCACTCCCTCCATGGCAAAAACATCCTTCCTCAGATAAGGCGACCAAAACTGCACACAATACTCAAGGTGTGATCTCACCAAGGCCCTGTACAACTGCAGCAATACATCCTCGCTCCTGTGCTCGAATACTGTCGCTATGAAGGCCAACATACCATTTGCCTTTTTAACTGCCTGCTGCACCTGCATGCTTACCTTCAGCGACTGGTGCACAAGGATACACAGGTCTCGTTGCACTTTCCCTTTTCCCAATCTATTGCCGTTCAGATAATAATCTGTCTTCCTGTTTTTGCCACCAAAGTGGATAACCTCGCATTTACCCACATTATACTGCATCTGTCATGCATCTGCCCAATCACCCAACCTGTCCAAATCATACTGGAGTTTCTCTGTATCCTCCTCACAGCACACACGCCCACCCAGCTTTGTGTCGTCTGCAAACTTGGAGATATTACATCTAGTTCCCTTCTCTAGATCATTCATATATATTGTGAATAGCTGGGGTCCGAGCATCAATCCCTGCGGTACCCCACTAGTCACTGCCTGCCACTCGGAAAAAGACCCATTTATTCCAACTCTTTGCTTCCTGTCTGTCAACCAGTTATCTATCCAAGTCAGTACCTTACCCCCAAACCCATGTGCTTTAACTTTGCACGCCAATCTCTTATGCGGGACCTTATCGAAAGCCTTCTGAAAGACAAATACACCACATCCACTGGTTCTCCCTTATCTATTCTACCAGTTATATCCTCAAAAAATTCCAGTAGATTAGTCAAGCATGATTTACCTTTTGTAAATCCATGTTGACTTTGTCCGATCCTGTCACTGTTTTCCAAGTGCTCTGCTATTACATCTTTTATAATGGACTCTAGCATTTTCCCCACTACCAATGTCAGGCTTACCGGTCTATAATTCCCCGTTTTCTCTCTACCACCTTTTTAAAATAGTGGGGTTACATTAGCTACCTTCCAATCCATGGAAACTATTCCAGAGTCTATAGAATGTTGAAAGATGACCAGCAATGCATCTACTATTTCTAGGGCCACTTCCTTAAGTATCCTAGGATGTAGATTATCAGGCCTTGGGGATTTATCAGCCTTCAATGCCGTCAATTTCCCTAACACCATTTCCCTACAAATACTGATTTCATTCAATTCCTCACTCTCATTAGACCTTTTCTTCCCCGACATCTCTCTGAGGTTATTTGTGTCCTCCTTTGTGAAGACAGAACCAAAGTATATATTTAATTGGTCTGCTATTTCTTTGTTCCCCATTATAAATTCCTCTGATTCTGACTGCAAGGGACCTACGCTTGACTTCACCAATCTTTTTCTCTTCACGTATCTATAGAAGCTTTTACAGTCAGTTTTTATCTTCCCTGCATGCTTACTCTCATATTCTATTTTCCCCCACTTAATTAATCCCTTTGTCTTCCTTTGCTGAATCCTAAACTGTTCCTAATCCTCAGGTTTGCTGCTTTTTCTAGCCAATTTATATGTCATCTCCTTGGATCTTATGCTACCCCTAATTTCCCTTGTTAGCCATGGTTGAGTCACCTTTTGTGTTTTATTTTTATGCCAAACAGGGATGAACAAATTCTATAGTTCATCCATGCAATCTTTAAACGTTTGCCATTGCCTATCCACTGTCAACCCTTTAAGTAACATTCCCCAAACCATCCTAGCGAACTCGCGCCTCACACCATTGTAGTTTCCTTTATTTAAATTCAGGACCCTAGCCTCTGAGTCAACTACTTCACTCTCCATCTTAATGAAGAAATCTATCATATTATGATCGCTCTTCCCCAAGGAGCCTTGCACAACAACATTGCTAATTAATCCTTTCTCATTACATAATACCCAGTCTAAGATGGCCTGATCTCTGGTTGGTCCCTCGACATATTGGTCCAGGAAACCATCCATTTGCGCAGCTAATTCATGCACCTTATTATGAATGCTCCTCGCATTAAGACACAATGCCTTCAGGCTTGTTTTTTTAACATTCTTAGTCCTTTTAGAATTATTACTTACTGTAGCCCTGTTTGATTTACACCCTTGATTTTTCTGCCTTCCACTTTTGCTTTTCTCCTTCCTGTCTTTTGTTTCTATCCTTGCTTCCCTTTTCTCTGTCTCCCTGCACAGGTTCCCAACCCCCTGCCATTTTAGTTTAAGCCCTCCCCAACAGCACTAGCAAACACTCCCCCTAGGACATTGGTCCCGGTCCCACCCAGGTGCAAACCGTCCAGTTTGTACTGGTCCCACCGCTCCCAGAACCGGTTCCAATGTCCCAGGAATTTGAATCCCTCCCCCTTGCACCATTTCTCTAGCCACCTATTCATCTGAAATATCCTTCTATTTCCACTCTGACTAGCACGCGGCACTGGTAGCAATCCTGAGATTACTACCTTTGAGGTCCTAATTTTTAATTTACCTCCTAACTCCCTATATTCAGCTTTTAGAACCTTATCCCGTTTTTTACCTATATCGTTAGTACCTATATGCACCACGATAACTGGCTGTTCACCCTCCCCCTCCAGAATGCCCTGCAGCCGCCCCGAGACATCCTTGACCCTTGCACCAGGGAGGCAACATACCATCCTGGAGTCTCGTTTGAGGCTGCAGAAATGCCTATCTATTCCCCTTACAATAGAATCCCCTATCACTATAGCTCTCCCACTCTTTTTCCTCCCATCCTGTGCAACAGAACCACCCATGGTGCCAGGAATTTGGCTGCTGCTGCCTTCCCCCGATATGCCATCTCCCTCAACAATATCCAAAGTGGTGGATATGTTTGAGAGCAGGATGGCCACAGGGGACCCCTGCACTACCTGCCTGCACCCACTACTCTGCCTGGTGGTCACCCATTCCCTTCCTGCCTGTGCAGCCTTTACCTGCGGTGTGACCAACTCCCTAAACTTGCTATCCACGATGTCCTCAGCATCGTGAATGCTCCAGTATGTATCCATTCGCAGCTCCAGTGCCGCAATGCGGTCTGTCAGTAGCTGCAGCTGGATACACTTCCTGCACTCATGGTCGTCAGGGACACAGGAAGTGTCCCTGATTTCCCACATAGCACAGGAGGAGCATGCTGTGGGGCCGAGCTGTCCTGCCATGACTTACCCTTTAATTAATTTAAATTAAATCAAATCAATACCACTAATTACGCTACAATTAAATGATGTACTCAAGGGCCCTTGGTTACTAGCACTCCCCGATACACAACAGAGACCTTAGAAAGTATAACCACAAAAATTAAGACCTTCTAAATTTTATAAACTATTAACCTTAACTGTCAAACTGTAGAGTATTTCTCAGTTGTATTTCCTTTGAAGTTTTCTGCTGATGTAAGCTAATTATCTCTAGTCATTTTTCTGTTGACCCCTGCTATTCTTACAGTTAGATCAGCTTGTAGCACTAAGAATTGTGTCTCTACGTTTAGGTGTTCAAAGCTAATCATAAAAAATGGTGTGACCAGCAGGTGCATCTATTTGATGTCATTCTTACAAAGGTCTTCTGTTTGTATCTTTTGCATTTAGAACACCTCGACCGGGTGCACCATTGTCTTCTTAGTTACCTCAACTGGTTGTATTACAGATCTCGTGTCTCCGTGTTTCATTTGATATTATTTTTACGAAGGCATATGTTTCTTTAATTTTCTGTGCCTCTTTCCGAAGTGTTGGTTTAAGACACTGGGTGTTCCATTGTGTTCGTTCCAAGGCTTCAGACTTTCTGGAACCTCTAACCTTCTGTTTCATTAAGGCTATTGTCTCAGTGTCCACAACTTATCTTATCTCAATATCCTGTATGCTGTTCACAGCTTTAGATTGTTGAGGCTTCCAGATTTTCAGGCCCAGTTTGTCATGTTTTAATAAGGCTTTTTCTTTCATAGAATGGTGTATTTTTCTGAATATGGCTTGTTGCTTATTCCTTCACACGCCATCACTAAGACCACCTATTTCCATCTCCGAAATATCTTTTGACTCCGCCCCTGCCTCAGCTTATATGCTGCTGATACCCTCATCCATGCCTTTGTTACCTCTAGACTTGACTATTCCAACACACTCCTGGCCGGCCTCCCACATTCTATCCTCCGGAAACTTGAGGTCATCCAAAACTCTGCTGCTCATGTCCTAACTCACATCAAGTTTCGTTCACCCATCACCCCTGTGATGGTGGGACTTTAAACTTTTACAAAACTTTAAATTAAGACTGCTCTTCCACTAAATAAACAATAGGAGATCTGAAATGCTCTCTATGTGAGAAACAGGTAGGATTGCTTATTCATGATTAACAAATAAGGGTTTCCTTTGATGGGGTAACTTGATTAAAATGTTAATGCATGTAGAATTCAGCAGCCTGATGTGTAATTTATGATTATTATCATGTCTTAAGATAGTCTAGTGGAGATGCAGAAAATCTAAGGAAAAAATTCAATTGTTATAAGCCAATGTTTACTAAGATGTGAAGACTGATAACTTTTTGTTTCCTTCAGAGAAATTGCTTGAATTTCAAAGGGGGAAAATAACCTTAAAACTTGAGAATCTTCTAGGTTTGGCGGTTTATGTTCATCATTACCATTGTAAGTGTACAGAACTCTGTTAGCAGTGTTAATACATTAGAGACTGTTGCTGATACCAGCGGCTGAAAGCTTAATGCTGTATCTGCTTTTTAACAGATGTATAAACCTGTTTATTTTAATATTGCCAACAGTAATTTCCAGCTTTATGTCTTTTCAAAAGTTTACTGAGAGCAGCTGGAAGAACAACAGACCCTTTTGAAAAGGCATCCCAGTTTTTTGTATTACAAATTACCAATGATATTTTGCCAATGTTTTTGCTTCTGTGAATCATTTCAGTTGTAAGTAGATCTGGACAATAGTTTAGTCTACAAAGTGGTTTAAAATTGCAAATTATTTCCACCTTCCAGAGCGTCAGGAGCCATAAAGGACGTCCTACATGTATTTCAGTAACTAATTTACTATAATTGGTGTAAATTGTTCAACCTGAGCTTTGTTAACTCAATGCAGAAAAGAGCAAAAGCACAGGCTCTAGTTTAAGAATGTAAGAACATAAGAAATAGGAGCAGGAATAGGCCATTCGGCCCCTCAAGCCTGCTCCACCATTCAATAAGATCATGGCTGATCTGATCTTGGCCTCAACTTCACTTTTCTGCCTGTTCCCCATAACCCTTGACTTGCCTGCAGTTCAAAAACCTGTCTATCTCAGCCTTGAATATATTCAATGACTCAGCCTCCATAGCTCTCTGGGGTAGAAAATTCCAAAGATTCACGACCCTTTGAGAGAAGAAATGTTTTCCTCTTCATCTCCATCTTAAACGGGCGACCCCTTATTCTGAAACTAGTTCTAGATTCCCCCACGAGGGGAAACATCCTCTCAGCATCTACCCTGTCAAGCCCCCTCAGAATTTTATATGTCTCAATAAGATCACCTCTCATTCTTCTAAACTCAAATGAATATAGGCCCAACCTGCTCAACCTCTCCTCATAAGACAACCAAATCAACCTAGTGAACCTTTTCTGAACTGCCTCCAATGCAAGTATATCCCTCCTTAAGTAAGGAGACCAAAACTGTATGCAGTACTCTAGGTGTGGAGTAGTAGCAAGACTTCCCTACTTTTGTAATCGATGCAGTCATTTTAAATAAACATTGTGAAGTTATTTACATGAGAACAAGCTGTCGAAAAAACCTGAACTGTAACAAACACCTTCTACTCAACCAATGTGAATTTTCCCATTCCTATACCAGGTATGTGCATGCTGTTTGAATAAGGTGGCGAATTTAGTATGAAATTATGGGGAGTTTTGTGCCCTGGATCTGCACTCACTAGGATCTGGATTGAGACAGCTCAAATTTGTTTTATGTGATTCTTAAAGTCAGCAGTAAGAGGAGATATTTAGCCCATCACTTTAATCTGGATTGGTTTGAATTTGAACTAGGCCATAAAGTGAAAGGACAGCATGTGAATCACTTTGCACTGTAATCCACAGTTTAATAAAATTGTAGAATATAATTTGCATGATTATGCTAAACCACCAGACATATCAACACTTCTTCCTGCCAGTGATTGGAATAACTCACATGAGATGGCACAATTATAAAATGGGAAGCATATACAGTAATAGGGCCGATTTTAACTGCAGCTGTCCAGCATCAACAGAAAATGACATTGGGTCACTTACTGCGCTGTTGGTGCTGGCACTATAGTTTGGCTGGGGCCTTTAGATGTGCAGCTGGAGTAACCACCTGTTTCAGACGGGAGGATTCTTTTAATATGCAAATTGGGGTCCCATGATGTACATAAGACCACAACTGTGATTTTGAATTACAGCTGGACAGATTGTGCATTGTGCATCCCTGCCCAGTTGTACCAGCACCGAGCAATCTAACCTGTGGTCCTTAAAGAGCCCGCTTGAGGTCGATGGGTTGATTTTGACTTTTGGGCAAGTAACAATATTTTTTGCAGTCCTACAACATTATCTGATTTCCTTGCAGCCACTCTGAGATGTGGCAAATGTGTTGGGGTAGGAAGCATTCACAATCTTCAACTGCTTGCTCAAGTAAACTGCGCAAAACTCAGTCCCCAAATTCTCTCTATAATAACAACAGAAACGCTGGGAAAACTCAGCAGGCCAGGCAACATCCGTGGAGAGAGAAACACCAAATTCTCTCGTCAGTTCAATAGGACTCCCATTGTAAGTCCGGCAAGAATCCACCAGCAGTCCCAGGAACAGACAGGGGTACACTGGATCCTGCCAATTATAGGAGTTACTTGTTGGCCTTGTCAGGGGCAGGACCTCTGCCAATCACACCAAGGGAGTGGAACCAGGGGTGGGACTCCCTACAATGGGAGTTGCAGTCTTTTCCATTCCAGAAGGTACCCAAGAAAGTTGAGGCATACGGCCTCTCGAAGGGTGCAAGTGAGCCCCTCCGGTGAGGGGGTGCGGTGTGCAGATTTGGAATGTGGATTGGACTTGTGAAGATAAGGGGAAATTTTTTAATAAAAACTATTTGGAATCAGCCCCCATACACAAGGCCAGGACACAGTGGGATGTCCAGGGAGGGGGAGGAGCTTGAGCATCCTTCCCTCACTGGTGAAAAGGCACCATATTCCCTGGCAGCACAAGGCAGTGGCTGGCGGAGATGTGCCTGGATTGGCACGTACACCCACTGGCCCATTCTAATTAGTTGCCATCTCACTAACCCTGGAAAATCTGGGGTGAGGAGGGCTGAGTGCTGAGGAGCCCTCATTGGTGCAATCCTCGTGTAACTGCTGGGTTTGCACCCAGCAGATTTTTGGGGCCATAATATTTATTCGTTCAACAAATTTCCTTGGTGCTGCAATATTGATATAATAGTTTTTAGAAGGAAAACACCAGTTTCAAAAAAGTGGGGGTGGTTTTTGTTAGATCCGTGGTTCAGTGGATAAAGAATTACACGGATGCTGTACATAACAAACAACAGGTCTTTACAGGAGGAGGGTCATCTCTAGACTGGAGTACAGGGGCATGCGCACAGCTTATATACCGGTGTGGTTACTGCCGGTACTACAGTATACAGGAGCTGTAAAAAGTAGTTCTGACTTAAAGCACATACACTACAATTCCTCCCTTTTTAGATTAATAATACCCCCTTAATATTCAAATAACAATTACATTTTTACATGTACATTCAATAACAAAAAGTCCATTTATAGATTCAGTCTTTGGGGTGGCCTCCTGACCCTTTCGGGATAGCGCCTCTCCGGAGGTTCTTGTTCTTGGTGCAGAGGCGATTCTGACCCCTTTTCATCGGGTAG
Organism: Somniosus microcephalus; assembly: GCF_052327205.1. NCBI lineage: Eukaryota > Metazoa > Chordata > Chondrichthyes > Squaliformes > Somniosidae > Somniosus > Somniosus microcephalus. The sequence continues at coordinate 165,343,779 of NC_140995.1, read as the reverse complement.
TTCATCGGGTTCCACTGCTACTGGGTCTGAAGTAGATGCTACCGGTATGTCGGGTTCATCCCCAGGTACTCGAGACATGGGGTTGACGCCTTCCTGTGACGCTAAGATCTGATCGACGTGGCGTCTCACAATGTTCTCCCTGACATCCACTGTGTACATTAATGGCCCCTGCCTTGTACATATCGTTCCGGGTTGCCACTTCTCTGTTCGATAGTCACGGGCCAAGACTGGTTGCCCTACATTGAAGCTCCTTGTCGGCTTCTCGTTGATGTGCTGGAATTGTTTGTCCTCAACATTTCTTCGCACATTTGGTCTGAGCAAGTCCAGACGAGATCTCAACCTTCGGTTAAAGAACATCATGGCCGGGGTCTGGTTGGTAACTGCATGTGTCGCGTTTCGGTAGGCTAATAAGAAATTGTCCATCTTATGCTGTAGTGGAATTTCCTCGTCGCACATGGCCTTTATCGCCTTCTCAAAGGTTTGTACGAACCTCTCAGCCAATCCATTGGTGGCTGGATGATACGGGGCGGATGTGTAATGCCTTACCCCATTCCTTTTCATGAATTTTTGGAGCTCGTCGGACACAAACTGTGGTCCATTATCAGAGCAGATCTGCTCTGGCAAACCGTTTCTGGCAAATATGGTCCGTAGGACTGCAATCGTTTTCTCTGTAGTGGTTGAAGACATCTTTATCACCTCAGGCCACTTTGAATGAGCATCCACTGCTATTAAGAACATTGAGTACATGAATGGACCAGCGAAATCAATGTGCACCCGTTGCCATGGAGAGGAGGGCCACTCCCATGGGTGTAGAGGGGCATGTGGTGGTGCATTTTGGACCTTCTGGCATCCTAAGCAGCTCTTAGTTAGGTCTTCAATTTGTTGATCGATTCCCGGCCACCACACATAAGCCCTAGTAAGGTTTTTCATTTTCACTCCCCCCAGATGACCTTCATGTAGCTCCTTTAGCACTCTCTCCCTTAACTTGGGTAGAATCACCACTCTGGATCCACACATCACTGTCCCCTGGCATACTGACAGCTGTTCTCTTCTGGATGAGAATGTTGGCAACAGTGAGTCGCCATGTGTTGGCCATCCCCTCACCGTCAATTCATATACCCGTGACAGCATCGGATCATTGCGGGTCTCCTTCTCTATATCCGCGTTTGTTACTGGCAATCGTTCAATTATCGACGAATAAAATATCTCGATAGGGTCCACTGCTGGTGCTTCCTCCACCGTAGGCAGTGGCAGGCGCGATAGCCCATCAGCGTTCCCATGCTGTTTCGTGCCTTTATATTCTATTTCATATTGATTCGCCCCTAGAAACAGGGACCATCTTTGTAACCGCTGTGCAGTCATTACTGGAACGCCCTTCTTAGGATTAAAGATGGAGACAAGTGGTTGGTGGTCAGTCAGCAAGGTGAACTTCTGCCCATGCAGATAATGGTTGAATTTTTTTACTCCCCATACTAGGCTGAGGGCCTCCCTGTCAATCTGGGCGTAGTTGCGCTCGGCTGAGGTTAGTGACTGAGACGTAAAGGCCACTGGCCTCTCCAACCCGTCTGGGAATTTGTGCGACAGCACCGCTCCAATGCCGTAGGATGATGCATCACATGCCAAACGAATTGGTAGTGCTGGGTTGAAATGGGCCAACACCTCTTTTGATGTGATCAATTCTTTACACTTCTGGAAAGCTCGTTTACGTTCGTCATCCCACTCCCATGGTACCCCTGTTTGCAGTAGGGTGTTCAGCGGGTGCAGTACCGTAGACAAATTTGGTAAGAACTTGTGGTAATAGTTTACCAGCCCGAGGAACGACCTCAGTTGTGACACATTTTCCGGTGCTGGAGCCTTGACTACTGCCTCAATCTTGTCAGGGGACTTATGTAACCCCTTTTTCTCGATGACATGGATGCAATACGAGATCTGTTTCTGGAAAAACTCGCACTTGTGGCGATTAGCTCGTAGCCCATATTCCTTTAATCTGGCGAGCACCTTCTCCAAGTTAGCGAGGTGATCACCGTCATTTTCGCCCGTGACCAAGATGTCGTCCAAATAACACTGGGTCCCTGGAATCTCTTGCAGGACCTGATCCATCGCCCTTTGCCAGATAGCCGGAGCCGAGGCTACTCCAAACACCAGCCGGTTGTATTGATAGAGACCTTTATGGGTGTTGATCGTAAGGTAATGTTTCGAAGCTTCTTCTACCTCCATTTGCAAGTACGCCTGGGCTAGATCAATTTTGATGAAGCGTTTACCACCAGATAGCGAGGCGAAAATATCCTCAATTCGTGGAAGCGGATATTGCTCCGTGTGAAGGACTGGGTTCACTGTCACCTTAAAATCCCCACAGATGCGGACCTTCTTTGGTTCCCCAGGCGTATTACTCAACGACCTCTTCATTACAGGGATGATGGGTGTCGCCCACTCGTTCCAGTCCACTTTGGACAGTACTCCTGAACGTTCCAACCCTTCCAGCTCTACTTCAACCGCTGGTCTGATCGCATAAGGCACTGGTCTGGCCTTCAGAAACTTTGGGCTTTCATTATCCTCTATTTTAATCATTGCTGTTATTCCTTTTAGTGTTCCTAGTCCCTCCTGGAACACTTCTTTTGCGTCAGTTAGCATTTTTGACAGTCGTCCAGGTGTGACGTCGTCATCCTTTTTGGCCTCCACCTTCAGTGCCTGTATGGAATGCCAATCTAAATGTATCTTCCGGATCCACTCACGTCCTAGCAGTGGTGGTCCTCCATTTGGCAATACATATATATCCATTTTAGGTATTTCCTGACCTTTATATGTCACTTTCACCCTTATTTTTCCTTTGGGGTAGACTTTTTGCCCCGTATACGTCTTCAAGACAATCTCTGTAGCTTTCAAGGGTATGTGTGAAAATAGCCGCTTGTAGTCTCTTTGATTTATGACTGTTAGAGCTGACCCTGTGTCCAATTCCATTTCCACTTGGACTCCGCCTATCTTGAGTGTAACCCAGATAGTCTGGTGATCCTCTATTTCGGTTACATTATGTAGTTTCAGACAACCCAGCTCCTTGCTTCCGGAGTCTGTGTCACTTTTCTGTTCATCTGAACCACTGTCCATCACCTGGTGTACCTTTTTGCACTTCTCCTGTGGAGATTTCTTACTGTTGGTTTTCTTCCCAGACCTGCAGACTCTTGCTATGTCTCCTGCTTTCCCACACTGTCTGCACACTTGGTCCTTGAACCAACAATCTTTCTGGTCATGTGTTGTTCTGCCGCAGCGATAGCACTTCCCTGTTCCATAGGTCATTTCGTTGGTGCCGTATTCTTATGGTCTCCGTTGTATCTCTGCAGCGCCCCTTGCGGCTGCTTCATGTGATACTACCATATTGAAAGCTTTGTCCAGCGTAAGGTCCTTTTCTGATAGAAGCCGTTTCTGGGTTCCTTCACTTTGTAGCCCACACACAAACTTGTCCCTTAACGTGTCTGCTCGTCCCGCTCCAAACTGGCAGTATTTCGATAGCTTGTGCAGTTCCGTTAGGTACTCAGCATTGCTTTCGTCTTTGTGTTGGTTCCTTTTATGGAACTTAAATCGTTCTGCTATCAGCAGCGGTGTGGGGCTTAAGTGGTCCTGTAGGATTTGTACTATGCTTCCAAAATCCTTGTTTACTGGCTTCTCTGGGGTTATTAGATTTCGCAGTAACCCATAAGTTTTTGCACCCATGGAATTTAACAGAACCAGTGCTTTATTAGCATCTGGCACTTCATTCGCCCTGCAGTACACTGCAATACGTTCCACATATGTCGCCCAATCTTCGACTTCATTGTCGAACGTAGAGATACTGCCACTCTTCGGCATCCTTGGTTGTGTGTTAACTATCCCAATGGCACCTCCCGCGCTTCCCCTTCTTCTCCGCTGGCACAAAATGGCGTCTCCTGCGCTTTCCTTCCTTCCCGCGCTCGCCCGTCTTCTCCGCTGCGGCTTCACAAAATGGCGTCTCCCGTGCTCTTCCTTCTCCGCGGCTCAATGGCGCCTCCCGCGCGCTCCCTGCTTCTCCGCGGCTCAATGGCGCCTCCCGCGCTCTCCCTGCTTCTCCGCGGCTCAATGGCATCTCCCCTTGCTTCGCCCCGCGGACCCTGATCAGCCCGTGATCCCTGGCTGTGCTCTGCGCGTTCTGCTCTTGATATTTGTTGATGCCGCTCAGTCTAGAACCCGGCTGTTTCTTACCCTCTCTCTCTCCGGTTTGCAGTACTTTTCCTCGACGCCGCTCGGTGATCAATCCCCGGCTGCGCCCTGCTCTCTTCACCCTCTTTCTTACCCCGTCGACGCTGCCCGGCTCTCTCTCTCTGCCGTCGGTCGGCTCCAGCCGCCGCTGCTCGGGAAGGGTCTGCTCTGGACCTGTCGTCGGTCTCTTACTGCTCGTTGTGGCTGGGGAACCAAGCCCGGCTCTTCACAGCCTCCCCAGCGAAGTTGGATCTCTGCCTTACTGCTGGGCGGTTGCTCGCGGTCGACGCCCGTGTTCCTGGACTCGACTATTTTTTTTGTTTTTGTTTAGTGTTGCAGGTAGATTCGCATCAACACTCGTCGCCACTGTTAGATCCGTGGTTCAGTGGATAAAGAATTACACGGATGCTGTACATAACAAACAACAGGTCTTTACTGGAGGAGGGTCATCTTTAGACTGGAGTACAGAGGCATGCGCACAGCTTATATACCGGTGTGGTTACTGCCGGTACTACAGTATACAGGAGCTGTAAAAAGTAGTTCTGACTTAAAGCACATACACTACAGTTTTAACCCACCACGATCCCCTGCCTCGGCGACTTAACTTGACAAAAATATATCAGAAAATCTGGACCATTAAATCTGTTAGAGGGAACAAGGGAAACCAACCAATTATGAGGCACCTGCAATAATTTACCTTTCACACTTGTTATGTAGCTAAATTGCCACTTAAGAGGCTGAACTGATGAAACATTCAGTAATTCAGCAATGTTTATGTGTAATAGCTCCATGAAAATCTGGATTTACTCACATGGCCATTTGTCAATGAATCAACCGCTGACAAAAACTATGGGGCTCGGAATAGTAAGCGTTGTTTGTGTTCCCAGGTTATGGTGGCGAGACAGTAGAACAATGGTGCTTTATGAAATCTGTAAAAGTTTCACCAAACTATTACATCTATAAGTTATTAATGTTTATCAAAATTATCTATTTACTAATGGTTCTGCTTCTAAATGGATTCCAGTACACAGTTTGAATCTCTGGCATTTGCTTGGAATCTACAACTGGTATATATTATTGATTGGTGTTTTAGTCACCCTACTCTCAAGTATAATTGATAACTGATACAGGACTATTGAGAATTGTTTAAAGGCTGTATATGGCTCAAGTCTGAACAGTGCATTATGGTGCATTTAGATCTTACAGATGGTCATATAAAGGAAATACAATATGTATATTTAATACTAGATTTTACTCAGTTTGCAAGAATAGTTGCTTTGTTCTCAAGATCAAACATAATTATGGATAAGGAAGGTCATTTGGCCGCTCTTGATTGATTTAGCCAGAGATTTTAATGTTCCCCCCCACCAATTGTTGCATCGAATTGTTTCTTAAATTATTCCAGGATTTTTGCTTTATTACTGTACCTGGAAGTTTATTCAACATGTTGATCACTCTGTGTAAAGAAGAATTTCCTGATATCTGTCCTAAAAGTACCATTCTCTAGTTTGAGTCTGTGTCACCTTGTTCTCCTCATGGGCCTAGAAATTCAGTATCGCCACGTTTGGGGCGCTACAGCCGGGCGTTCGCTAAATGTAGCGCCGAGCACAACTTAGTGCCACCTTCGCCGAAATTGAGTTGCATCGCCCCAAGAGGTTGCTGCTGCGCTAAAGCAGGCGGTGCACGACTATCATAAGGTGCTAAGCCGGCGAGCCGAGACGCTACCAGCGAGGGCGGGCGCAGCGCAGGTGTGGCAAGTTATAGATTGCAGGCAGACACGCTAACACCGGTCAGCTCTTAAAGGGGGAGGGTCGATTTGTTTTGCTGCCACGCCCTGCACACTGTAGCCCTGAATCTAGGCCTAGACAGACCTGCTTCAACAACTCAACACCCACGACCATGGAGAAGGCCAGGGAGCGAGCGCAGCGCTTTAGTGAGGGTGCCCTGAAGGTTCTGGTTGGCGCAGTGGAGCGCAGGCAACCTACCCTATTCCCTGACAGTGGCAGGAGGCCGCTGTCCAGCGAATACAGGAAAGCTTGGAGGGAGGTGGCAAACAGAGTGACCTCCAGCAGCATGGTCCCCAGGACACCCACGCAATGCAGAAAGAAGTTCAACGACCTCACTCGGGTTGTCAGGGTGAGTACCCTTTCCAGTATCCTCTTCATCCCTGCATGTGCACCTCACTTTCTGGCCAAAGGGTCCTGAAAGCCCCAATGCCCAGCCCTCATCCAAGACCTATGGGACTCTCATGAAAATCACATGCACATTCACCACTTTACACACTGTCAGGGCTATTCCACCATGGGAGGCAGTGCAGGCAAGATCAAGGCTTGACACTGTCAGGGCTATTCCACCATGGGAGGCAGCGCAGGCAAGATCAGGGCTTGACACTGTACTCAGAGCCCGTCCTTTCTCTTGCAGGGCAAGCTGGCCCACAATCGCAGGCAGCAGCTATGGACCGGGGGAGGCCGTCCTGAACTTAAAGACCTCAGCGACCTGGAGCAGCGAGTGGAGCGGATTATGGGAGGCCGGCTGATTGGCCCCGTCGCCACTGGAGATGCCGACCCCGTTCTGGACAGCAATGGTAAGGTCATCACCTTTTTGACCTCTCTCTTTCCACTTGTGCCTCACAGCAGCATCCTTTGTCACTCTCGAGCCAATGCAGTGCATTGCAGCACTCATGCCTCCCTCGCTGCCGCCCTGTCCTCACTCTAAAGCAACTCTTGTGCCTCCCTGCTTTCAGATGCTGAATTGCCAGGTGAGGAGGCGGGCCCTCAAGCTGGCACTGTGAGTGAATTGGAAGGCGAGGAGGAGGAAGAGGAAGCCGGACCATCAGTGCCATCCTCAGCCGAGGCAGCCCATGGCCATGATGGGGACACATCTTCCCTGGAGGGGAGCAGGGGGGAAGGGCCTGATGATGGTGAAGCTCCGGGGCCCAGCGGGCTGCAGCAACGCGGGAGGGGTAGGGAAGCTCGGCGGCCTTCTCCCCGGAGGGTGAGTTCGGCCTCCAGTCCTGCTACAGTGAGCGCAGACGAGGTGCAGCTCCTTGGTGAAATAGGCGCCCAGGCTGAGCGCAGGAACATTGAGCTCATGGCTGCAGTGGCAAGGATGCCTGACTGCATAGAGTCACTGGCAAGGAGTGTGCAGGAATCCGGGGCAGCACAGACCAGGAGTCTGCAGGAATTCGGGGCAGCACAGGCCAGGAGTCTGCAGGACTTCGGGGCAGCACAGGCCAGGAGTCTGCAGGTGGTCGCTGCATCACAGGCCAGGCATCAGCAGGAGGTCGCTGCATCACAGGCCAGGAGTCAGCAGGACGTCGCTGCATCACATGCGGCTTCCAGCCAAGTGCTTAGTCATGCCATGCATTCACTGGCTGTTCTGATGCAGACACAGATCAGGGCCACACAGGCACTAACTGCTGCCACCCTCGCTGGATCGGCCAGGAATCGCCGGGGCCCTCGCCGCACCACAGCAGCCCAGCAGTCTGTGCTTCAGCAGATTGCTGCGCATGCTTCAGTGCTGGCCCGTGCGAGTGCCAGTGCCTCGGCCAACCAGGGAGTGCCTGTGCTCTGTCAGGTTGGCAGCCAACACTGTCACTCCTCCACTGCAGCTGCCACCACCCGTAGGACAGACTGCTGCTGCCCAAGCAGAGTTGGAGCAGTCAGCAGCCGGGCCCTCCAGGCCCAGAGCTGGTCCAGGCCATCCCCCAAGGGCATCTGCTGACTCACTATCTGACCCTCAGCAGCCTTCCCCCAGCCTTGCTGCAGCCACTGGGGTCCCATTGAGGAGGAGCTGCAGGGCGGGAAGGGGCCAATTGCGCAAGCGAGGCGGATCACCCTCGCAGGCCAAAAAGTAGGAGGTGTGGCAAAATGTTGAGTTTTTTATGAAGGCCGAGAATGTTGTGTTACTTTTTTATGAAGGCCGAGGATGTTGTGTTAGTTTTTTATGAAGGCCGAGAATGTTGTGTTTGTTTTTTATGAAGGCCGAGGATCATGGTCATTTTTGTTTCACTGTTTTGTTCATTTTCTCCAGGTTGTGAGAGCCAGTTATGTGTCTGACTGTTTTTTGGGGGGTTTCTCTGTATTTGTTTGTCATGCGGGAAGGGCACAGAGTTTGTTAAATAAAAAATTGTCTTTATTCAGATTGTCCATGTTTGCACTTTGAACTATTTGTTGCCTTGACCGCCTTAGGGTTTGCGGAGTGGCTACATTCATGTTCTTTCAATGGCACAAGCCATTCCCTGAGAGGGGGCCTAGAACCGACTTGCAATAAGCTGCTGACGGACGGCCCTTGCACTTTGTGCCTCCCTCCCATCTTGGTGCTCCTCCTCCTCCTCCTCCTCGTCCTCCTCCTCTGGTGGTCCTCCAATGTCTGCTGGCAGTGGCTGAGTCCTGAGGATAGCCAGGTTGTGCAGCATGCAGCACACTACAACGAAATGGGAGACTCACTCAGGTGAGTACTGTAGGGCTCCCCGGAATGGTCCAGATAGCGGAACTGTTGCTTCAGCACGCCGATTGTGTGCTCAGTGATGTTCCTGGTCGCTTGATGGCTGTCATTGTATCGTTCTTCAGCAGGGGTGGTGGGCGCACGGAGTGGGGTCATCAGCCAGCTGCACAAAGGATAGCCCTTGTCCCCGAGAAGCCAGCCTCCTGGGTGAGCCGGGGCTTCAAAAATGTCTGCCACAGAAGTCTGGCGCAGGATGAAGGCGTCGTGGCTGCTGCCTGGAAAGCGGGCATTCACAGCTAGTATGAGCTGCCTGTGGTCACAAACCAACTGCACGTTCAACGAATGATAGCCCTTCCGGTTGTGGTAATCCTCGGCATTCTCTAGAGGTGCCCGCAAAGCCACATGCGTGCAGTCAATGGCGCCCTGGACCATGGGGAAGCCCGCTATTCTTGCAAATCCCATTGCACGCTCTTGCTGCTTGTCCGGCGTCATGGGGAAGGAAATGTACTGACGTCTCCTTCTGAAGAGGGCATTCGTGACCTGATGGATGCAGCAATGCACCGCGACGTGGGAGATATTGGCAATGTCCCCAGTAGCGGATTGGAAGGAGCCGGTGGCATAGAAGTTGAGAGCCACTGTCACCTTCACCGCCACCGACAGAGACGTCCTGCTCCTCAGCTGAGGCTGCAGATCTCTCTGAAGCAGGTGGCAGATCTCCGTGACCACCTCCCTTCTGAATCGAAGCCTCTGAATGCACTGCTCCTCAGACATGTTGAGGTAGGAGAAGTGCTGTCAGTATACCCTGGGAGGGCAAGGCCTCCTGTGCCGATGCCTGTTGGCCCTTCTCCGCCTGGCCATGATTGGCACTCTCTCTCGGCGTCTCTGAGCCCTTTCAATGCAATGCAGAAACCCAACATTTCCACCCATTGCAGCCCCCATTATATGTGGCCACTCAAGGCTATGGCACTGAAAAATAAATCCAACTGCAAAGCTCTGGCCTGAAGCCAGAAGTACCTGTGCGAGCGATGAGTCAAAGCAGAAAGCTCTCTCCCTTTGTTTCACTCCAAATCTCTCTCTCACACACAGAAGGAGTGGAACAAAATGGCTGCCACAAAGAATGCAGGAAGAGTCCCCTTTAAATAGTGCCCCCCCAGCCCCACAGTGACTGGGAACCGTTCCACTCAACCAGTCGCTGGGAGCGCCAGGTGCAAAGAGGGGGGCACCACTGAAATTCCGGTTCGGGGCGCACCAAGGGCGTTGCACCATGAAATGATGTCAGGATCTGCGCGCGCAGCTGAGCGGGCACTGCGGTTTTGCGCCGCCGCTAATTCTTGACTCAAGTTCGCGAGAGGCGCAGATCGCATCATGCCAGGGTGCTAGCTGCTTCGCACCCCACTTCTCGCCCTCTTAAGGCGCTAGCGGCTGGCGCTAACAACTGAATTTCTAGGCCATGCATTTTAATTGTAAGTAATATTCTGGGTTACCTTTTTCTATACCCTTAACAATCTTACATAACTCTATAAGATCACTTCTCAGATGCCTCCTTTACAGGCTGAAAAGCCCAAGTTTCTTCAGCATACACTGACACTGAAGATTAGCCTCATGCCTCTTCTCTGCCCTGCACCCAGCACTGTATGTCTTTCTAGTTTCTGGGCAACCAGAGCTGGACATAGTATTCAATGTGCAGTCTGACCAGAGCATGATGCAGTTTGATTATTACCTAGTCTTTCCTAGTCTCTTTCAGCAGGCTAGGATAAATACCATCTATCCCTGGGGATTTATTTACTTTGAGCACAATTAGTCAATCTAAGACTTATGTCTCATACAAGTCATTGGGCTAAAAATTGAGTAGCGCCCCTGCTAACTTCGCCGGAGCGCTACTTTTAGTGCCCCAGAAAAATTAGCGTCCCCGTGATGGAAACTGAGTGGTAACGCCCCAAGAGGGAAGCGGGGCTCTACTAGAAGTGCCCCGCTTCCCTCTTGGGGCGTTGCGAGGGAATATTGTGGCGCTACATGGCGCTGTGGCACGTCGCACCATAGTATTGCAGGCCTTCCTCCCCTTCTTAAAGGGGAGGGCCTTGCGCAGCGCGACCCGGGGTCCAGCGGGGCCCCCGGGGATCAGGAATGCCGGCAAAAGAGCCCGGCACAAAAGAGCCCAGCTCATGGAGCGCAACCGGCACTCCGTGGGGGGGGGCGGGTAAGGAAGCTGGGGACGGGAGCGGAGGCAGGTGCTGGCAGGTGGCCAGCAACAAAAATGGCCGCCCCGCACCTCGCCTTTAAATAGCGCCTCCCTGGCCGCAGGTAGGCCCCCCTGACCCCGTCGGACATAGCATCTGGCGGTAAGTCAGAGGGCGCTCCCAAAGATTGCGGCCGGGGCGTGAGCGGGGCGCTGCGCACTGTGCTGACATCATCGCTGGCGACACAGCACCGCGGGGCGCTACCGGTTGCCGCCGCCGCTAACCTCCTGTTGAATTTCGTGGGAGGCATTGGCGGCATCGCACCCGGGCGCTAGTTTCTTTGCGCCCCGTTAGTGCCCTCGGGAGGCATAAAGCAACCGAATTTTTCCCCCATTGAGTTTATTTAGGTTATCTTTGTTTGGAGAGGGCATGTTGCTCATGTCTTCACTTGTGAATACTTGGAGGAAGTATTCAGAACGTTGATTCTGTGCTCATCCTCAGTTTCAAGCCCATTTCAATCCTTTGGTTTTTACCTCATCTCAAACTGTTATGTTTAGCTTCAGCTGCTATGCTTCCCCCCACCCCCCGCCCCAGGTCTTTCTTTGCCTCTCCGATCACCTGTTAACATATTTCTGCAAATTCTGTATTCATCCCAATGGGTCCCTTCTCCTTTCTCCTTGCAGGATTTGTATATGCCATTATTCCGCTTTATCTCACTTTTAATTTGTTTGCTGAACAAATTAGGGTCACATTTGCTTAATGTGAGCTTGTTTGTTTTGGGAATGTATTTATCCTGAAATCTTAGCATTGTACCTTCCAATGTGTTCCATTTATCTTGTTAGATAACCTCCCCCAATCTATTTGCTTTAGCTGATCCCTCATTTCATTGAATTCAGCCCTTTTAAAATTATATACTTGGCTCTTGGGGGGAAAAATTCGGTATTGCCCCATAAAGTTTAGCGCCTGGCGCTAATTATTGCCTCTGTAGTGTCCGTGTGTAGATAAAGACACTGAAGACAGGAGTTGATTCATAGGTATTTACTAAGCAAGTCTGGGGGGGGGTTTCTAAAGGATATACACAATACACAGGCTTATATAGCCCAAGTGGCAATTACCGGCATTACGCACACCTGGGGCTCTTAAAGGCACATACACCACAATTCCTCCCCTTCTAGCTAACTAGTACATCATATTTTAAGTAATTATTAATTACATGTTATATGCAAAATAATATACATTGCTGTATTAATTAATTATAAGTTAGTCTCTCAGGAGGCTTCCTGACTCGGTCCGGATAACGCCTCGGGGGTGTAGTAGTTTCTGGTGGTGTAGTTGGTTCTTCTGGCAAGGCTGATTCGGCTTGAAGGCCAGTGTCGGGTTCATCGGGCTCCAGTATCACCGGATCGGAGGTAGATATGGGTATCTCTACTTCATCGTTAGATGTATAGAGTGGTGGTGTAGGTTGTCCCTTTTCGGATGACTTGATGATTTGGTCAGCATGGCGCCTTATTATGCTGTCTCCGATGTCCACGGTATACATCAGTGGTCCTAATCGTGTGCAGATAGTTCCAGGCTGCCATTTCTCGGTACGGTAGTCCCGGGCCAAAACCGGTTGGCCTATCTGGAAGGCCCTAGTTGGCCTTTCATTCATGCCCTGAAACTGCCGGTTCTCCACGTCCCTTCGGATGTTGGGCTTGACCAAATCCAGCCGGCATCTTAGGTTTCTATTGTAGAACATCATGGCGGGAGTTTGGTTAGTAACCATATGCGTTGCATTCCTATATGCAAATAACAAGTTATCCACCTTGTGCTGAAGTTTTATGTCTTCATTACCCATGGCCTTGATGGCCTTCTTGAAGGTCTGGACAAACCTTTCAGCCAATCCATTGGTGGCGGGATGGTATGGGGCGGACGTGTAGTGCTTTACCCCATTGTTCTTTAAGAACTTTCTGAATTCTTCGGACATAAATTGCGGTCCATTATCAGAACATATCTGCTCCGGCAGCCCATTCCTGGCAAATATGGTCCTTAATACTGTGATGGTTTTTTCCGTGGTGGTGGAGGACATCTTTATTACCTCCGGCCACTTGGAGTGTGCATCAACTGCGATTAAGAACATTGAGTCCATAAATGGACCAGCAAAGTCGATGTGCACCCTTTGCCAGGGAGATGAGGGCCACTCCCATGGATGTAGAGGGGCCTGTGGCGGAGCATTTTGGACCTTCTGGCATCCTAGGCAGCTCTTGGTCATGTCTTCGATGTCTCCATCGATACCTGGCCACCATACAAACGCCCTAGCTAGGTTCTTCATTTTCACTCCACCCAGATGCCCCTCGTGAAGCTCCTTTAGCACTTTATCCTGGAGTTTGGGTGGAATCACCACTCTGGATCCACACATCAAGGTTCCTCGGCACACTGACAGCTGTTCTCTTCTTTGCGAGAATGCTGGCAACAGTGGTTCGCCATGTGCTGGCCATCCCTTCACTGTTAAATCGTAGACCCGTGAGAGAGTAGGGTCATTTCTTGTCTCCCTTTCAATGGCAGAATTTGTCACCGGTAGACACTCCACTATGGTAGAGTGGAATATCTCTACTGGGTCTACTGTATGTGCCTCTTCTATCGTTGGCAACGGTAGGCGTGATAAACCGTCAGCATTCCCATGCTGTTTTGACCCTTTGTATTCAATGTTGTATTGGTGTGCCCCTAGAAAAAGGGACCACCTCTGTAGTCTTTGTGCCGTCATAATGGGGACACCTTTTTTAGGGTTGAATATGGAGATGAGGGGTTGATGGTCAGTCAGCAAGGTAAATTTTTGTCCGTGTAGGTAATGGTTGAATTTCTTCACTCCCCATACCAGGCTGAGTGCTTCCCTGTCTATCTGGGCATAGTTACGCTCAGCTGAGTTCAATGAGCGTGACGCAAAAGCTATCGGCCGTTCCGAGCCATCAGGGAATCTATGGGACAATACCGCTCCTATGCCGTAAGGGGATGCATCGCACGCCAGTCTGATTGGTAGTGATGGGTTGTAATGAGCCAAAATTTTCTCGGATGTGATTAAGTCTTTACATTTATCGAAGGCACGTTTACAGTCTTCGTTCCATTTCCAAATCACTCCTGTCTGTAGAAGATCATTAAGAGGGTGTAGAATAGTTGATAAGTTCGGTAAAAATTTATGATAGTAATTTATTAATCCCAGGAATGACCTTAATTGTGAAACATTTTCAGGTGCTGGGGCTTTTATAACTGCTTCAATTTTTTCAGGTGACTTATGCAACCCTTCTTTATTAATTATGTGGCCACAATATGATATCTGATTTTGGAAAAATTCGCACTTGGGGCGATTTGCTCGTAGGCCCCGTTCTTTCAGCCTAGTGAGCACCTGCTCCAAATTGGCAAGGTGCTCGTTGCCGTTTTCTCCTGTTATAAGGATGTCGTCTAGGTAGCATTGAGTCCCCGGAATCCCTTGCAGGACTTGCTCCATAGCTCTTTGCCAGATAGCTGGAGCTGATGCTATTCCAAAAACCAGTTGATTGTACTGGTACAGGCCTTTGTGTGTGTTTATTGTGAGATACTTTTTAGAGGTCTCCTCAACCTCCATCTGTAGATATGCCTGTGCCAAGTCAGTTTTGGTGAAACGTTTCCCTCCGGATAGTGAGGCGAAAATATCTTCTATCCTCGGAAGAGGATACTGTACCGTGTGAAGGACCGGGTTTACAGTCACCTTAAAGTCCCCACAGATGCGAATTTTTTTCTGTTCCTTCACTTAAGAGACCGCAAACAAATTTGTCTCGAAGATAATCCGATAGTCCTGCTCCGAATTGGCAGTACTTTGATAGCTTTCTTAATTCGGTTAGGTAATCAGCGTTACTTTCATTCTTGTGTTGATTTCTCTTGAAGAACTTGAATCGTTCCGCTATCAGTAGCGGTGTTGGGTTTAAATGCTCCTGCAGGGTATCAACAATTTCTTTAAAAGTCTTGTCCTTTGGTTTGGCTGGAGTGATTAAATTTCATAACAGCCCGTATGTCTTCGCGCCCATTAAGTTCAGAAGTACTGAAGCTTTTTTTTCATCTGTTATTCCATTTGCAGTGCAATAAACCTCTACTCTTTCCACGTATGTGGTCCAACCTTCTATTTCGCCATCAAAAGCCTCAATATTACCAGATTTAGGCATTTCAGAAAAGATATGGCGCTTCCCACGCTTTTTTTTTCTCTCTCTGTAGCAACGATATGGCGCTTCCCGCGCTTTCCCGCCGCTGCTACCGATAACAACGCTGTTTATTCACTGTTGGAGACTCGTTCCCGACGGAGGTCTAAACGCTGACCTGCTTGCCGCGCCGGCCGTCTCTCGAGTGCACCCTCCCAGTCCGTTATTGCTTGCCTCCGATTTCGCTGCCTGTCTCAGCTGTAGAGCCCGCCGCTGGAGCTCCAGCCTGACGCCCAGGAAGGATTAGCGCAGTACCTGTAACCAGCTTGGCCAGCTGGTGAAACCACAGTTTCTCTTACTTCCTTGAGTCTTCTGGACGCTGGAGGAATCGATGTCCTTGAGGTGCTGCCGAATTGCAGGTAAGTCCGTTTCCACTTCGTCGCCACTGTAGTGTCCGTGTGTAGATAAAGACACTGAAGACAGGAGTTGGTTCATAGGTATTTACTAAGCAAGTCTGGGGGGGTTTTTCTAAAGGATATACACAATACACAGGCTTATATAGCCCAAGTGGCAATTACCGGCATTACGCACACCTGGGGCTCTTAAAGGCACATTCACCATAATTGCTCTTAAAGGCACATACACCACAGCCTCCGACTGCAAACTTGGCTTTTATCGCCCCTGGAGGTGATTGGAGCGCTAAATCAGGTGCTGCACACCTCTCTTAAGGCGCTAAGGCTGAGGAGCGAGGCGCTACCACAGAGGGCGGGCCCAGCGCAGGTGCTGTCAGTTAGCAATTGAACACAGACACACTGGCGCCGGTATGTTCTTAAAGGGGAGGGTCGATCTTGCTCTGCAGCCACACCCTGCTCACTGGAGCCTTGAATCTCAGCCTGGGCAGACCTGTGGCTAAATCTAGCAGCCAGACACTATGGAAAGGGCCAGGGAGCGATCACAGTGCTTCTGCGAGCGGGCTTTGGAGGCTCTGGTTTGCGGGGTGGAGCGCAGAAGGTCCATTCTGTACCCAAAGAGTGGCAGGAGGTCTTTGCCACGCGAGTACAGAAGAGTGTGGAGGGAGGTGGCTCAAAGCACCTCCTCAAGCAGCATGGTGCCTAGGACCCATCTCCAATGTAGGAAAAAGTTCAACGACCTCACTCGGGTCATCAGGGTGAGTGCCTTTTTTTCAAAACCTCTTCATCCCTCCATCTCAACCTCACTTTATGGCCAGAGGGTCTTGAAAGCCCCAATGCCCAACACTCATCCAACACCTATGGCCCTTTCATCAAACACACATGCACATTCCACACTTTGCATACAGTAAGGGCTATTCAACTATGGGAGGCACATTAGGCAAGACCATGGCTGCATACAGTAAGGGCTATTAAACTATGGGAGGCACATCAGGCAAGACCATGGCTGTATATTTACTCAGACGCTGTCCTTTTTCTTGCAGACCAAGCTGTCTCATAATAGGAGACAGCAGCAACGGACCGGTGGAGGGTGGCCTCAGCTTCAACCCCTCAGCGATCTTGAGGAGCACATCCACAGGATTGTGGCAAGCCGGGTGATTGGTCCCGTCACCACTGGAGACGCCGACCCCGTTCTGGACAGCAATGGTAAGGTCATCACCTTTTTGTCCTCTCTCCTTCCACTTGTTCCTCACAACAGCAACCTTTGACACTTTCAATCCAAATCACTAAATCGCTGCACTCATGCCTCCCTTGCTGCCACCCTGTCCTCACGCTAAAGCCACACTTGTACCTCCCTGTTTTCAGATGGTGATTCACCAGGTGAGGAGATGGGCCCTGAAGCTGCCAGTGAGAGTGAAGCTGAAGGTGAGGAGGAAGAGGAAGCTGGACCATCAGCACCACCCTCTACAGAGGCAGCCCATGCCCATACTGGGGACACGCCTTCCCTGGAGGGGAGCAGGGGGGAATGGTCTGATGAGGGTGAAGCTCCAGGACCCAGTGGGCTGCAGCAACGCGATGGGGGTAGGGAAGCTCGGGGGCCTTCTCCCCGGAGGGAGAGT
This sequence comes from Somniosus microcephalus, assembly GCF_052327205.1. Lineage (NCBI taxonomy): Eukaryota > Metazoa > Chordata > Chondrichthyes > Squaliformes > Somniosidae > Somniosus > Somniosus microcephalus. The sequence goes on along the minus strand of NC_140995.1, from coordinate 165,326,776 downwards.
ATGGCCTCGAGTCCTGCTGCACTGGACGCAGACGAGGAGCGGGTCCTCGCTGAAATGAGCGCCCAGGCGGAGCAAAGGCACACTGAGCTCATGGCTGCAGTGGCAAGGTTGCCCGAATCCATTGAATCACTGGCAAGGAGTGTGGAGCACTTCGGTGTAGCACAGGCGGCTGCCACGCAAATGCTAAGTGCTGCAATGCAGTCAGTGGCTGGTCTCATGCAGACGCAGATTAAGGCCACGCGAGCACTGACTGCTGCCACCCTCATTGGATCAGGCACATTTCCCCGGGGCTCTCACTGTGCCGCAGCAGGCCAGCAATCTGTGCTCCATCAGATTGCTCCAGATGCTGAAGTGCTGCACCGTGGGAGTGCCAGTGTGTCGGTCGAGCAGGGAGTTGCTGTCCTCTCTCAAGATGACAGCATTCCTGCTGCCACCACTGGCACTTCCCCAATGTAGTTGCCACCACCTGTAGGACAGACTGCTGCCGCCCATGCAGAGTTGGTGCAGTCAGCAGCCGGGCCCTCCAGGCCCAGAGCTGGTCCAGGCCGTCCCTCAAGGGCATCTGCAGTCTCAGTTTCTGACACTCAGCAGCCTTCCCCCAGCCTTGCTCCAGCCACTGGGGTCCCATTACGGAGGAGCTGCAGGGTGGGAAGGGGAATTTCGCAAGAGAAGCAGATCACCCTCGAAGGGTAAAAAGTAGGAGGTGTGGCAAAATGTTTTTCATTGTTTTATTGAAGGCCGAGGTTCGTGGTCAAATTTTTGTTACTGTTTTGGACATTGTCTCCAGGTTGTGAGAGCCAGTTATGTGAATACTGCTTTTTTTTGTGTTTCTTTCTATTACTTTGTCATGCGGAAATGAGACACACAGAGTTTGTGAAATAAAGAAGTGTCTGTATTCAAAATGTACATGTTTGGTCTTTGCACTCATTGTTGCCTTGACCAGCTTAGGGATTGCGGGATGGTTTCATTCAGGTTGTTTGAATGGCAGAAGCCATTCCCTCAGAGGGGCCTAGAAGCAACTTGCTATGAGCCTTTGACGGACGGCCCTTCCACTTTGTGCCTCCCTCCCGCCTTGGTGCTGCTGATGATCATCCTCCTCATCTTCCTCCTCCTCCTCCTCCTCTGCTGGTGCTCCAATGCCTGGTGGCATTGGCTGGGTCCTGAGGATTGCAAGGTTATGCAGCATGCAGCACACAACAATGAAGTGGGAGACTCGCTCAGGCGAGTACTGCAGGGCTCCTCCAGAATGGTCCAGACAGCGGAACCATTGCTTGAGCACACTGATTGTGTGCTCAACGATGTTCCTGGTAGCTTGATGGCTCTCGCTGTATCGTAGCTCAGCAGGGGTGCTGGGCGAACGGAGCGGTGTCATCAGCCAGGTGCACAGAGGATATCCCTTGTCCCCGAGAAGCCAACCTCCAGGGTGATGCAGTGCCTGGAAAAGGTCTGCCACAGAAGTCTGGCACAGGATGAAGGCATCGTGGCTGCTGCCTGGAAAGTGGGCATTGACAACGAGTATCAGCTGTCTGAGGTCACAGACCAACTGGACGTTTAAAGAATGGAAGCCCTTTCATTTGCAGAAATCCTCGGCATTCTCTTGCGGCGCCCGCAAAGCCACATGCATGCAGTCAATGGCGCCCTGCACCATGGGGAAGCCCGCTATCATCGCAAAGCCCGTTGCACGTTCTTGCTGCTTGTCCGGGGTCATGGTGAAAGAGATGTGCTCTCATCTCCTTTTAAAGAGGGCATTTGTTACCTGACGGATGCAGCAATGCAACGCGAACTGGGAGATATTGGCGATGTCCCCAGTTGCTGATTGAAATGAGCCGGTGGCATAAAAGCTGAGAGCCACTGTTATCTTCACTGCCACTGACAGAGACGTCCTGCTCCTCAGTTGAGGTAGCAGATCTGGCTGAAGCAGGTGGCAAAGCTCAGTGACCACTTCCTTGCTGAATCGCAGCCTTTGCAAACAGTGCTCCTCAGACATATTACTGTAGGAGAACTGTTGGCGAAAAACCTTGGGAGGGTAAGTGTTGAGTCTGTGTTTTCAAATGTAGTTATGCTGAATAACAGGACACAGACTACAAAAGTAATTAAACAGGTCTTTAGTGATTGAGGGTCAGGGCTGCACTGGGATACACTTTGCTCCACAGGGTTTATATACCGGTGTGGTCACCACCAGTACTACAATGCACAGGAGCCATCAAAAAGTAGTCCATCACCTTAAGGTATCCTCTTAAGGTGGTACAGGTTACATACACTACAATTCCTCCCCTTTTAGCTTAACAGTGTACACCCCAATTTAAACATTACATGGATAACATATATACAATTTTCACACAAAACTGTTCAAAGATTCAGTCAATGAGGAGGCCTCCTGATCCGGCCCGGATAATGCCTTTCAGGGGTCTCTGGTTCTCGTTGCTGGGGTGACTCATCCATTTGATCTCCTATGGATTGAACATCATCATGTACGTTCTAGTCTGAGGTAGATGCTACAGGCTCAATAACTTCTTCAACTGGTGTCTCTGCCGTAGACATGGGGTCGACCCTTGTTCTCGATTCCACAAGTTGGTCAGCATGACGTCGTATTACGTTCTCTCCAACGTCTACCATGTACATCAAGGGTCCTTGTCGAGCACGAATTGTTCCGGATTGCCATTTATCATCCCTATAGTCCCTGGCCAACACTGGTTGTCCTATTTCGAAACTCCGAGTGGCCTTGTTATTTACGTGCTGGAATTGCTTGTTTTCGACTTCCCTTCGCACATTGGGTTTTAACAAATCCAACCGGGACCGCAACCTCCTGTTATAGAACATTATGGCAGGGCTTTGATTTGTCACTGCATGCGTGGCGTTTCGATATGCCATCAGGAAATTGTCCACCTTGTGTTGTAGTGGAATATGGTCTTCGCTCATGGCCTTTATCGCCTTTTTGAACGTTTGTACAAATCTCTCGGCCAACCCATTGGTAGCCGGATGATATGGGGCAGATGTATAGTGTTTCACCCCATTCTTTTTCATGAATTTCTGGAATTCTTCTGACACGAACTGTGGTCCGTTGTCTGAACATATTTGTTCCGGCAACCCATTCCTTGCAAATATGGTTCTTAGAACTGCGATCGTCTTCTCAGAGGTAGTGGTCGACATCTTAAATCACTTCTGGCCATTTAGAATGTGCGTCTACTGCTATCAAAAACATGGAATCCATGAATGGACCTGCAAAGTCAATATGCACACGTTGCCATGGGGTTGAAGGCCATTCCCACGGATGCAGCGGTACAATTGGAGGTGCATTTTGAACTTTTTGGCACCCTGAGCAGCTTTTAGTCAGACCCTCTATTTGTTTGTCGATACCTGGCCACCACACATAAGCCCTAGCAAGGCTTTTCATCTTGACTCCCCCCAGATGACCTTCATGCAATTCCTTCAGAACTCTCTCCCTTAATTTAGGAGGAATAATCACCCTTGTTCCATACATCAATGTTCCTTGACATACGGACAGCTGTTCTCGTCTGGCTCAGAATGCTGGTAACAGTGGGTCGCCATGTGCTTGTCGTCCCTTCACTGTCAAGTCGTAGACCCGAGACAGTGTCGGGTCATTTCAGGGCTCTCTCTCAATACCCGCATTGGTGACTGGTAAGCATTCGATGATGGTCGAGTGAAATATCTCGACAGGGTCAACTGCCGGTGCCTCTTCCGCTGTAGGTAGTGGCAGGCGCGACAGCCCATCAGCATTACCATGTTGCTTTGTACCTTTGAATTCGATATCATATTGATGTGCCCCTAGGAAAAGGGACCATCTCTGAAGCCTCTGCGCCGTCATTACCGGAACACCCTTCTTAGGGTTGAAAATGGAAACCAACGGCTGGTGATCTGTCAGCAGCGTAAACTTTTGGCCTTGCAGGTAATGGTTAAATTTCTTAACTCCCCACATGAGGCTGAGAGCCTCCCTATCTATCTGAGCATAGTTGCGCTCTGCGGAGGTCAATGATCTGGATGCAAACGCGACTGGCCTTTCCGAGCCATTTGGAAATTTATGTGAGAGCACTGCCCTGATACCATATGGAGAAGCATCACAAGCTAAGCGAATAGGCAGCGTTGGGTTAAAGTGAGCCAACACTTCCTTAGAGGTGATCAGTGCCTTGCTCTTTTGAAAAGCCCGCTTACAATCATCGCTCCACTTCCATGGTATTCCCATTTGCAAAAGAGTGTTCAGTGGGTGTAACACCATGGATAAATTTGGAAGAAACTTGTGGTAATAGTTAACCAACCCAAGGAACGACCTCAACTGGGATACATTTTCCGGAGCAGGAGCTTTCACAACAGCTTCGATCTTGTCAGGTGACTTATGGAGCCCCTCCTGGTCAATGACGTGGCCGCAGTACGAGATTCGCTTTTGAAAGAACTCACATTTCTGGCGATTAACTCTGAGCCCATATTCTTTCAATCTGGTGAGCACCTGCTCCAAATTCGCGAGGTGATCCTTATCATCATCTCCTGTAATCAGGATGTCGTCCAGGTAGCATTGTGTGCCTGGAATTTCCTGCAATACCTGCTCCATGGCCCTTTGCCAAATCGCTGGAGCCGATGCCACTCCAAAAACCAATCTATTATACCGATATAAGCCCTTATGTGTGTTGATCGTGAGATACTGGCGTGACGCTTCATCAACTTCCATCTGTAGGTACGCCTGCGCCAGGTCTATCTTGGTGAAGTGTTTCCCGCCAGACAGCGAAGCGAAGATATCTTCAATCCGCGGAAGCGGATATTGCACCGTGTGAAGAACCGGATTAACAGTGATCTTGAAATCGCCACAGATGCGAACCTTCCCAGGTTCCCCCGGCTTGTTGCTCATCGAACGCTTCATGACAGGAACTGTGACGGGGTTGGGGAGCCACGGGGCCGTATAGATACGGAGCCGTGCTCTCCGGGTAATGTAGGTTCTGGACCCAAGTGCAGAAACGAGGCGAGAGGCAAATATACAGTACTTTGTTTGAACTTTACTAGATTCACACATAACTAGATTCACACAAGGAACACAGCAATAAACATAAGAACTCGAGACAGAAACACAACAAGCATACATAAGAACTCGAGACAAGTTACCAAACGGCTAGTCAAGATAGGAACTCAGGACAGCTTCCATGAGGCCACCCACTTGTCCATACTGAGCCTGAGACAAGCTACCACAAGGGCAACCGGCTTGCCGAGACGAGACTCGAGACAAGCTACCACAGGGGTAATCGGCTTGTCAATACAGAGCTCAAGACAAGTGCCAACATGGCAACACGCTAGTCCAGCCCAGCACCTTATCAAGACTAAGAACAACAAGAACACAGACTTAGATACATCTTAAATACAGAGCTTAAGAACCAGGGCAGCCAGCTAGTCAAAGCCAGCAGCCACAGAGCGAAGGCTAGTCCCCGGTTAGTCCCCGGGTAGGACTGAGCACAGAGGAAAGCAACCACAGAACTTATATACCAAGAAAACCAGGTGAAACCCATGAACAGCTAACAGGCCATTAAGAATTAACACAGGAGGCTAGGAACAATTAACAAAGGGCTAGGAACAATTAACAAAGGGCTAGAAACAATTAACAAAGGATACAAACAAGTGAAGGTGCCATCTAGAGGTTACAGAAGGAACTGACTGGCACCCTCACAGGACCCCCTCCCCTAGGAACGGCTCCTGACGTTCCCTCTGGACAATCAGGATGGCGACCGCGAAAATCCCTGAGGAGTTCAGGGGCGCTAAGACACAGGGCGCTAAGACACAGGGCGCTATCTTCTTAGCTTTTCAAGCGATGATATTTCCCATTCCAACTGTTCACAAACTGCAGATGTTCCGAAATCTCAAGACAGAATCATCCTCCTCATCCACTAGCGGCAAGGACATGTCGTGGCAATCATATGACCAAAATCTTTGTAAGCAACGAAGCCATCATTTTTCCAGAGTTAGCACGCTCAATGGATTATATTCCGAAGGGATGCAAGAAGGGCGAAGACTCGAGAATTTAACTTGTCCAGGAGAGCTTGAGAGTTTAATTGTCCAGGAGAACTCAAGAATGTCTTATCCAGTAGAACTCGAAAGTTTCATTTGTCCAGAAGAACTCGAAAGCTTAACACGATAAAGGTCCAGTAGACTTGAAAGTTCACTTGAATTTAACATAGGAGACCTGAAAGTTCCCTCGAAAATTAACACAGTAAAAGCCCAGGAAACTTGAAAATTAACTAGAAAGTTAGCACAATGAAAGTCCAGGAAACTTGAAAATTCACTCAAAATTCTAATACAATAAAGGCCCAGGAGACTTGAGAGTTCACTTGGGGGTCTAACACAGTAGAGGCCCAAGAAGCTTGAGAGGTTGACTTGAAAGTTTAACACTATGACGGCCCAGGAGACTTGAGAGTTCACCTGGGGATCTAACACAGTAGAGGCCCAGGAGACTCAAAAGTTTTACTTGAAAGTTTACTCAAATTTAACACAGGAGACTTAAAAGTTCACTTGAACATTTAACACAGAGGGTCTTCTCCCTAGGAGACTCAAAAATTAAACACAAAGACACAGCGGGGAGCATGAAACAAAATTCCTCCATGGCTGCTGGGTCCATAGTGTCTCAGTCCTACTGTGACGGGGTTGGGGAGCCACGGGGCCGTATAGATACGGAGCCGTGCTCTCCGGGTAATGTAGGTTCTGGACCCAAGTGCAGAAACGAGGCGAGAGGCAAATATACAGTACTTTGTTTGAACTTTACTAGATTCACACATAACTAGATTCACACAAGGAACACAGCAATAAACATAAGAACTTGAGACAGAAACACAACAAGCATACATAAGAACTCGAGACAAGTTACCAAACGGCTAGTCAAGATAGGAACTCAGGACAGCTTCCATGAGGCCACCCACTTGTCCATACTGAGCCTGAGACAAGCTACCACAAGGGCAACCGGCTTGCCGAGACGAGACTCGAGACAAGCTACCACAGGGGTAATCGGCTTGTCAATACAGAGCTCAAGACAAGTGCCAACATGGCAACACGCTTGTCCAGCCCAGCACCTTATCAAGACTAAGAACAACAAGAACACAGGCTTAGATACATCTTAAATACAGAGCTTAAGAACCATGGCAGCCAGCTAGTCAAAGCCAGCAGCCACAGAGCAAAGGCTAGTCCCCGGTTAGTCCCCGGTTAGGACTGAGCACAGAGGAAAGCAACCACAGAACTTATATACCAAGAAAACCAGGTGAAATCCATGAACAGCTAACAGGCCATTAAGAATTAACACAGGAGGCTAGGAACAATTAACAAAGGGCTAGGAACAATTAACAAAGGGCTAGAAACAATTAACAAAGGATACAAACAAGTGAAGGTGCCATCTAGCGGTTACAGAAGGAACTGACTGGCACCCTCACAGGAACAATGGGTGTGGCCCATTCGCTCCAGTCCACCTTGGACAGTACTCCTGAACGTTCTAGCCCTTCCAGCTCTGCTTCCACAGCAGGTCGTGTCGCATAAGGTACCGGTCTGGCTTTGAAAAATTTTGGGTTTGCATGTTCTTCAACCTTGATGTTTGCTGTAATTCCTTTCAGTGTTCCCAGTCCCTGTTGGAACACCTCCTTAGCATTGTCCAATATTTTGGACAGTCGTTTAGGTTTGACGTCGTCCTCTTTACAGGCATCTACAGTCAGTGCTTGTATGGAATGCCAGTCCACATTTATTCTCCGGATCCATTCCCGTCCCAGTAGTGTCGGACCTCCATCAGGTAACACATACAAGTCCATTTTCTGACTTTCTTTACCATTGTAGACCACATTTACTTTTATCTTTCCTTTGGGGTATACTATTTGCCCCGTGTATGTTTTCAATACAATCTCCATATCCCTCAGGGGAATGTGCGAGAATAACCTTTTGTAATCTTGCTTATTCATGACCGTTAATGCCGATCCAGTGTCCAATTCCATCTTCACTTGGACTCCTGCTATCCGAAGCATGACCCAGATAGTTTGGTGGTCTGCTGTGTTACCCACGTTATGTATTTTTAGACAACCCAGTTCCTTACTGCTGGAGTCTGAATCCATCTTCTGTTCATCCGAACTGTTCTCTGTCACCTTGTGTACTTTTTTGTACTTCTCCTGCGGTGACTTTTTGCTGCTGATCTTCTTTCCTGACCGGCATACTCTCGCTATGTGACCAAGTTTGCCACATTGCCTGCATTCTTTATCTTTGAACCAGCACTGGTTCTGGTCATGCGTTGTCCTTCTGCAACGATAGCACTTTACTGCGACCAATGCCATTTCATTGGTGCTGAATTCCAATGGCCTTTGCTGTATCTCTGCAGCGCCTCGTGCTGCTGCCTCATGCGATGCTACAATGCTGAAAGCTTTGTCCAGTGTAAGATCCTTTTCCTCTAGCAGTCGCTTCTGGGTTCCTTCCCTTAGGAGTCCACACACAAACTTATCTCTCAGTGCGTCTGCTAGTCCTGTACCGAACTGACAGTACTTTGATAACTTGCGCAGTTCGGTTAAGAATTCAGCGTTGCTTTCTTCTTTGAGTTGAATTCTTTTGTAGAATTTAAATCGTTCTGCTATCAGCAGCGGCGTGGGGTTTAAATGCTCTTGCAGGATAGTAACAATATCCGCGAAACTCTTTCCTACCAGTTTATCTGGTGTTACAAGGTTCCTTAATACCCCGTACGTCTTCGTACCCATCGAGTTTAATAGGGTTAGTGCTTTCTTATCCTCCGGTACCTCATTCGTTGTACAGTAAACTTCGATGCGTTCCACATAAGTGGCCCAATCTTCCACATCGCTATCAAAAGCAGTGATGTTACCCGTTTTTGGCATCCTTGTTGAGTTTCCTTTCCTTCGGATATGATTATTATTTTATTTATTTATTTATTTATTTTTTTCAAAATGGCGGCTTCCCGCGCTTGGCGGCTTTTCCCGTGCTTGGCGGCTTTTCCCGCGCTTGTCTTCTTCCCCCGCCGACTCAAAATGGCGATTACCACGCTGTTGCCGTTCTCGCCTCCCAGCGGTCCTTTATTTTCCCCTACGCTGCTGCTCTTGTTCCCCGCCGCTCCCGCGGTCCTTGTGGTCATAAACGCTTTTCTGGCTGCTGCGCATCTCTGCCCCGATTGCAGTCTGGCCCCTGACACCGGCTGCGGTTGTGTTCTCCGCCCTTTTCGTCGTTTCCCTCCCCTTCTCTTACTGACAACTCGGCCGACTTCCCCCCCGTGCCGCTCGATCGGGCTTACCCACCACTGTCGTCGAAGGGATGTTCACTGATGTTTGACTTTGTGGCCAGAAACCAACCCGGGTTCCCGATGGCCTCCCGTGCTATGCAGTGCCCAGCAGGATGTTGAGGGTGGATGTCCTTGTTCGACGCCCGTTTCAGAGGCGAAGCTTCCTTTGATGCAACTGCCGCTAGGTAAGATCAGACTCGTCGCCACTGTTGAGTCTGTGTTTTCAAATGTAGTTATGCTGAATAACAGGACACAGACTACAGAAGTAATTAAACAGGTCTTTAGTGATTGAGGGTCAGGGCTGAACTGGGATACACTTTGCTCCACAGGGTTTATATACCGGTGTGGTCACCACCGGTACTACAATGTACAGGAGCCATCAAAAAGTAGTCCATCACCTTAAGGTATCCTCTTAAGGTGGTACAGGTTACATACACTACAGTAAGGTCTCCTGTACGAGGCCTGTTGGGCCTCCCCCGTCTGGCCATGGTTGCCACTCTCTCTCTGCATCTCTGTTCCCTCCGAATGTGATGGAGAAGGACAACATTCCCATCCATTGCAGCCCCCATAGTATCTGGGTAATCAAAGTTATGAAGGTCAAAAAGCAAAGTACCTGCAAAGTTATGGTCAGAAGCCAAAACTACCTCAGACAGCATTGACTCAATGCAGAAGTCTCTCTTTCTCTCTTTGGCTCTCTCCAAATCTCTCTCTCTCAGAACGAGTGGTGCAAAAATGGCTACCACGCAAAAGCCAGGAAGAGGCCCCCTTTAAATAGCGCCCCCCCCAGCCCCACAGCGACTGGGATGCGTTCCAGTCAACCTGTCGTTGGTAACGCCAGGCGGAAAGGAGTGGGGCGCCACTCAATTTCTGGTCCGGGGTGCCCCAAGCGCGTTGCACTCTCGAATGACGTCAAGATCTGCGTGCGCAGGAGATCGGGCGGTATTGTTTAGCGCCGCCGCAAAATGTCCGGTCAATTTTGCGACAGGCGCCGATATCGCCGTGCCCGGGAGCTAGTTGGTTTGCGCCCCACTTAGCGCCCTCTTAAGGCGCTAACGGGTGGCGCTACCAACTGAATTTTTCCCCCCAAGTCTTTCTGACTCCCAGATCATGTTAAACTTAAACATTCTGTGGTCACTGTCCTCTAGAGGTACTATGACTTGCTATGTACATTTTATGGGCCATTTATGAATACCAGATCAAGATGAGCACTGACTCTCTTGGCTTCTTTGACATCAAGAAGCAGTCATGAACTACATCGACCAACTCTGACTCTAAACAGCTTAGGTTTTGTCAGTTCATATTTGGTTGGTTGAAGTTTCGCATAAAAAAAACTTTCCTCTTCTCAGATACTCTTGCCATCTCTTTGTAAAGCACATTGTCCTCCTTCTTATGCTGACCTGGTGATCTGTAAAGGTAGCTGATATGAAAGAATTCTACAGGTGCCCTTTTTTGAATTATGATCTTTGCTAATTTATTTTTTCAAATCTTTATTAGTTCTGCTGTGATATAAAACAACTTTGATTGTGTCTTTTAATTAAAACATTTTTTTTAACCTGCATACATTGCTCCATATTGTTTTTTTATTCAAAAGCAAAATACTGCAGATGCTGGCAATCTGAAATAAAAACAGAAAATGCTGGAAATATTTAGCAGGTCAGGCAGCATCTGTGGAGAAAGAAACAGAGTTAATGTTTCAGGTCGATGACCCTTTGTTTTTTTTTAATTCATTCACCGGATGCAGGTGTCGCTGGCAAGGCAAGCATTTATTGCCCATCCCTAATTGTCCTTGAGAAGGTGGTGGTATACAACTGAGTGCCTTGCTGGGCCAATTCAGAAGGCAGTTAAGAGTCAACCACATTGCTGTGGGGCTGGAGTCACATATAGGCCAGGCCAGGTAAGGACAGTAATTTCCTTTCCTAATGGACATTAGTGAACCAGATGGGTTTGTTAACAATCCAACAGTTGGTATTATTCCAGATTTATTTAATTGAAGTTAAATTTCCCAGCTGACATAGATGGGATCTGTACTCCTGTCTCTGGATCATTAATTCAGGCTTCTGGATTACTAGTCTAGTGAACATAACCACTATGCTACTGTGCTCCTATGCCAAAAAAAATTGAATTTTGGGTATATTGCCCATTCAAACTGGAGGAAATACAAGCTGTCTACAACAAGTTAGGCATTAGTTGTGCCATATGCACAGTACTAGTCAAATATAATGCTCCATCTGTTACTGTTGTGCTTTTTGTACTTTAAACTATTCGATTAATAGAAATAGAAAATTCTTTATGGTCAGTGAATCGCGCTACACATGTAATAGTTACTGTGTGAATAGTCTCAGTTATGTAACTTTTATAAAGGAGTTAATGCCAGTACCAAGACACTCTGTAAAAATTCAGAACTCATAATTATAGGGACTATATATCCTTTATTGTTCTATGTATGCAAATTAATTCATTAAAATAACTTCACAAGCTGTCCATATAAAGAAATCTTAGCCAAATGGCAGCAACTGTTGCCATGGTTACAGAAGTGACAACTTTGTTTTATAGTCGTCAGTCGTCAGGCAGCCAACAAAAAAGTCGTATTTAAGGTCTGATGTACATTTCCATACATTTATATACTGGGAGATTGAGATAAAGTGATTACATACATGTTTTTTAATGTAGCTTTTATTGCAGTTTTGGAAACAAGGCTTACAAAATATAGGTACACTTTTATAAATATTTAAAACATTTTATGCAATATATTTTCCAAAATTGAAAGAGACTCAAAACCAAACCATAATCTACCTGAGATATGATGGAGCATAAAGCCTATCTAAAACAACAACATGAATAAACATAAAGAGGAAAAATTAAGCTTTGGTGTCCCAGTAAGTCAGAATCAGACTGTCTTAGAAAAAGACAGTTACATTTCAGTTATACATTTTCTTCCAACTATAATTGAAATTTTTATGATGTACCATTCATAGAAGCCAAGATTTTAACTCGGGACAGGAATTGGGTGGGCAAACCGGCCAGACTTCGGCAGCCTGAAGTCTGGGAGATTTTAACTCCTTGGCCTCATCTACATGCCCCCAGCCAGTTTCCCGCCTGACACTGGCTGAAAGCGACAGCTGACTGGCTGGCAAGTGGGAGCACAGGAGGCCACCGCTGGGGACTAGAGGAATGGTCCCTGACACTCAAGTATGTCATTCGGGGTGTGTGTGTAGGTGGTGGGGGGGCGGGGGGTGGGGGGTGGTGGGGTGGAACCTGGGACAGGGGATTCCTAAACTTTCCTTGTGTAGCTCGGAGGAATACGCCTGCTCTTGGCCTCACAAAGAAGGTAAATAAAAGTAAAAAGATTGACCTTTTGGGCCTCTCCTGGCCCTGACTCCTCTTCCTGCTAGGTGGTAAAGCCACAGCTGCTGCTTCACTCAGGCCCATAGCTAAAACAGTAGTTACATCCTGATGGCAGGCTCTGATCTGCATATTTAAAGAAGAACCTTGCCGATCCCCTGGGTGAATTCAACTGCTCGTTCACTTGGTTTCTGCCTAGCGGACAGGGTTAAAATTGCCCTGATAAAAATTGCATTGCATGCTTAATAAAATATTGCTATTACATTATTTTGTTTCTATAATTACATTTTTAAATAAAACTCGATCCAAAGGGAGGCAGCCCATCTTGGTTAACGGAACTTCTTGTAATCAGATTTTAATCAGATCACGTTTTTGTTGGGCTAAATGCTCAGATTGTTGAAATGATAATGTATGTATGTTTGCCACTGTGAAAATACAGGAACTCATCGACTATGATTGTTCAACCATTGAGGGAGTGTCACGCCAGATGAAAATTCCAAAGGTCTTTGTTCCATCTTATCCCAATAAACAACTCTCCAGATAGTGAAGGAAGGGACTAGTGGTGCCCCACAACGATCTGTACTGGAGCCTCCACTATTCGCTATATTTATTAATGACTTAGTAGAGAGCCACTTATCCAAGTTTGCCGATGAAATAAAGATTGGCAGCATAGTAAGTAGTGTAGACAGGAGTGTTAAAATACTAAGAGACATTGATAGATTAAGTGAGTGGGTAAAACTGTGATAGATGGATTTCGACGCAGGTAAGTGTGAGGCCATCCATTTTGGACCAAAAAAGGATAAATACGAGTATTTATTAGATGGTGAAAACCTAGGAACAGTGGCGGTCCAAAGAGATTTTGGGGTCCATGTACACAGATCACTAAAATGTAGTGGTCAGGTACAAAACATAGTCACAAAGGCAAATGGAATGTTAGCCTTTATATCTAGAAGGTTGGAATATAAAGGGGAGGATGTTTTGCTAGAGCTATACAAAGCCCTGGTTCGACCACATCTGGAGCACTGTGTACAGTTCTGGGCACCACACCTTAGAAAGGATATATTGGCCTTGGAAGGAGTGCAGCACAGATTCACTAGAATGTTAGCAATGCTCCAAGGGTTAAATTATGAAGCGAGGTTACATAAACTAAGTTTGTATTCCCTGGAATTAGGTTAAGGGGTGATTTGATTGAGGTTTTAGGATTTTGAAATGAATTGATAGGGTAGATAGAGATATTGGCCCAGAAATTCGGGTCGGGGGCTTCCCGTGGGTGCAAGCCCCCGACCTGCACTTACCTAGCGCGCCGACCGTTGAGCTGTGGGCCCCCGTGTAGGATTCCGATCCTGGGCCTCCTCCAACTGCCGGTGCGTAGTGCTTGCATATCCCAGGGCGCAATTAGTTCGATGTGTCCCCTGGGATCACGTGGGCCATGGAGAGCCAATGGTAGCAAGGAATGCTTCATTCATAAGTTTGACAGGAAGAGCTGTCAAACCTATAAATACTATAAGCCCCAAAACATCACTAAAACTTCAAATAATTTTTTTTTTTAATCACATTTTTAAAATAACTATAAATTACATGAAATAACTATTTTAAACAATAATTTAAATTTTTGAAAAAATTAATTACATTTTCTAACGGGGCTAAAAATAAACATACCTTTTTTTAAAGTATTTAAAAATAATAAACCTGTGGAAAAAATGTTTTAATTTTAATTAATTCACCACTTACCTTGTTAAAAGCAAGCCTTGCGCCTACTTTTTAAAGGTGTAACTGCTGGAGACTTACCCTCCCGGAGAAACCTGCAAAAAAAACATAAGTTCGATGCGCACGCGCTGCCTCTCCGGCACACGCATTCCACCTGTCAACCCCTTCTTTCAGGGGAACGGAAGTGCCGGTTTCCCGCGCATGTGCAGTGCATGCACAAAACCGTCATTTTCGTTGGGCCAACGCATGAGTACCCAGTGCGTACTCATGGGTTGGGACCCAAATTTCTGGGTCAATGTTTTCCGCTGGTGGGGGAGTCCAGGACAAGGGGACATAACCTTAAAATTAGAGCCAGACCATTCAAGAGAGAAGTTAGGAAAGACTCCTTCATGCAAAGGGTGGTAGAAGTGTGGAACTCTCTCCCACAAAAAGGAATAGATACTAGCTCAATTAATAATTTACAATCTGAGATTGATAGATTTTTGCTAGCCTATGATATTAAAAGATATGGAGCCAAGGCGAGTAGATGGAGTTAGGGTAGAGATCAGCCATGATCTCATTGAATGGCGGAACAGGCTTGATGTTCCTGTTCCTATGTTCCTATCTGCTATCCATTCATATGACACCCACCTCGAGTGACAGATACATTAATAACCTACCTATTGAGCAAGAATCTCGGTCAGCTCAACTAAATATACCTAGTGTAAAAGGACTGCTTTGATTTTGGTGTCAAAAGCTGGCTTTGTGTAGTATAAATGTGATTGTTTTTCCTTAATCTCCATTTCCTTTGCTTAAACCATTTGTTTCCACATCACAGCAGTTAGAAATTACTGTGGCAGAAGCACACTCATGCCACATTCTTCAGCTAAAAGATTCTGAAAATAACTCTAAAGTTATGGACACCAATATTCTTGATACAGTTTAAAATAGTGCTTCAGTCAAATATTGATTTGGTGATTATTCAGATTATTCCTTTAGCTTCTGTGTTATTATAAATCTTTCAGATAAGTAGAAGTGTTAGCCTGAAGGAAAAATCTGACAGAATGATATTTTCTTTACTTATACTGCAGACTTTTGGAGAGGATAATAATGCATATTGGGTAGACTGAACAACCAGATTTATTCACAGAAACTGATTAAAATAGCCCTGGAATATAAATGTTGGGATAATTATATGAATCTGTACTGCTGCATGGGCAGCCTGCACTTGAAGTTTTTGATATGATGTGCTCATGGGTGAAGCTCTCCACCAGCAATGTAGGCCAGTTCACCACCAGCAGTCCAAGGAAGGGACCAAGCAATTCAATTCAAATACAAGCATCTTTTGGGTTTTATTGGTAGTACCTTTTGTTTTTAGAGACAAATTTTGTTAGCGCCGATTATTTTTTGTAAAATATTTTTCAGCCTGCCTTATTCAAAGTGAATAGTCAATCCATTACAAAAGAATCACATGTTTTTATTAATGCAGTTTGAGTGTATTTGATAAAAGGCCTGCCTGAAAATCCATGATGTTTTGGCCAGATCCAGGCTGCCATCTTGGCAGGAGGAGATAGAATTTAGAGCAGGATTTTGGTTCTTGCTCCCTTTTCTCAACATTGAAATGATGAAAGTATATGTTTTGTCTGTTTTTATAGGAGAGGCTGTGTACAATCATCAGACTGGTTGCAGTCCTGCCAATCTAGGCCAACTCACAGAAAGAAGCGGTGCTACAAATTGTTGGGGTGGAGGCCATAGAGGGTATGGGTGATGGTGAGCTTGGTGGCTTCATGCTATACCAGCAAGATAAATGTTCTCTTCAACTTCTTCTTGCGTGCCTTCGATGCTCACTCAAGCATATCTGGCCAATAGCTGTGTGGTACTGTATTGACCTTGCTACTCTTTACAGAACCATTTTCTGCAATGATGCATGTCATGATTAATGTGCAAGGAAGAGTTACCCCGTGAATTGCAAATCTGCTGTTAGCTTTGTGAAAATGGCATCTCGCACTTAACCACTGTGAGTTTCACAAAGTTGCTGCATTTGCACATTAATTGCCCATTAAACTCACCATAGGAAGTTAATTCTAGAAATTCCTCATTCTTTCAGGTGCTAAATTGTTGTTGGAGATTTAAAAAATGTCAAATCTTTCTTTTCCTCTCTTTATTTCTCTTTCTGTACCTGATTTGGCATTGAATGCACCCATTCACCCAAGTTCATGCAGAGTGCAAATCCAATATCTGTGCATGCATATATAGTAACAAGCTTGTGGAGTTCTGTGTGCAGTTCTGGTCGCCATATTATAAAAAGGATATAGAGGCACTGGAAAGGCTGCAAAAAATATTTACAAGCATGATACAAGAATTGCGAAGTTATACCTATCAGGAAGGAATGAACAGGCTGAGGGGTGACCTAATAAAGGTATTTAAAATTATGAAAGAGTTTGATAGAGTAGACACAGAGAATGTGTTTCCACTTGTGGGGAAGAGCAAATCCAGAGTCTATCAATATACAATAGTCACCAAGAAATTAAATAGGGAATTCAGAAGAAACTTCTTTACCCAGCGACTGGTGAGAATGTGGCACTCGCTACCTCAGGGAGTAGTTGAGGCGAATAGCATTTAAGGGGGAAGCTAGATAAGGGAAAAGGGAATAGAGGGTTATGCTGATAGAGTTAAATGAGGAAAGATGGGAGGAGGCTCGAGTGGAGCATAAACGCCGGCTTAGACTGGTTGGGCCAAACAGCCTGTTTCTGTGCATTACATTCTATGTAAAACGGTAGTTCACCAGGAAGTGAATGCCAACTCCAGGATATCTGCACAGAACCTCCAAGAACAGAGGACCAAAGCACAAATGCAGTTTCGCTTGGCATTTCTTTCACAACCATTATTGAGTCCTGGGGCTCCAATTTAAAGGCTCTTACTTGTGGCCTTGAAAGGCTGGGGAATTGGTTTGAAAGGATCCTGATGGTGGCCTTCACTTTCCTTAGTACTGGCCAAGGATCTATTCTCTCATAGATCCCTGATCATCCACAAGAGGCACTCAGCAGCTGGGACATGACAGGAAGAGACAATGATGAGCAAGGAAGAGGCATGGATCTCAGGGTGATGCCCCATCCACCCAACCCTCAGAGCACTGAAGAAGAGGCAGGTAGCAGATAGGAACCGCCAATGCAAAGACTTAAGTGCTGGCAGTATTAGCAGGGTCATCTCATGCTTTCCACAAAGAAGTGAAGCCCAGAGGCTGCTGCTGAGAAACAGTAGGTGCTACCACACTTACTCCTCCCACTGAGGAGTGCAAGATTAGATACTAAGGCCTAGAAATTCACTCACCAGGGCGCCGGAAGTACCGCCCCGGAAGGAGTCGCGGCCGCCCGCCGCAAATTCAGTTTCAGCGCCCCAGACGGAAGCGCGGCGCTACTCAAGGCACCCCGCATCCCTCTTGTGGCGCTGCAACTGAAAATCGCAGCGCAACGTGCCGCGCTGCGGTACTGCAGGCCTTCCTCCCCTTCTTAAAGGGGAGGGGCCTGCTGCAGCGCGCTCGAAGAGTGCGAGTGCTGGCAAAAGAGCCCGGCACCGAGGAGAAGTGCCGGGCTCTTGGGACACAGCTGGCACTCCGCGGGGCGGGGGGCTCAGGAGGCCGGGGACGGCGGCGCGGAGAGGTGCTGGCAGGCGGCCAGCAAAAAAAATGGCTGCCCCGCACCTCAGCGCCTCTACCACCGCAGATAGGCCCCCCTGAACCGGTTGCAAATTGCGGCCGGCGTTACAGCAGGGGGCGCTACTAAATTTCACGATGGGGCGGTAGCGGGGCGCTGCGCACACCGATGACATCATCGGTAGAGGCGCAGCGCTAACGGCTAGCGCCGCCATTAGCGTCCCGCTAAATTTAGCGGGAGGCGTGGCCAGTGGCGCAAAACCCACTAAGTGTCCTCTTAGGGTGCTAACGGGTGGCGCAGGCCACTGAATTTCTAGGCCTAAATGTTATTAACCCTACACTGTCTCCAATGGCAAGGACTGGGGAAGTAAACGGTGAAGCACAGATACCGAACTTGAGAAGGGAAGTCAACAGAGTGCACATTTTTGAGATGTACTGTATACATTTATATCATGTAAGGGGTTTTCTCCAATACCGGTCCCACGTTACACACAGTTTTGGACGTAAGGATTTATAAGAATAAAATACACACGGCACTCTGGGGCTCTGCAGGGGCTCTGACACAAATTTTCAAAACCTCTCTGGCCACAGGGGATGTGCCACAGGACTGGAGAACAGCTAACGTAGTACCATTATTCAAGAAGGGTAGTAGGGATAAACCAGGGAATTACAGGCCAGTGAGCCTAACATCAGTGGTAGGGAAATTATTGGAAAAAATTCTGAGGGATAGAATTAGTCTCCACTTGGAGAGGCAGTGATTAATCAGGGATAGTCAGCATGGCTTTGTCAAGGGAAGATCATGTCTGACCAATTTGATTGAATTTTTCGAGGGGGTGACTAGGTGTGTGGATGAGGGTAGTGCAGTGGATGTGGTATACATGGATTACAGTAAGGCTTTCGATAAAGTCCCACACAGGAGACTGGTCAAGAAGGTAAGAGCCCATGGGATCCAGGGTGCCTTGGCACATTGGATCCAAAACTGGCTTAGTGGCAGAAGGCAGAGGGTGATGGTCGAAGGTTGTTTTTGTGACTGGAAGCCTGTGTCCAGTGGGGTACCGCAGGGATCGGTGCTGGGTCCCTTGCTGTTTGTGGTCTACATTAATGATTTGGATGTGAATGTAAAAGGTATGATCAGTAAGTTCGCAGATGACACGAAAATTGGTGGGGTGGTAAATAGCGAGGAGGGTAGCCTCAGTCTGCAGGACGATATAGATGGGTTGGTCAGATGGGCGGAACAGTGGCTAATGGAATTTAATCCTGAAAAGTGTGAGGTGATGCATTTTGCAGGGACTAACAAGGCAAGGGAATACACAATGGCCTAGAAATTCAGTTGCTTGCGCCAGCCGTTAGCGCCTTAAGAGAAGTGAATTTCGGGCGCTATGCGTGTAGCGTCCAGGCGCAGCGTGATCTGCGCCTCGCCCCAAATTAAGTAGACATTTAGCGCCAGCGCAAAGCTTAGCGCGCGCTCACCTGCGCCCGCAGAAAATGA
Source organism: Somniosus microcephalus (assembly GCF_052327205.1). Taxonomy (NCBI): domain Eukaryota; kingdom Metazoa; phylum Chordata; class Chondrichthyes; order Squaliformes; family Somniosidae; genus Somniosus; species Somniosus microcephalus. The sequence continues at coordinate 165,307,366 of NC_140995.1, read as the reverse complement.
CGTCATATCCTCGTGCAACGCCCTTTGCACGCCCCGATCCAGAACTTCAGTGGGACCGCCCCATTGTGCGGCCGGCGGCCCGCACGCTTGTTTAGTGGAACGCAACAGAGCCGACGCGGGACCCGGGGAGCGTAAATTAAAGGGCACTTACCCTGCACTATAAAGGGCAGGCATTTTGCAGCAAACACTCTTGTGCAACGGATTTCTGGAGAGACACCAAGGAAGACAGCTTTCTGGTTTGGGCCAACACTAGCTCAGGTATTTTTGGCTTCAGGCCAGAGCGTTGCAAGTGGCCTCTTGTATATTTGACTGTTTGGCAGCATATTATGGGGGCTGCATGGGGTGCCAACGCTGAGTTTCAGCGTCATGTCCGTAGGGCTCGCAGACGCGGTGTGAGAGGGGCAGCCCTGGCTAGACGCAGAGGGGGCAACAGGCGTCGGCAACATAGGCCTTACCCAGTCAGGGCATACCACCAGCAGCGCACCTACCTCAACATGAGTGGCGCGAGATGTGTAAAAAGGCTGAGATTCTGAAAGGAGGTGGCTGCAGAGATCTGCCATCTGCTTCGCAGAGATCTGCGTCCAAAGCTCAGGAGCAGGACGTCTCTGTCGGTGGAGGCGAAGGTGACGGTGGCCTCGAACTTCTATGCCAGCGGCTCCTTCCAATCCGCTGCTGGGGACATAGCTAACATATCCCAGTTCGCCGTGCATTGCTGCATCCGCCAGGTGACCGATGCCCTTTTCAGAAGGAGACGCCAATTCATCTCCTTCCCCATGGCCCTGGAGAGGCAGCATCAGCGTGCACTGGGATTTGCAAGATTCGCGGCCTTCCCCTTGGTGCAGGGCGCCATTGACTGTACGCATGTGGCTTTGCGGGCACCTGTGGAGCATGCCGAGGATTACCGCAACCGGAAGGGCTACCATTCCCTCAATGTGCAGCTGGTGTGTGACCACAAGCAGCGCATCCTAGCTGTCAATGCCCACTTTCCAGGCAGCAGCCACGATGCCTTTATCCTGCGGCAGACAACTGTGCGTGACATGTTCGAGGCACAGCCTCCCCCAAGAGGATGGCTTCTCGGGGACAAAGGCTATCCTTTGTGTACCTGGCTCATGACCCCGCTCCGCACGCCCAGGACCCCTGCTGAAGAGGCATACAACGAGAGTCATCAAGCGAGCAGGAACATAATCGAGCAAACAATTGGCGTCCTCAAGCAACGGTTCCACTGCCTGGATCATTCCGGCGGATCTCTGCAGTATTCCCCGGACCGAGTGTCCCAATTCGTCGTTGTTTGCTGCATGCTGCACAACCTGGCTCTCTGCAGGACTCAGGCACTGCCACCTCACGTTGGACCACCACCTCAGGAGGAGGAGCAGGAGGAGCATGAGGAGGAGGAGCAGGAGGAGGAGGAGTACCATCCCAGGAGGGAGCGAGAAGGTCCAAGGGCCGTCCGTCGGCGGCTTATTGAACGTCACTTCTAAGCCCCCTGTCAGGGAATGCCTTGTGGCCATGAAGGAACATGAACGCAGCCGCTCCGCAAGCCCTCAGCCGGCGAAGGCAACAAACACTTACAGCAACAAACATGGACACTGTCTGAATAAAGAGAAATCTTTATTTTAGACCAATGAAACCCCTTCACACATGAAACCCAGAAACATTAAACGGCCCCAAAAAACAGTACATCAAATGACTCACTCCCACAACCTGGGGAGGAATAACTGAACATTTGTTCAAAAATGGCCTTCATCCTTGGCCTTAACCCAAAAAACATCCCCAGAAACAAAACAACCATGGCCAAAAGAAACATAGGCATCGCCATATAAAATAACACTTGGCCACACCGTCTACTTCGTGGGCCGCGAGGGCGAGACCATGTCGAGCCTTTTGGGGCCCCTGCCCGGCCTGCTGCTCCTCCGCAAGCTCTGCCCAGTGGCTGCTGCGAGGCTGGGGAAAGGCTCCTGAGGGTTAGATGTCCTTCCGGCAGATGCCCTTGGGGGGCGGCCTAGACGGGGTTTGCCCCTCGAGGGGCCGGCTGGTGATTGGCGCAGCTGTGCCTGGCCAACATCATTCGCAGCCGCTTGCCGTTGAGGCGCCACTGGGGGAGTGGCGGTGACGGCTGGAGGAATGTGTGCAACCTGGCGGATGGTCGGCCCTGGCTGGTGATGTGCCACTCTGGCACTCGCACGGGCCCGCACTGCAGCATGCGCACCAATCTGCCGAAGGGCAGCCCGCTGTGCTGCTGCAGCGCGGCGGGTGTCCAGGCGATGCCTGGCTGACGCAGCGCGTGTGGCAGCAGTCAGTGCCCCTGTTGCCCTGGTCTGCGACCGCAACAGAGCAGCCACTGTCTGGACGGCATCACTGATCAGCAGGCCACTCGCGGCATGTGAGGCCCCGAACTCGCGCACACTACTAGCCAGGGACTCGATGGCCTCAGGCATCCGTGCCACTACCCCCATCAGCTCGGTGTGCCGGCGATCCGACTCCTGGGCCATTTGATCGAGGTGGCGCACCTCCTCTGAGTTGAAGGTGGCCGGACTGGAGTCCGGACTCTCCCGCTGGGGAGCAGGGGGCAGAGCTGGCCGACCCTTGCCACGTTGCCGGCGGCGACTGGGCCCAGCAACTGCACTCCCCTCCGATCCTTCCCCCCTCTGGGGGGAAGGCCGCGGACCAACCGCAGCCCTCCTGGCTTGCTGGACGCCACTGGTCCCAGCAGCTCCACTCCCCTCCGACACTTCCTCCAGGCTCTCCTCCAGGGAAGACGTGTCCACTACTTCGGCATCTGCAGCTGCACCTGACTGCTGCCCTGATGGTCCGCCTTCCTGTTCCTCCTCCTCCTCCTCCTCCTCGGAGGGGCTGTCACTGGCAGCTTCAGGGAGCTCCTCGTCACCAGCTGAAAGCAGGAAGGCACAAGAGTAGCTTTAGAGTGAGGAGAAGGCGTCAGCGAGGGAGGCATGACTGGTGGCATTCAGCGCATTGGTCGGACAATGGCAAAGGAGGTAGATCGGATGCGCAAGTGTGACGAGAGAGGTCCAAAAGGTGATGTCCATACCATTGTGGCCCAGAAGAGGGTCGGCATCTCCACAGGCGACGGGCCCAATCACCCGGGGTCCCATGAGGCGACTCATGCGCTCCTCCAGGGGAGTGAGCTCCTGGATCTGGGGGCGGCCTCCCCCGGTCTGCTCCTGGTGCCTTCAGTTGTTGGCAAGTTTTGCCTGCAAGAGAAAGGATGGCCTGTAAGTACGGTGTGTAGCCCTGATGTGGTGTGCACTGCCTCCCATGGTGGAATAGCTTGGCCAGTGTGTAGCCCTGATGTGGTGTGCGCTGCCTCCCATGGTGGAATAGCTTGGCCAGTGTGTAGCCCTGATGTGGTGTGCGCTGCCTCCCATGGTGGAATAGCTTGGCCAGTGTGTAGCCCTGATGTGGTGTGCGCTGCCTCCCATGGTGGAATAGCTTGGCCAGTGTGTAGCCCTGATGTGGTGTGCACTGCCTCCCATGGTGTAAAGTGTAGAATGTGCAATTGATGTTCATGACTGTCCCATAGCTGCTGGCTGAGGGCTGGCCATTAGGGCTTTCACGTCCCTTTGCCCATCATGTCAGGTGTACATGCAAGGATGAGGAGGAGACTGGAAAGGGTACTCACCCTGACAATCCTGGTCAGGTCATTAAACTTCTTCCGGCATTGGACATTGTCCCTGGGGGCATCGCCGGTGGCCGACACCCAGCGGGCGACCTCCCTCCAGGCTTTCCTATAGACGCTGGTGGGAGGCTTCCTGCCAGTGTCTGGGAACAAGATGTGCTGTCTCTTCTCCAAGGCCCTCACCATCACCTTCAAGTCATGGGCTGAGAAGCGCAGGGCATGCTCACGGGCCTTCTGTACCATTGCCATGGCTCCTTCTGATCACCAGCAGTGTTCAGGCCTAGCTGGAAGGCTGCAGTGTGCAGGCTGTTGCAGCAGAGCAAGTTGACCCTTCCCCCTTTAAGAGCTGGCCGGCGCCACGGTGTCTGCTGTCAATCAAGAAATGACCGCACCTGCGCTGCGCCCGGCCTCGGCGCTATCCCTCTGCACCGCCGGCTTAGCGCCTAAAGATAGGCGTGCAACGCCAGTTTTAGCGCTCAAGCAACCTCTTAGGGCGAAGCTACTGAATATCGGCGAAGTGCCATCGACTTTGCACCGGGTGCAAAGTTTAGCGCCCGCCCGACTTTACCGCCCCAAAAGTGGCTATACTGAATTTCTAAGCCAATGAATGGTAAGACCCTAGGAAAGACAGAGGATCAGAGGGACCTTGGTGTGCATGTACATAGATCCCTGAAGGCAGCAGAACAGGTGGATAAGGTGGTTAAAAAGGCATATGGGATACTTGCCTTCATTAGCTGAGGCATAGAATATAAGAGCAGGGAGGTTATGATGGAGCTGTACAAAACGCTGGTTAGGCCACAGCTGGAATACTGTGTGGAGTTCTGGTCGCCACACTATAGGAAGGATGTGATTGCTTTGGAGAGGGTGCAGAGGAGATTCACCAGGATGTTACCTGGGCTGGAGCGCTTCAGCTATGAAGAAAGACTGGATAGGCTGGGGTTGTTTTCCTTGGAGCAGAGAAGGCTGAGGGGGGACCTGATTGAGGTGTACAAAATTATGAGGGGCATAGATAGGGTAGATAGAAAAGAACTTTTTCCCTTAGTAGAGGGGTCAATAACAAGGGGGCATAGATTCAAAGTAAGGGGCAGGAGGTTTAGAGGGGATTTGAGGAAGAACTTTTTCACCCAGACGGTGGTTAGAATCTGGAACTCACTGCCTGAAAAGGTGGTAGAGGCAGGAACCCTCACAACATTCAAGAAGCATTTGGATGAGCACTTGAAATGCCATAGCATACAAGGCTACGGACCAAATGCTGGAAAATGGGATTAGATTAGACAGGGCTTGATGGCTGGCGCGGACGCGATGGGCCAAAGGGCCTCTTTCTGTGCTGTATAACTCTATGGCCTAGAAATTTGGTTGGTAGCGCCAGCGATTAGCGCCTAAAGAGCCCGAGAATTGGGGCATTACCCAATTTTCGGGCGGGCGCAGTGAATATAGCGCCACCTCCCATATTGAGTATCCTTTTAGCGCTGGCGCTAACTCGTTTCGCTCGGCCGCGGGCGCAGGCAGATCATGACATCATTTCAGTGTGCAACGCCTTTTTGGCGCCCCAGGCCGGATATTCGGTGGCGCTGAGGAAATCTACATGATATAAGGGGTTAATTTCAAGTGCTTGCTGGGTAAAAGTTTTCAGACTTGACACTGGGCAAGTGTCGATGTGTAACTAGAGCTATTGCACGTACTCAAACTACAGCCAAGAACAGATGTCTGCCCACCTAATGAGAATGTAGAAGTGAAATAATGAGTTCCTTTGATGTACCAATGACCTGATAACTTGTGACCGTAAGCAAAGCTAGCCTCCCAATATATGATTAAAGAGGACCTCCGGTTACACGATTCATGCCCTGTTATAGATTAACGGTTGACTTATGTGTCCAGGATCCTTCTGTCAATATGTTATTTCTACCTGATGATTAATCTAAAATGTATCCTGATAGAGGAACAAAGGAATGAAAATCAAACTTGTTTGTTACACTGTATAAATATGGAACGCTTACGCTGTATCATTGGAATAGTAGCCTCACCCCTTGAGTAGAGGTGCTGATTCCCCTTGCAAGAAGTGAAATAAAAGGCCTGTCCGTCTGACGAATCCAAGTGTGTATTGAGTCATTACCCAGAGCTAAGAAGTAAGGCACTTCTACAATTTGGAGGTTCCACCGAGATGGCTTGCTGTACCAATTGGTGAGTTAACAGACGCCGAGTACGTTGCTCGGTTGGGAAAATCCCATCGGCCGAAGGTGGTGTTTTGCCACATTTTTGGGACTTTCCCTGCCAGAAGCATAGCTGCGCATAGTCTGTTTATTCCATTGGACAGTACTGCCATCGGGTAATTGACTCACAAGGTTCAGAGGTTAAACTGCCGTTGTGACTGCTTCCCTTTCAGAAACGGAACAGAGGACCAGCCATGAGGCGCTGACGCCCCGTGAACAGGATCGTGCAGAAAAGGACTGTATAAAGGTACCAGAGAGAGAAGGTTAAGTCAGGAATTTGATTAACTAAGGAGCTAGCGATTTATTGGAAATTGAACTAGCAAGGTTCCAGCTTGCTGAGAGAGAAGGTTAAGTCAGGAATTTGATTAACTAAGGAGCTAGCGATCTATTGGAAATTGAACTAGCAAGGTTCCAGCTTGCTGAGAGAGAAGGTTAAGTCAGGAATTTGATTAACTAAGGAGCTAGCGATTTACTGGAAATTGAACTAGCAAGGTTCCAGCTTGAAGTTAGCTGGGACAAATTGAAGGCCCTTTTTGCTAAAGATTTGGCTAAAGGGAGTAGGGTAGAAGGAGAGAAGAGCTTGAAGTTAGCTGGGACAAATTGAAGGCCCTTTTTGCTAAAGATTTGGCTAAAGGGAGTAGGGTAGAAGGAGAGAAGAGCTTGAAGTTAGCTGGGACAAATTGAAGGCCCTTTTTGCTAAAGCTTTGGCTAAAGGGAATAGGGTAAAAAAAAAAGAGAGGAGTGGGCGGTTGTCTGAAACACAGTGTCAATGTTTAATGTTTATGAGAGTGAGTATTTAACTACTTGTTATTATCAATCAACTTTGCAGCTTTGTCCAGTAAGGCTGCATAGGTTGGGGATTTAGTAACACTTTGGTTGTTGTTTAACAAGTGTATTGTTTATTGTTTATTGTTATATGTATTAATGTTTAGTCATGTCTGATCTGTAGAGGCGTCCCACGCAGATCATAGAGTGTTACGGAATTGTTGTATGTTTTAACTAAAATATTTAAGCTGAAAAAAAAACTGCAGAAGGGGTTGGAAAAAACCCAAGCCGGGGAAGTGAGTCCCGCGGCGGAATGTATTATTGAGAAAATAGCGATGTCTTTTACATGATCCACTAAGCTATTGTGGATTCAGTATTTTCCCCAGTTAGAAATACCTTCCACGAGGGTTGAGAACCCTCGAGTTTTATACGTATGTATAGTTTATTAATCTGATCTGTAGGGGCGTACAACGCAGATCATGGATTGTCACGGGAGTTTAGATTGTTTTAAGTGAACCATTTAAGCTGCTAAAATGGGTGCTAGCACCAGTAAGCCACCCGAGAAAGGCACGCCAGCAGCCTTTATGTTAAAGAACTGGTCAATCATCCATTGATCACCTACCAAATTGGTCCAAATGGACTGTAAATAAGACTAGACCCTTTCCCTCAGATAGTCATTTAACATAGAAAGAATTACTTGCCTCGAGGAATGTTTAACGGACAAGAGAGAAATAGAGAACAGCCAGATAAAAAGACTGCCTCTATGTTTGTTGAGTCAGAAGAAAAAAAAAATTACCCCGAAGAAACACCTTTCTCCTCTATTATGGTAGGATAACAAGGTAACTATAGAAGGATGAATAGAGGGGAATATAGAGGAAGACGTGGTAGAATAAGAGGGTATGGACGATCTGGTAATTGTTACAATTGCGGACAACCCGGACATTGGGCAAACCAATGCCCTGCGAAAAATTGTCAGAACCAAACCTCCAATAATGGACCTCCGTTAGAGAATAAAGGTCCTAATTTCACTGTCCATAACCCTTTTTCGGACCAGTCAGGAGGTTACCCTACAAACGGACAGGGATTTAGGAGAAATAGAGATCAGAATTACTGACTGACACCAGCAGCCCCAGGCGCCACAGACCACCAAATGCCCGTTGTTTCTTTAAATTCACGCAGCCAACCTGAAGTTAAAATGCAAATAGCTGGGAGACCTATGTCATTTTAGTAGATACAGGAGCAACCTTTTCGGTGTTAGGGAAAGGATATTCTGAAGGAATGCCTATTAATGGGAAAAAGACCCCGATAGCTGGATTGGCTGGAATACTACAACGCTTGAATCAATCGACTCCCCTCACAGTAAAAGTAGAAGAATTTGAGGAAGAACACTCCTTTCTGTTATCAGGAGATGTCTCTATGAATTTATGTGGAAGAGACTTGCTGTGCAAAATGAATGCTACAATCATTTGCTCCCCATCAGGAGTAACGGTAGAAATCCAAGTAGATAAGGCATATGCGTACCCAGTAACAGAAATAAAACACCCTGGGCTAGATTTTCAGTAGCTTGCGCCAGCAGTTAGCGCCTTAAGAGAAGTGATTTCCGGGCGCTATGCGTGTAGCGCCCGGGCGCAGCGCAGTTTGCGCTCCGCCCCAAATTAAATTGCCCGTTAGCGCCGGCGCAAAGTTTAGCGCCCGCCCGGATGCGCGCGCAGAAAATGACGTCACATCCTCGTGCAACGCCCTTTGGCCGCCCCGATTGCAAACTTCAGTCGGACCGCCCCATTGTGCGGCGGGCGGCCGGAGCATTTGGAAAAAGGAACGCAACACAACCAGCGCGGGCCCCGGGGGGCGCTAATTAAAGGGAACGTCCTCTCCAGTATGAAGGCCATCCTTTTTTCAGAAAACAGTCTTGTGCAACGCATTTCTGGAGACACAACAAGGAGGATAGCTAACTGGTTTCAAGCAGCAAGAGCCAGGTATTTTTGGACTCAGGCAATAGCGCTGCAAGTGGCCATTTGGAAATTAGACTGTTTGCCAGGATTTGATGGGGGCTGCATGGGGTGCCAACGCGCAGCTGCAGCGCCATATCCGTAGGGCTCGCAGACGCATTGTGAGAGGGGCAGCCCTGGCTAGAGGCAGAGGGGGCTACAGGCGTCGGCCACGTAGGCCTTACCCAGTCAGGCTATACCGCCAGCAGCGCTCCTACCTAAACATGAGTGCCGCGCGATGTGTTAGAAGGCTCCGATTCCGAAAGGAGGTGATTGCAGAGATCTGCCACCTGCTTCGCCGAGATCTGCGGCCAAAGCTCAGGTGCAGGACGTCTCTGTCGGTGGAAGTGAAGGTGACGGTGGCATTGAACTTCTATGCCACCGGCTCCTTCCAATACGCTGCTGGGGACATAGCAAACATCTCCCAGTATGGCGCGCATCGCTGCATCCGCCACGTGACCGAAGCACTGTTCAGAAGGAGAAGCCAATTCATCTCCTTCCCCATGGCCCTCGAGAGCCAGCATCAGCGCGCATTGGGATTTGCCAGACTCGGGGAATTCCCCTTGGTGCAGGGCGCCATTGACTGTACGCATGTGGCTTTGCGGGCCCCTCTGGAGCATGGCGAGCAGTATCGCAACAGGAAGGGCTACCATTCTCTGAATGTGCAGCTGGTCTGTGACCACAAGCAGCGCATCATGGCAGTCAATGCCAGCTTCCCAGGCAGCAGCCACGATGCCTTTATCCTGCGGCAGAGTACTGTGCATGACATGTTCCAGGCACAGCCTTCCCCAAGAGGATGGCTCATCGGGGACAAAGGCTATCCTTTGTGCACCTGGCTCATGACCCCGCTTCGCGCGCCCAGGACCGCTGCTGAAGAGGCCTACAACGAGAGCCATCAAACCACCCGCAACATCATCGAGCTAACTATTGGGGTCCTCAAGCAGCGGTTCCGCTGCCTTGATCGCTCCGGAGGAGCTCTCCAGTATTCGCCGGACCGGGTCTCCCAATTTGTGGTGGTTTGCTGCATGCTACACAACCTGGCTATCCGCAGGACTCAGGCACTGCCACCTGACGTTGGACCAGCACCTCAGGAGGAGGAGCAGGAGGAGCATGAGGAGGAGGAGGAGGAGCAGGAGTACGTTCCCAGGAGGGAGCGACCAGGGCCAAGGGCCGCACGACGCCACCTTATTACACGGTACTTCTAAGCCCCCTGTCAGGGAATGGCCAGGGGCCATGAGGGAAGATGAATGCAGCCGCTCCGCAAGCCCTCAGCCGGCGAAGCCAACAAACACTAAGAAGAACAACCATGGAGACTGCATGAATAAAGATAATTTTTTATTGCACAAAAATGAAAAGCCCTTCCCACATGAATCCCCAAAAACAATAAACGGGCCCCACAAAAAGCCCAACAAACGACTCACTCGCACAAACTGGGGAGGAGCCACTCCACCTTTATTGAAACCGGGCCTCAACGTCGGCCTAACGCAAAAAATAAGCCCTCCAAAAGCACAACCATGGGCAAAATAAAGATGGCCACCGCCATATTAAAGGAAAGCTGGCCACACCCTCTACTGAGTGGCCCGCGAGGGCGAGACCTTGGCCAGCATTTTGCCTCCCCTGCCCTGCCTGCTGCTCCTTCGCAAGCTCTGCCCAGTGGCTGCTGCGAGGCTGGGGGAAGGCGCCTGAGGCTCAGATGCCCTTCCGCCAGATGCCGCTGGGGGGCGGCCTACACGGCGTTTGGGCCTCGAGGGGCCGTCTGCTGAGTGGCGCACCTGAGCCTGGCCACCATCAGCTGCAGCCGCTTGCCGTTGACGCCCCAGAGGGGGAATGGCGGCGACGGATGGCGCAATGTGGGCCAGCTGGCGTCTGGGATGCGCTGGCTGGTGCTGTGGCGCGGTGGCACTCGGCCGGGCCCGCACTGCAGGATCCTCAGCAATCAGCCGACGGGCGGCTTGCTGGGATGGTCCAGCGCGGCGCCTGCCCTGGCGATGCCTGCCTGAGACAGCGCGTGTGGCAGCAGTGAGTGGCCCTGTGGTCCTGGTGTGCGCGCGCATCACATCCGCCAGGGTCTTGACGGCATCAGTCAGCATGCGGCCAGTCGCGGCAGTTGCTGCCCCGAACTCGCGCACACTGGTCGCCAGCGACTCGATGGCCTCAGGCATGCACCCCACCACGCTCATGAGCTCCGTGTGGCGCCGGTCCGAGTCGTCGGCCATCTTATCCAGCTTCCGCACCTCCTCCGAAGTGAAGGTGTCTGGACTGGAGTCGCGACTCTCCCGCTGGGGAGGAGGGGGCCGAACTAGGGGACCCTTGCCGCGTTGGTGACGGCGAGTGTGCCGAGCAGCAGCACTCCCCTCTGATCCTTCCCCCCTTTGGGGGGAAGGCCGCGGGCCACGCGCACGGCTGCTGGGTGGCTGGACGCCACTGGTCCCAGAAGCTGCATTGCCCTGCGACAGTTCCTCCAGGCACTCGTCCAGTGAGGAGGTGTCAAGCATTTCCTCCTCTCCTGCGGGACGTGACTGTTCCCCCGAAGGTCCGGCTTGCTCCTCCTCCTCCTCCTGGTCGGAGGTGCTGTCACTGGCAGCCTCAGGGTCCTGGTCGTCACCAGCTGAAAGCAGGAATGCACAAGAGTAGCTTCAGAGTGAGGAGACGGCGTCAGCGAGGGAGTTAGGACTGGTGGGATTCAGCGCATTGGTGGGACAGTGGCAAAGGAGGTAGCTCGGATGGGCCAGTGCGACGCGAGAGGGCCAAAAGGCGAGGTCCTTACCATTGCCGGGCAGTGGAGGGTCGGATACACCGCACGCTGTGGGGACAATCACACGGGCTCCCATGAGCACACACACGCGCTCCTCCAGCCGAGTGAGCTTCTGCAGCTTGGCGCGGCCACCCCTGGCACGGGCCTGGCGATTAAACGCTACTTTAGCCTGCAAGAGAAAGGACGGGCTGTAAGTGCGCAGTGAAGCCCTGATGTAGTGTGCACTGCTTCCCATGGTGGAATAGCTTGGACAGAGTGAAGCCCTGATGTAGTGTGCACTGCCTCCCATGGTGGAATAGCTTGGACAGAGTGAAGCCCTGATGTAGTGTGCACTGCCTCCCATGGTGGAATAGCTTGGACAGAGTGAAGCCCTGATGTACTGTCCACTGCCTCCCATGGTGGAATAGCTTGGCCAAAGTGTAGAGTGCCGAATGGCCATTTGATGCTCATGACTGTCCCAATGCTGCTGGCTGAGGGCTGGCCAATAGGACTTTCAGGTCCCTTTGCCCATCATGTCAGGTGTACATGCAAGAATGAGGAGGAGACTGGAAAGGCTACTCACCCTCACAATCCTGGTCAGATCGTTGTATTTCTTACGGCATTGTTTGTGGGTCCTGGGGGCCTCGCCGGTGAACGTCACCCTCTGGGCGATCTGCTTCCAGGCTTTGGTGTAGTCATGGTGGGTTGGATTCCTCCCACTCTCTGGAAACAAGATCTTGCGCCTCACCTCCAGAGCTGTGACCATTATGTCCAGATCACCCTCTGAGAAGCGCAGGGCACGCTGACGGGCCTTCTCTGGCGTTGCCATGACTCCCTGGGGCTGAGCAGTCGTGTTGAGGCCTCTTTGCAAGGCTGCAGTGTGCAGGGCGTGGCAGCAGACCAATTCGTCCCTTCCCCCTTTAAGAGCTGGTCGGCACCACGGGGTCTGCTGTCAGTGCAAAAATGACCGCACCCGTGCTGCGCCCCGCCTGGGCGCTATCCCTCTGGACCGCCGGCTTAGCGCCTAAAGGTAGGAGTGCAACGCCTCTTTTAGCGCTCCACCACTCTCTTAGGGCGAAGCCACTGAATTTCCGGCAACGGGGCGCTACTTTGGGGCGGGCGCTAACTTCGGGCGGGCGCTAAGGTTAGCGCCCCAAAACTGTCTATACTGAAAATCTAGCCCCCTGTTCTTTACGCATGGGAAATTGCCGACCCAAGTTTGAGTCCCAAACTTGTCAGTCTGTTAGGAGCGTGGGGATTCGTTACAAGCTCCATAAAACAATACCAGGAATCCCTGAAACTAGGGAAATGGCATTCAAAATTGCACTGCACGGCCTGCTATGACAAAACAGGACAAGATTATCAGCCGTTTTAAAATTTAAAATACCTCCTAACTATTAGACTGCACAGCCCTATAAAGTTACAATTAATCCAGCTGCACCATTACCCAAAAGGTCACAGTATCCATTGTCAGAGAAAGCAGAAAAAGGAATTGAGCCAGTGATGGAATCATTGTTAAAACAGGGAGTTAACGCCGGATAGAATAAAGGTCGTTTGCAACACATCGTTGCCAAAAACTAAAAGAGAAATGAAGCATTTTCTAGGAATGACTGGCTATTGTAGACAATGGATATTGAACTATTCAGAAATAACCAGACATGAGCATGACAAATTTGGAAAATTCGCGGTTACCTGACTTCCTCGGGAACCCAGATTAAAAATGCACAAGAAGTGCAAAATCTTTTACTAGCTATTCAGAGACGTAAACAGATTGCAATTATTAAGTGCCAAGCAGACAAGGTTGCGCTTGGAAACGCTGCTGCAGATAGCGCTGCTAAGTCAGTAGCTATATCAAGTACTGAACGACAAGTTTCAGCCTTCCCTGTTAGGGAAAAGCCAGAGATACCGCAGCCCCCATCCTTAGATGATGTGCTGACCCATCAAGATAGGGCCAGTTCTGATGAAGTAAAGGAATGGGTTGTTAATCATTGTTTTAAAAAACACTGACGGCTTATGGGTTCATCATGACGGCCGCATGGTGGCACCCAAATCATTACTATCACCAATTGCCCGATGTGTTCATAAATTCACCCATGCGGGCAAAGGGGGGATGGCGGACTATATCCTCAAGACCTGGTATACACCAGGAATCTCAAAGTTGGCAAAACAAATATGTGAAAATTGTACTATCTGCCAGACCATGAATGCAGGGAAAATAAAGAAGGTACAGCCCGCATCCCACCCAAACCCCATGGGCCCTTTTGTACACTTGCAAATGGATTTTATTGAACTACCTGTATGTATGAGCTTTAAATATGTATTAGTTATTATTGATATGTTTTCAAGATGGATTGAAGCTTTTCCTTGCAGAAAGAATGACGCTACCACTGTTGCTAAATGTTTATTGAAGGACATTGTACCTCGCTTTGGGATACCAGCAAAACTGTCAAGTGACAATGGGTCCCATTTTACGGGAACAGTGATTAAGGAACTATGCAAAGCCTTACAGATTAACCAGCACCTCCATTGCAGTTATCATCCACAGTCGGCTGAACTAGTGGAAAGATATAACGGGATGCTGAAAAACAAGCTTGCAAAGCTGTGTAAAGAAACTGGACTTAAATGGGTTGATCTGTTACCCATAGCTTTAATGACAATGCGGTCTGCTACCAACAGAACTACAGGATTGTCGCCTCACGAGATCGTCATGGGAAGACCACAAAGATTGCCCTTTTCGGCACCTTTAACAGCTAAACAAATGGACATTCATAAAATGGAGGAAGATATGTTGAGTTATTGCATTGCACTAACCAAATGCATTTCTAGTTTCCATCAACAGGTGAAGGAAGCCCAGGTCGATCCCGCTGAAGGAAAGTGCCATACTTTCGAGCCAGGAGATAAACGTCTATATAAAAATCTTCAAGCGAAAGAATAGCCTTCAACCCAGATTTGAGGGACCCTTCCAAGTACTCCTGACCACAAACACCGCTGTGAAAGTAAAGGAGCGACCAACATGGATACATGCGTCCCATTGTAAGAAGGCATCAGTTGAAGACAATACACTGCCAAGATGAACTGGATTTGGACTTTAACAAGACTGTTCTCTTTGTCAACGATAATTGAAACTGCCATATTGATTTACCCAGATCCCCTGAAGGGCAAACCATGCATAGAAGAATGTGTACTTTTAAACAGTGATTTCTTTTATATTATATGCTATAACAAGACTATGAAGGTTCAGCTTCAGGATCACACTATGCAGGTACCCCTGTATCAACCCCTGAGTCTTAGGATTAGGCAGAATAAGATAGTAGAAGATAGTGGACAGAAGCTTGATAAGCTATGGGTCACATGCCCTGATACTGTATTACCAAGTGACAGAACTGCGAACGGAGGGGTTATCTGCCATGGTAATTCAAGAGGAGGACTGGCCCTGATAGCTAAGTCAATGTTTTATGATAATCCTTTTACTCAACCCCTCGTTTCAACATCAATTACTCAGAAAAGAAAAATTAATAGGACCGCTAAGAAACAAGGAGGGAGAGGTGGAAGACTGTTAAATAAGCATAACTATCATCATGTTAATACCTTTGTATACATGAGTTATTTGCACGAGATATGGAACAAATTTGAAGCCTATAATAACACCCATTTCATCTGTGGGCATAGAGCATACCCTTGGTTACCACAAAGTTGGACTGGGTCATGTTATTTGGGATATGTAGTGCCCTATATACATCATATTTCATCTTTGGATAGCCACCCTGGGACACGAGTAAAACGAGCTATTACAGAAACTGAAAGGTTCTTTGCTATAGCATTTCCCTGGTATGGAACAGGGAAGCTAGCAAGAGAATCTATAAACATGGCAGCAGTGTTGGAACAAATAGCCAATGATACTGCTGATGCTCTTAGTGATGTAAACACAGAAATGGTGGCTTTGCGCACCGTTGCCTTACAAAACCGCATGGCTCTGGACTATTTGTTGGCAAAAGAAGGGGGCACATGTGCAATCATAAAAACCGAATGTTGCACCTATATCCCAGATAGCTCAGAAAATATCACCAACCTGGTAAACCACATAAAGGAGGCTGTAGAGAAACTACGTCAACCTGAACCATGGTCCATGTGGGATTGGATTTCAGGATGGGGAGGAGCACTAGGAAAGCAAATTTTGGAAGCCTTAATCGCAATTGTGATGATAATAATTTTAATTAGTTTATTGATTGGTTGTTTAAAATTATTGTGTACAAAAGTCCTTTCTTTATTAACGTCAACTCCTCCAGTACCAATGATGTCTGAATATGAGGATATTAAGGGTGAGACCTTTGATGTAGAGTTTCTTAAACTTAGCGAAATAGATTGTCCTTAGAAAGGACAAAAGGGGGGAATGAGGAAATCTACATGATATAAGGGGTTAATTTCAAGTGCTTGCTGGGTAAAAGTTTTCAGACAGGCAGGCAAGTGTCGATGTGTAACTAGAGCTATTGCACGTACTCAAACTACAGCCAAGAACAGATGTCTGCCCACCTAATGAGAATGTAGAAGTGAAATAATGAGTTCCTTTGATGTACCAATGACCTGATAACTTGTGACCGTAAGCAAAGCTAGCCTCCCAATATATGATTAAAGAGGACCTCCGGTTACACGATTCATGCCCTGTTATAGATTAACGGTTGACTTATGTGTCCAGGATCCTTCTGTCAATATGTTATTTCTACCTGATGATTAATCTAAAATGTATCCTGCTAGAGGAACAAAGGAATGTCAATCAAACTTGTTTGTTACACTGTATAAATATGGAACGCTTACGCTGTATCATTGGAATAGTAGCCTCACCCCTTGAGTAGAGGTGCTGATTCCCCTTGCAAGAAGTGAAATAAAAGGCCTGTCCGTCTGACGAATCCAAGTGTGTATTGAGTCATTACCCAGAGCTAAGAAGTAAGGCACTTCTACACGCCCACAACCTTTTCGCCTGGCGCTATTAGTGACAGTTGGATGGAGCGTTCCCAGGCCCTTCTCGGACTCGGGGGGTGCTATTTAAAGGGGACAGCACTAGTATAAAAGCTGCAGCCATTTGGGCTGGCCATTCTGATCGTTGCTGGAGAGAGTTGCTGACCTTCTGTTGGACAGTAATTTTCTCATTGAGCCTTCGGAGGCACTGGCACTGGCAGCTTGATGGCCCGGCTCCCGAGCTGGTGATGCAGCATCTGAAAGCAGGGAGGTGGAAGAGTGGCTTTAGCAAAAGGACAGCTTGGCAGCAAGGGATGCCAGATTGCGGCAAGGCTATGACATGGGTCCACAGTGAGAAAGCATGCTGGCGGGGGGAACAAGTGGAAGGAGACAGTTGTAAAAGGTGAGAACCTTACCATCGCTGTCGACAATGGGGTCGGCAGCTGCAGTGGTTACAGGACCACTCAGACGTCCTCCAAGAATCTGATGGACTCTCTCCTCGAGATCCGTGAGAGTGACCACTTGTGGAGGTCCTCCACCGGTGCGAAGCTGGTCTTTGCCAATCCTCGCCAGCTTGGACTGCAGGGGAAAGGAGGGGAAGTTATGTTACATGATGCCCTGAGTGATCATCTCATGCCCCCCATGGGGGAAGAGCCCTTACATGATGCCCTGAGTGATCATCTCATGCCCCCCATGGTGTAAGAGCCCTTACATGACGCCTTGAGTCAAATGTGCATGTGTGTGCCCAGAAAGGGCCATGGGTGCTTGCTGGCAGATGGCCAATGGGGCACAGCCCACCCTGTAGCCATAAAGTCAGGTGCAAATGAAGGGATGCAGAAGTTTGCAGAAACAACACTCACCCTCACGACCCGAGTGAGGTCGTTGAATTTCTTTCTGCATTGGACAGGGCTCCTGGTCACCATACTGCTGGAGTTGACCCTCTGGCATACATCCCTCCAAGCTCGTCGGTAGTCCTTATGATTCGGCCTCGTGCCATTGTTTGGGTAGAGAACATCTCGCAGGCGCTCCACTGCGGCCACCAATTGCTCCAGAGCCTCATTGGTGAAGCGCTCTGCTATCTGTCTCACCTTCTCCATCTGGTCCAAGTTTTCAGCGCCAGAGAAGGGCCTGCGCCGATTCTGAGGCCTGCAAGGTGAAGAGTGTGCATGCTGAAGCTGACTGACCCACCCCTTTAAGAGCTGGCCAGCGCCTGGAAGTCTCGTGGTCATCAGTAATAGAGAGCACCTGCGCTGTGCCCGTCCGCTCCGATATTGGGTTGCGCCGGAAGATTAGCACCTTAGGAGTCCCGTGTAACGCCTGAATTCGCGCCTCAATCCCCTTTAGGGGCGATGCAACCCAATATCGCGCCAGGCTGCGATAAGTTTCGTCTGGCTATAAACTTTGCGCAGCGCCAGTTCTAATGCCTCAAGCGGGGCTATACCCAATTTCTAGGCCTATGACTCTATGGGAGAGAAATTCGGTTGGTAGCGCCAGTGATTAGCGCCTAAAGAGGCCGAGAAGTGGGGCGTCAGCCAATTTTCGGCCAGGCGCAGTGAACCCAGCGCCTCCTGCCATATTGAGTGGGTTTTACTGAGAAGAAAAGGGTGTAAAAGAAAAGACAGCCATCCGTGGCTAAGTAAAGAAATTAAGGATAGTATTCGACTAAAAACAATGGCATATAAGATAGCCAAATTTAGTGGGAGTATAGAGGATTGGGAAAACTTTAAGGCCTAGAAATTCAGTATAGCCACGTTTGGGGCGCTACAGCCGGGCGGCCGCTAAAGTTTGCGCCCGGCGCAACTTCGCGCCACCTTCGCCGATATTCAGTGGCATCGCCCCAAGAGGTTGCTGCAGCGCTAAAACAGGCGATGCACGACTATCATTAGGCGCTAAGCCGGTGGCCCGGGGCGAAACCCCCGAGGGCGGGCGCAGCGCAGGTGCGGCGAGTTGCTGATTGACGGCAGACACTCTGGCGCCAGTGAGCTCTTAAAGGGGGAGGGTGGATTTGTTTGCCTGCCACGCCCTGCACACTGCAGCCCTGAAGCAAGGCCTGACCACAGCTGCTTGATCTGTACAACGCCCAGGACTATGGAGAAGGCCAGGGAGAGAGCGCAGCGCTTCAGCGACGGTGACCTGAGGGTGCTGGTTGGCGCAGTGGAGCGTAGGCGTGATGTTCTGTTCCCTGAAGGTGGCAGGAGGCCGCTGCCCAGCGCCTATCAGAAAGCCTGGAGGGAGGTGTCAAACAGGGTGACCTCCAACAGCGTGGTTGCCAGGACTCCTGTGCAATGCCGAAAAAAGTTCAACGACCTCACTCGGGTTGTCAGGGTGAGTACCCTTTCCAGTGTCCTCCTCATCCCTGCATGTGCACCTCAGTTTATGGGCTAAGGGACCTGAAAGCCCTAATGCCCAGCCCTCATCCAGCAGCTATGGGACTGTCATGAAAATCACTTGCACGTTCAGCACTTTACACACTGTAAAAGCTATTCGACCATGGGAGGCAGTACAGCCCAGATCAGGGCTTCACACTGTTAGGGCTAGTCCACCATGGGAGGCAGTGCAGACAAGATCAGGGCTTCACACTGTACTTAGAGGCCGTCCTTTCTCTTGCAGGGCAAGGTGGCGCACAACCGAAGGCAGCAGCGTGAGACCGGGGGAGGCCATCCTGACCTCAAACAGCTCTCCGACCTGGACCAGAGTGTGGAGCGCATTATGTCAGGCCGGCTGATTGGCCCCATCGCCAGTGGAGATGCCGACCCTGTTGTGGGCCCCAATGGTAGGGGCATCACCTTTTTGACCTATCTCTTTCCACTTGCGCCTCAGAACAGCATCCTTTGTCACTGTCGGCCCAATGCAGTGCATAGCAGCACTCATGCCTCCCTCGCTGCCGCCCTGTCCTCACTCTAAAGCAACTCTTGTGCCTCCCTGCTTTCAGATGGTGAATCGCCAGGTGAGGAGGCTGGCCCTCAACCTGGCACTGTGAGTGAATCGGAGGGCGAGGAGGAGGAAGAGGAAGAGGAAGCCGGACCATCAGTGCCACCCTCAGCCGAGGCAGCCCATGGCGATGATGGGGACACGTCTTCCCTGGAGGGGAGCCGGGGGGAAGGGTCGGAGGAGAGTGAAGCTCCGGGGCCCAGCGGCCTGCAGCAACGCGGGAGGGGTGGGGAAGCTCGGCGGCCTTCTCCCCGGAGGGTGAGTGCGGCCTCCAGTCCTGCTACGGTGAGCGCAGAGGAGGTGCGGCTCCTAGAGGAAATGGCCGCCCAGGCTGAGCGCAGGCACACTGAGCTCATGGCTGCAGTGGCAAGGATGCCTGACTCCATAGAGTCACTGTCAAGGAGTGTGCAGGAATTCGGGGCAGCACAGGCCAGGAGTCTGCAGGACTTCGTGGCAGCACAGGCGGCTTCTAGCCAAGTGCTCAGTCGTGCCGTCCATTCACTGGCTGGTGTCATACGGACACAGACCAGGGCCACAAGGGCACTAACTGCTGCCACCCTCGCTGGATCGGCCAGGCATCACCAGGGCACTCGCCGCGCCGCAGCAGCCCAGCAGTCTGTGCTTCAGCAGTTTGCTGCGCATGCTGCAGTGCTGGCCCGTGCGAGTGCCAATGTCTCAGGCGACCAGGGAGTACCTGTGATCTGTCAGGTTGGCAGCATTCCTGCAGCCGACACTGCCACTCCTCCATTGCAGCTGCCACTAGCCGCTGGACAGACTGCTGCCGCCCAAGCAGAGTTGGAGCAGTCAGCAGCCGGCCCCTCCAGGGCCAGAGCTGGTCCAGGCTGACCCCCAAGGGCATCTGCCGTCTCGCCATCTGACCCTCAGCAGCCTTCCCCCAGCCTTGCTGCAGCCACTGGGGTCCCATTGAGGAGGAGCTCCAGGGCGGGCAGGGGCCTGTCACGGATGCGAAAGGCATCACCCTCGCAGGGCAAGAAGTAGAAGGTGTGGCCAAATGTTTTGTTTCACTTGTAAAGGCCGAGACTGGTGTATTTGTTTCTTTTGAAAGGCCGAGACTGGTCGATTTGTGTTTTTTGAAAGGCCGAGACTGGTCGATTTGTGTTTTTGGGGGGGCTTCTCTCCATTAGTTTGTTATGTGGGAAGGGCACAGAGGTATCAAAGTAATAAATGTTCTTAAATCGCACTGTCCTTGCTTTCTTTTGGAAGTCCTGGTTGCCCTGCTCGGCTGAGGGCTTGTGGAGCGGCTACATTCATCTTGTGCCATTGGTACAAGCCATTCTCTGAGAGGGGGCCTAGAACCGACGTGCAATAAGCCGCTGACGGGCGGCCCTTGCACTTTCTGCCTCCCTCCTGTGCTGGTCCTCCTCCTCCTCCTCCTCTGGTGGTCCTCCAATGTCTGGTGGCAGTGGCTGAGTCCTGCGGATAGCCAGGTTGTGCAGCATGCAGCACACGAGCACGAAATGGGAGACTCGCTCAGGCGAGTACTGTAGGGCTCCTCCGGAACGATCCAGACAGCGGAACCATTGCTTCAGGACGCCGATTGTTTGCTCAATGATGTTCCTGGTTGCTTGATGGCTGTCATTGTATCCCTCTTCAGCAGGGGTGCTGGGCGCATGGAGCGGGGTCATCAGCCAGGTGCACAAAGGATAGCCTTTGTCCCCGAGAAGCCATCCTCGTGGGTGAGGCTGGGCCTGGAACATGTCTGCCACAGAAGTCTGGCGCAGGATGAAGGCGTCGTGGCTGCTGCCTGGAAAGCGGGCATTGACAGCTAGGATGATCTGCCTGTGGTCACACACCAACTGGACGTTGAGCGAATGGTAGCCCTTCCGGTTGCGATAATCCTCGGCATTCTCCAGAGGTGCCCGCAAAGCCACATGTGTGCAGTCAATGGTGCCCTGCACCATGGGGAAGCCCGCTAATGCTGCAAAGCCCATTGCACGCTGTTGCTGCTTGACAACGGCCATGGAGAATGAGATGAACTGACATCTCCTTCTGAAAAGGGCATTGGTCACCTGGCGGATGCAGCAATGTACGGCAAACTGGGAGATGTTGGAAATGTCCCCAGCAGCGGATTGGAAGGAGCCGGTGGCATAGAAGTTGAGAGACACCGTCACCTTCACTGCCACCGACAGAGACGTCCTGCTCCTCAGCTGTGGCTGCAGATCTCCGCGAAGCAGGTGGCAGATCTCAGTGACCACCACCCTTCGGAATCGCAGCCTCCGAACACACTGCTCATCAGACATGTTCAGATATGAGAACTGCTGGCGGTATACCCTGGGTGGGTAAGGCCTCCTTAGCCGACGCCTGTTGCCCCTTCTCCGTCTGGCCATGACTGCCACTCTCTTATGGCGTCTCTGAGCCCTTTGAATGCAATGGAGAAGGCCAACGTTTGCACCCATTGCAGCCCCCATTATATGTTTCCAATCAATGCTATGACACTGAAGTTAAAGACAAGTGCAAAGCTGTGGCCTGGAGCCACAAGTACCTGTGCGAGTGTTGAGCCAAACCAGAAAGCTCTCTACCTTTGTCTCTCTCCAAAGATCCGTCTCTCACAAAGAAGGAGTGTTGCAAAATGGCTGCCATTTGTACTGCAGGAGGAGTGCCCTTTAATTTGCGCCCCCCGCGCCCCGCAGCGACTGGGAACCGTTCCCCTCTACCAGTCGCTAGGGGCGCCAGGCGCACAATAGGCCGGCGCCACTGAATTTCCAGTTTGGGGCGCACAAAGGGCGTTGCATGATGAAATGACGTCAGGATCTGCGCGTGCAGCTGAGCGCGCGCAAAGGCTTAGCGCCGCCGCTAAATCTTTACTGAAGTTGGGGAGCAGCGCAGATCGCGCTGCGCCCGGCCGCTAGCCGCCTAGCGCCCCACATCTCCTCCTCCTAAGGCGCTAGCGGCTGGCGCAAACAACTGAATTTCTAGGCCTAAAAGACAGCAAAAAATAACAAAAAGATTGATTAAGAAAGGGAAGATAGATTATGAAAGTAAATTAGCAAAAAATATAGAAACAGATAGTAAGAGTTTTTATAGTTATATAAAAAGAAAAAGGGTGCCTAAAGTAAATGTTGGTCCCTTAGAGGATGAGACCGGGAAATTAATGGTGGGAAATATGGAGATGGCAAAAACACTGAATGAATATTTTGTATCAGTCTTTACAGTAGAGGACACTAAGAATATCCCAACACTGGACAAACAGGGGGCTATAGAGGGGGAGGAGCTAAACTCGATCAAAATCACTAAGGAAGTGGTACTCGGTAAAATAATGGGACTCAAGGCGGATAAATCACCTGGACCTGATGGCTTACATCCTAGGGTCTTGAGGGAAGTGGCGGTAGGGATTGTGGATGCATTAGTAATAATTTTCCAAAACTCCCTAGACTCAGCAAAGGTCCCGGCAGACTGGAAAACTGCTAATGTAACACCCTTATTTAAAAAGGGCAGTAGACAGAAGGCTGGAAACTATAGACCGGTTAGCCTAACATCTGTGGTAGGTAAAATTTTGGAGTCCATTATTAAGGAGACAGTAACAGGACATTTGGATAATCATAATTTAATAGGACAAAGTCAGCATGGTTTTATGAAGGGGAAGTCATGTTTGACAAATTTGCTGGAGTTCTTTGAGGAAGTAACATATAGGGTGGATAAAGGGGAACCAGTGGACGTAGTGTATTTAGACTTCCAAAAGGCATTTGACAAGGTGCCACACAAAAGATTATTGCTTAAGATAAAAAATCATGGGATTGGGGGTAATATTCTGGCATGGATAGAGGATTGGCTATCTAACAGAAGGCAGAGAGTTGGGATAAATGGTTCATTCTCAGACTGGCAATCAGTAACTAGTGGTGTTCCGCAGGGGACAGTGCTGGGTCCCCAACTCTTTACAATCTATATTAACGATTTGGAGGAGAGGACCGAGTGTAACATATCAAAGTTTGCAGATGATACTAAGATGGGAGGGAAAGTAGTGAGTGAGGAGGACATAAAAAACCTGCAAGGGGACATAGACAGGCTAAGTAAGTGGGCAGAGATTTGGCAGATGGAATACAATACTGGAAAGTGTGAGGTTATGCACTTTGGCAGAAAAAATCAAAGAGCAAGTTAATATCTAAATGGAGAGAAACTGCAAAGTGCTACAGTACAAAGGGATCTGGGGGTCCTGGTGCATGAAACACAAAAAGTTAGTATGCAGGTGCAGCAGGTGATCAGGAAGGCCAATGGAATCTTGGCTTTTATTGCAAGGGGGATGGAGTATAAAAACAGGGAAGTCTTGCTTCAGTTATACAGGGTATTGGTGAGGCCACACCTGGATACTGCGTGCAGTTTTGATGTCCATACTTAAGAAAAGACATACTTGCTCTCGAGTCAGTACAAAGAAGGTTCACTCGGTTAATCCCGGGGATGAGGGGATGGACATATGAGGAGAGGTTGAGTAGATTGGGACTCTACTCATTGGAGTTCAGAAGAATGAGAGGCGATCTTATTGAAACATATAAGATTGTGAAGGGGTTGGATCTCTGGGTTATTACCTGAGCCACGAGTGAATTTGGCTAGGATAAATAAAATTAAAGAGTTAAATGCGTGGCTCAAAGACTGGTGTGGGAGAAATGGGTTTTGCTTCTTGGGACACTGGCACCAGTACTGGGCCAGGAGGGAGCTGTTCCATTGGGACGGACTCCACTTGGCCAGTGCTGGGACTAGAGTCCTGGCGAATCATATAACTAGGGCTGTAGAGAGGGCTTTAAACTAATTAGTGGGGGGGAGGTTTCTAGAGAGCAAATAACAGAAATGACAACGGAGAAGGTCATAGACTTAGGTAGCAGTGGGGAAATTAAAAAACAGAACGTGTCAGGAAGGGACAGAAGCTATGGAGTAAAAGGTAAAGTAGTAAAAGGGGAAAAAACAGGAACTAAGTGTCACAAAACATATTTGAAAGTTCTTTATCTGAATGCACATAGCATTCGTAACAAAATGAATGAGTTAACGGCACAAATAACTACATATGGGTGTGATCTTGTGGCCATTACAGAAACATGGCTGCAGGGTGACCATGACTGGGAATTAAACATACCAGGTTAATTAACAATCAGGAAGGACAGGCAGGAAGGGAGGGGAGGTGGGGTGGCTATGTTAATAAAGGAAAGAATCACTATAATACAGAGAAATGATATTGGGTCAAAGGAGCAGGATAGTGAAACAGTTTGGGTAGAGATAAGGAATAATAAGGGGAAAAAAACACGAGTGGGCGTAATCTATAGGCCTCCGAACAGTTGAAAATCTGTTGGACGGTGTATTAATCAGGAAAGAGTTGAGGCTTCTAATAAGGGAACAGCTATAATTATGGGGGATTTTAACTATCATATTAACTGGACAAATCAAATTGGGCAGAGCAGCCTTGAGGATGAGTTCATTGAGTGTATTAGGGATGGGTTTCTTCAGCAGTATGTAACTGAACCGACCAGGGGGCAAGCAACCTTAGATTTGGTCCTGTGTAATGAGACAGGATTAACTAAAAATGTCCTAGTAAAGGATCCCCTTGGAATGAGTGACCATAACATGGTTGAATTCCATATTCAAGTAGAGGGTGAGAAGGTTGGATCTCAAACAAGCGTGCTGAGCTTGAATAAAGGAGACTATGAAGGTATGAGAGCAGAATTGATTAGAGTGGACTGGGAAAATAGATTAAAGGGTAAGACGGTACAACTTCCAAAAAATATATATTCCACTGAGGAAAAAAGGGTGTAAAAGAAAAGATAGCTATCCGTGGCTAAGTAAAGTAATTAAGGCTAGTATCTGACTAAAAACAAGGGCATATAAGGTAGCCAAATCTAGTGGGAGGATGGAAGATTGGGAAGTCTTTAAAAGACAGCAAAAAATAACTAAAAGATTGATTAAGAAAGGGAAGATAGATTATGAAAGTAAATTAGCAAAAAATATAAAAACGGATAGCAAAAGTTTCTATAGTTATATAAAAAGAAAAATGGTGGCTAAAGTAAATGTTGGTCCCTTAGAGGATGAGACTAGAAAATTAATGGTGGGAAACATGGAGATGGCAAAAACGCTGAACAAATATTTTTAATCAGTCTTTACAGTAGAGGACACTAAGAATATCCCAACACTGGACAAACAGGGGGCTCTAGGGGGAGAGGAGCTAAATACGATTAAAATCACTAAGGAAGTGGTACTTGGTAAAATAATGGGACTTAAGCCGGATAAATCCCCTGGACCTGATGGCTTACATCCTAGGGTCTTGAGGGAAGTGGTGGTAGGGATTGTGGATGCATTGGTAATAATTTTCCAAAACTCCCTGGACTCAGCAAAGGTCCCGGCAGATTGGAAAACTGCTAATGTAACATCCTTATTTAAAAAGGGTAGTAGGCAGAAGGCTGGAAACTATAGACCTGTTAGCCTAACATCTGTGGTTGGTAAAATGTTAGAGTCCATTATTAAGGAGACAGTAACGGGACATTTGGATAAACATAATTTAATAGGACAAACTCAGCATGGTTTCATGAAGGGGAAGTCATGTTTGACAAATTTGCTTGAGTTCTTTGAGGAAGTAACATACAGGGTGGATAAAGGGGAACCAGTGGACGTAGTGTATTTAGACTTCCAAAAGGCATTTGACAAGGTGCCACACAAAAGATTATTGCTCAAGATAAAAAATCACAGGATTGGGGGTAATATTCTGGCATGGGTGGAGAATTGGCTCTCTAACAGAAAGCAGAGAGTTGGGATAAATGGTTCATTCTCAGACTGGCAATCAGTAACTAGTGGTGTTCCGCAGGGGTCAGTGCTGGGTCCCCAACTCTTTACAATCTATATTAACGATTTGGAGGAGGGGACCGAGTGTAACATATCAAAGTTTGCAGATGATACAAAGATGGGAGGGAAAGTAGTGAGTGAGGAGGACATAAAAAACCTGCAAGGGGACATAGACAGGCTAAGCAAGTGGGCAGAGATTTGGCAGATGGAATACAATACTGGAAAGTGTGAGGTTATGCACTTTGGCAGGAAAAATCGTAGAGCAAGTTATTATCTTAATGGCAAGAAACTGGAAAGTACTGAAGTACAAAGGGATTTGGGGGTCCTGGTGCACGAAACTCAAAAGGTTAGTATGCAGGTGCAGCAAGTGATTAAGAAGGCCAATGGAATGTTGGCTTTCATTGCTAGGGGTTAGAATATAAAAATAGGGAGGTATTGCTTCAGTTGTACAAGGTATTGGTGAGACCACACCTGGAATACTGCATACAGTTTTGGTGTCCATACTTAAGAAAAGGCATACTTGCTCTCGAGTCAGTACAAAGAAGGTTCACTCGGTTAATCCCGGGGATGAGGGAATGGACATATGAGGAAAGGTTGAGTAGATTGGGACTCTACTCATTGGAGTTCAGAAGAATGAGAGGCGATCTTATTGCAACATATAAGATTGTGAAGGGGTTGGATTGGGTGGATGCGCGGAGGATGTTCCCGATGATGGGTGAAACTAGAACTAGGGGGCATAGTCTTAGAATAAGGGGCTGCTCTTTCAAAACTGAGATGAGGAGGAACTACTTCACTCAGAGGGTGGTAGGTCCATGGAATATGCTGCCCCAAAAAGCTGTAGAAGCTACATCATTACATAAATTTAAAACAGAAATAGACAGTTTCCGAGAAGTAAAGGGAATTAAGGGTTACGGGGAGCGGGCAGGAATTTGGACATGAGTCTAGGTTCGGATCGGACATGGCCCTGTGGGTAGCGGAGCGGGCTCAGGGGCCGTGTAGCCTGATCCTGCTCCTATTTCGTGTGTCTAATTCTGTTAGATTCAGGAGATGGTTCTGTGATAGTAGATTGGCGGTTAGGATCAGATCAGCCATGATCTTATTGAATGGCGGAGCAGGCTCGAAGGGCCGATTGGCCTACTCCTGCTCCTATTTCTTATGTTCTTATGTTCTTATGTTCTTTAGCGCCGGCGCTAAATCTTAGCGCCCGCTCGCGACACAGGCAGATCATGACATAATTTCAATGTGCAACACCTTTTTGGCGCCCTGGACCGGAAATTCAGTGGTGCACCCCTTCGTTCTGCCTGGCGCTAATAAGGACAGCTTACTGGAACGTTCCCCAGTCGCTCTCGGGCTTAGGGAGGCACTCTTTAAAGGGGACTGCACTGGTATAAAAATGGCAGCCACTTTGGGAGCACAACTTCTTTGAGATTTTCACAGAGTTGCAGAGCCCGGGCCTGCTTGCATTTCCTGTCACTGGCCCGGTTCAGATGTCGGCGCGATGTGCTTTCCTGATCCAGCGGCGTAGTTAGTGCGATGTGCCGGCTGGGATCAGGTGAGCACTCTGCAGCCAATCAGGGGAGGGGAAACTCATTCATGAGTTTGATGGTAAAGACTGTCAAACTCATGAAAAGTACGGGCGCCCAAAGACTAGTTTAACTTTAATTAAAATTTTTAAAAACATCCCAATAATTAAATAAACTATAAATAACTTATAAAAACTATTTAAAACAATTAATAAAATTTTTGAAAAAAATAATTTTTTACGAAATCGGGTCTAAAAATAAACTTACCTTACTGTAAAGTCCTTAAAAACAATGAAGCTGTGGAAAAAATGTAATAATTTTAAATAATACACCACTTACCTTCAAGAATCCACTCCTTATGCCTCCTTTTTTCATTTCTAAAAAGTTCAGGCCCTTGCACAGGCGCAAACCTGTCAAAACGAAGGAAGTTCAACGCGTGCGCGCAGAGTCCTGCGCGCACGCATTGGACCTCTTAACCCCTTGGTTCGATGGAGAGGAAATGCCGGTTTCCCACGCATGCTGAAATCCAGCACCTCCAACGGGCCCACGTGTGAGTACACCGTCCGTACTCACGCGTTGGGACCGGAATTACTGGCCCATTATCGAAAAGGATACAGAAAATGTGCAGCCCTCAGGAATGGACAATGCTGAACATAAAGTTAATGCAGTAAAAGAGGACAAATGGATGATGCCACTGCAGGTAAATGGAGCATTAGTTACATTGAAACTAGACACTGGGGCAAAAGCAAGCTTAATCAGTATGAGTGACATTAAAAATATGAAAGAAAAGCCCAAAATACAGAAAAAGTCAGTACTACTGAAGAACTATAATGGACAGAAAATAGATAGCTTAGGTGTATGCAGACTTAAAGTGACAGTCAAAGACAAAGTGCATCATCTCATGTTTTCTGTTGTGGCTGAAGGACTTGATTCACTACTAGGTGACAAAGCTTGTGAGGACTTAGAACTGGTCAAGAGAGTCTACCGTATAAACTGTGCCATAAGCAGACCAGATGACTCAGTGGATTCTGTAGTGAGTAATTTCCAGGATGTGTTCAAAGGATTTGGAGTTCTACCGTTCCCTTACAATATCCAGCTAAAGGAGAATGCTCAGCCAGTGGTACATGCTCCATGGAGAATTCCAGCACCCCTGCATGACCGGTTCAAGAAAGAACTGGACAGAATGACCACACTAGGAGTCATCAGGAAAGTCGAAGAGCCAACAGACTGGGTTAACTCCATGGTATGTGTAAAGAAAAAGAACAATGATCTAAGAGCATGCATGGATCCAAAGGACTTAAATGCAAACATAAAACGTGAACACGACCAGATTCCCAAGCGAGAAGAAATCACCAGTGAAATGTCAGGTGCCAGATACTTCACAAAGCTCGATGCCTCACAAGGATTTTGGCAACTAAAACTGGACGAAGAGAGCACCAAATACTGCACCTTCAACACACCATTTGGCAGGTATTGTTTCCTCAGAATGCCTTTCGGGATAATATCTGCATCTGAAATCTTTCATAGAGTGATGGAATACATAATTGAAGGTCTGAAAGGAGTTCGGGTCCATG
Source organism: Somniosus microcephalus (assembly GCF_052327205.1). Classification (NCBI taxonomy): domain Eukaryota; kingdom Metazoa; phylum Chordata; class Chondrichthyes; order Squaliformes; family Somniosidae; genus Somniosus; species Somniosus microcephalus. Next base: position 165,278,277 of record NC_140995.1, on the reverse strand, counting down.
TTGATGACATCATCATCTGGGGCTCCACATTGAAAGAACACAATGAGAGACTGACTAAAGTGCTACAGAGCATACGCCAGAATGGACTGAAGCTCAACAAAGCCAAGTGTCAGTTTGGCGTCCAGGAAGTCACTTTCCTAGGAGATAATCTATCTGGTAAAGGAATAGAGCCAGATATGGAAAAAGTAAATGCCATACTCAAAATGCCCCGACCCACTGACAAAAAAGGAGTGCTACGCATCATGGGGATGATAAACTTCATTGGAAAGTTCATTCCTAACTTGTCAGCCAAGACAGCCTGTCTGCGAGACCTGCTACATAAAATAAATGAGTTCGCATGGACAGAAAGACATGAACAAGAGTGGATGAACCTTAAAACAGTGCTGACAACCACATCTGTACTCACCTTCTTTGACCCAACAAAGAGAATCAAAGTGTCAACGGATGCATCAAAAGATGGCCTAGGCGCGGTCTTGCTACAAGCAGAGGGTGAAGATTGGAAGCCTGTTGCCTATGCCTTCAGGTCTATGACTGACTCTGAGTGTCGATAAGCCCAGATTGAAAAGGAATGTCTAGGCTTGGTAGTTGGACTAGAAAAGTTCCATGGCTACATATATGGACTTCCCACCTTCACAGTTGAGACAGACCACTGCCCACTGGTTGCCATCATAAAAAAAAATCTGAATGAGATGTCTCCAAGGATTCAACGACTCATGATGAAGCTGCAAAGATATGACTTTGAACTGATCTACACACCAGGCAAACACATATTGTTAGCAGATGCACTATCCTGAGCACCCACAATGAGTCATGTGAGCTCTACTGAGGAAGACGTGGATGTTCATGTGAGTATGGTCACTGCTGCGCTGCCCGTGCCAGACACAAAATCAAAGCAAATAGCAGAAGAAACAGTAAAAGATACAGGCCTAGAAATTCCCTATCGCCGCGCCTGGCGTTTAGCGCCCGAAAGTTTGCGCTGCACCCGGATTCCCGTAGCGCCCGCCTGAAATTCAGTTGCAGCGCCCCAAGACGGAGGCGGGCGCTATTGTAGGGTTTGGCCGCCTCCGCTTGGGGCGCTGAAAGTCAATTTCAGGCGTCCAGCTGCCGCAGCGCCACCCGATGCGGTGCGGCAGGCTGGGGTACTGCAGGCCTCCTCCTTCTCTTAAGGAGGAGCTGCCTGCAGCCGTGAGATCGCCGCTGGATTCCCCCGGCAAATGAGCCCGGCACCACGGAGAAGTGCCGGGCTTGCGGGGGTCAGAGACCAATGCCGCGGGGGGGGGGTGTGGGAGTCCGGGGAGGAAGGTGCGGCCAGGCGGCCGCCGGGAAAGCGGCCGGCCGCACCTCCACCTTTACGCCCCGGCCTCTCGGAGCTGCAAGGCCCCGTTTTACAAACGCTCTTTGCGGCCGCTACGGGAGAGGCGGCCGCAACTGAATTTGGGCGTCGGGCCGGCATCGCGTTGGAACCGGGGCACTGCGCACACCAATGACGCCATCGGTGCCGGCGTAGCGCTACCGGCTAACGCCGAATTTCGCCCAGAACTGAATTTCAGGCGCAACAACACTTCCGGCGCAAAACACCTCCTCAGGCGTTAAGTGGGCGCAAACGCCACTGAATTTCTAGGCCACAGTGTTACAAACAGTAATAGAGAACATTCATCATGGTTGGCCAAAAGGTTCCTGTCCAAAGTACTATCACATCAGGTCAGAGTTAAGTGTCGCAAGTGGACTATTACTAAAACAGAACAGAATAGTCATTCCACAGGCTCTACGTCAAGACATGTTCAAAAGGATTCATGAGGGACACCTCGGAATTGAAAAATGCAAAAGGAGAGCAAGAGACACTGGCCTAGAAATTGGGTTCTGGTCTTGCCAGGGCTGTAGCGCCAGAAAGTTTGCGCCAGCGGTAATGCGGCAGCGCGCGATGAAAATTCGGGTGCGCCGGGCCCAGACGGCGGCGGGCGCTAAAACCCTCCTTTAGCGCCTCAAAACGGGCGTGAACTTGGGTTTCCCGGCGCTAATCCCCCGCTGCGGCACCCGATGCGGTGCGGCAGGCGGGGGAACTGCAGGCCTCCTCCTCCTGTTAAGGAGGAGCTGCCTGCAGCCGACAACTGTCCGGCGGATTGACCCGACATCTGAGCCCGGCACCTCGGGGAAGTGCCGGGCTCGCATGAGACACTGATCAGGGCCGCGGGGGGGGAATGCAGGAGTCCGGGAAGGGAGGTGCGGGCAGGCGGCCGCCGGGAACGCGGCCGGCCGCCGCTCCACCTTTATGCGCCGGCGCACACTGGGGGAAGACTCTGTTGCCAGAGTCTTAGTTGCGCCTGCCATGGGCGAGGCGGGCGCAACTGAATTTCGGCTTGGGGCCGGGTTACCACGGCAACCGGGACGCTGCGCACACCGATGACGTCATCGGTGCCGGCGCAGCGCTACCGGTGCAACGCCGATTTAGGGCCCCAGGGAATTTCTCAACTGGCCATAACTCCGGCGCTAGGCCCTCTAGCGCCTCAAATGCGGCGCTAAGCCTACCGAATTTCTAGGCCACTGTTTATTGGCCTGGCATAAATAAGGACCATGAGAACATGATAGGCATATGTGAGACATGTCAGAAACACCAAAACAAACAAGCAAAGGAACCAATGATAGTAGCTGACTTACCAACAGCACCATGGCAAAAGGTTGGTATGGACCTCTTTCATTTGAATGATAAAGACTATCTAATAGTGATCGACTACTATTCTAACTATCCTGAGATGGCGCTGCTCTCAAGCACATCAGCAAGCAGTGTCATAATGCATGTTAAATCCATCTTCGCCAGACATGGAATTCCCAGGATTGCCGTTAGCGACAATGGTCCATGCTTCAACTGTAAGGAGTGGCAACAGTTTGCAGCACATTATGACTTTCAACACATCACATCCAGTCCTCTGTATGCTCAGTCAAATGGTAAGGCAGAGAAAGGTGTTCAAGTTCTCAAACAGCTACTGAAGAAAGCAACAGAAAGCAAGTCTGATCCTTATCTCGCCCTGCTGAGCTACTTAGCCTCCCCTTTAGACTGTGGTTCTTCACCGGCTGAACTCCTAATGGGTTGCAAGTTGCGCACCACGCTACCCTGCTGTGCAATAGAAAAGCAGAGTAAGGAACTGAGACAGAGACTTCAACTGTTAAAGCTGAAACAGAAATCACACTATGACAAGTCATCCAAAACTCTGAAACCATTGACAAGGGATGACGTTGTCAGGATTGAGGATCCAGATGCATGGAACAGGAAAGCTACAGTTCATGAGGAAGTAGGACCAAGGTCATACACTGTTAGAACTGAGGAAGGACAGATTCTCAGGAGGAACCGCTGTTCCCTCCTGAAAACACAAGAAACTATCCAAGAGCAAATCGATGACAATGCCGCAACTGAATCTTGTCACTCACCACCAGAACAATCTAACACAAACACACATACAGGCTCTCATGCAAACACATCAGACTTACCTGTGCTGAGAAGATCCACACGTGAAGTAAAAAAGCCTGATAGACTTAATCTTTGAGTACAAAGAAAACTATAATAAAAGAATGAAAAGCTTAGAGTTCATAAAGTAAAGCTTAGAAAATGTGTTGACTGTTGTGAAGATGTTTATGTCGTTATGATTGATTGATATTGATTGATAGTGATTTTGTTTAACCTCAAAGGAAGGAAGATGTAATGATCAGTAACATGTCATTCTAGAATAGTACACTAGGTGGAGCTGTATGTTTAGTAGTGGGCTACTCACAAGGCAGTAGTCAAGATGGATGCTGTACACTAGTCCACATGGCTGAATAAATGACTAGCTCAAGCTAGCTGTTCATAATGAAAACGTCTATTTATTTATGAACATAACAGGGACATTGCCAACATCTCCCAGTTTGCGGTGCATAGCTGCATCCAGCAACTAACAGATGCCGGGGGAGAAATTCGGTTGGTAGCACCTAAAGAGGCCGAGAAGTGGGGCGTTAACCAATTTTCGGCCGGGCACAGTGAACCCAGCGCCTCCTGCCATATTGAGTGGGTTTTAGCGCTGGCGCTAAATCTTAGCGCCCGTTCACAGGCGCAGGCAGATCATGACATCATTTCAGTGTGCAACGCCTTTGTGGCGCCCTGGACCGGAAATTCAGTGGTGCGCCCCTTCATTCCGCCTGGCGCTAATAAGGACAGCTTACTGGAACGTTCCCCAGTCACTCTCGGGCTTAGGGGGGCGCTCTTTAAAGGGGACTGCACTGGTATAAAAGCGGCAGCCATTTAGGAAGCACAACTTCTTTGAGATTTTCACAGAGTTGCAGAGTTGCACTCTGAGAGCCATATCACTAGTGACCCAGCGCTGCCAGAGGACCTTCAGCCTTCAGACCATCACCCTGCTGCTGGTGAGCGTTTACACCTTGTATAATTTCTTGTTATCTATTATTATGGGGGCTGCTTTGGAGGGGAACGTCCTGCTGCTCAACCATCTGGAAAGGGCACAGAGATGGAGGGAGAGAGGGCCAGGAATGGCCAGACGGAGGAGGGCCAACAGACGTCGCCACACCAGGCTTTACGCTGCCAGGGTATTCAGGCAGCAGTTCTCTTACCTCAACATGTCGGAGGAGCAGTGTCTTAGGAGGCTGTGATTCAGAAAGGAGGTGGTGACTGAGCTGTGCCACCTGCTTCAGGCAGATCTTCAGCCGCAGATAAGGTGCAGGACCTCTCTGTCGGTGGCTGTCAAGATTACAGTAGCACTGAATTTCTATGCGACTGGCTCCTTTCAGGCAGCAACTGGGGACATTGCCAATATCTCCCAGTTTGCGGTGCATAGCTGCATCCAACAAGTCACAGATGCCCTGTTTAAAAGGCGGCGGCAGTACATCTCCTTCACTGCGACACCGGAGAAGCAGCGGGAGCGCGCAGAGGGCTTCGCGGCAATAGCGGACTTCCCCATGGTGCAGGGCGCCATTGACTGCACGCACGTGGCTTTGCGGGTGATGCGCCATCAATTACTCAAAAGACTGAAGTTGAGCGAGTAACAATCAGGCTTTTATTAACTAAAGAATGAAGGTCTTGTCTCGAGTGGTCGACCCGTCCAGAATACTAAGGGACTGGGAGGTAGTCACTTATATACCTGGAATAGTGGGAGGAGTCAGCCGAGGCATGTCCAGACCTGTACCTAGTGGAATACACATACAGACACAGACAGGTATGACAGTGGTTTACCACAGCGGGCGCCTGTTTTGAATCCTGAGGACTTCCTCAACCGCAAGGGGTTCCACTCCTTGAATGTGCAGCTGGTCTGTGACCACTGGCAGCTGATCCTCGCGGTCAATGCTCAGTTCCCAGGCAGCAGCCACGACGCATTCATCCTGCGCCAGACTTCAGTAGCAGACCTTTTCGAGGCCCCGTCTCATCCAGAAGGCTGGCTTCTTGGTGACAAGGGCTATCCTCTGTGCCCATGGCTGACGACCCCGCTCCGTTCGCCCAGCACCCCTGCAGAAGAGCACTACAAGGTCAGCCATCAGGCGACGAGGAACATTGTGGAGCACACAATCGGCGTGCTGAAGCAACGGTTCCGCTGTTTGGACCATTCGGGAGGCATCTTGCAGTACTCACCAGAGCGAGTCTCCCACTTCATCATTGTCTGCTGCATGCTCCATAACCTCGCCACCCTGCGCACCCAGCCAATGCCAGCAGACATTGAAGGACCAGCAGAGGAGGAGGAGGAAGAGGAGGAGGAGCAGGAGGAGGAGGAGGAAGAGGAGGAGGACCAAGACGGGAGGGTCCCAGAAACTGGAAGGGCCATCCGTCAGAGGCTGATAAGGAGTCGGTTCTAGGTCCCTCTCACGGAATGCTTGGTGCCAATCGAAGACCAGGAATGGAACCATTCGGATAACCCAAAGCCTATGAAGGCCAGTTTGAATGTAAATAGCAGACATGGCCAATGTCAATAAAATAATTTGTTTATTTTGAAAACTGTGCTTCCTTCCAACATGACAAAGCAATGGCACCAGAAAGCTTAACTAACAAACTAACACATAAGTGACTCGCACACCCGGGAGACTATCCAAAACATTACTAACATTCAGACCAAGTGGCTCGCACACCCGGGAGACTATCCAAAACATTACTAACATTCAGACCAAGTGACTCGCACACCCGGGAGACTATCCAAAACATTACTAACATTCAGACCAAGTGACTCGCACACCTGGGAGACTATCCAAAACATTACTAACATTCAGACAAGCATCCACGGCCTTGATTTCTAGAAATAAGACGTCTCAGCCGCACCTTCTACTCTTTCCCCTTTGATGGTGATCTACTTCTCTTGCGAGAACGGCCCCTTCCCTCCCTGCAGCTCCTCCGTAATGGGACCCCAGTGGCTGCATGAAGGCTGGGGGACACCTGCTGACTGTCCGAAAGTGCAGATGCCCCTGAGGGACGCCTGGATGGACTCTGGGCTTGGAGGGCCCGGATGCTGACTGCTCCAACTGGGCATGGGTAGAAGCAATCTGTCCTGCAGGTGATGGCAGCTGCAGTGGAGACGTGCCAGCGGTGGCATCAGGAATGCTGACATCCTGAGAGCGGACACCTGCTCCGTGGTCGGCCGACACACTGGCACTCTGACGGGGCAGCACCGCAGCATGTGAACCAATCGTCTGGTCCACAGATTGCTGGCCTGCTGTGGTGCTGCAAGGGCCCCGGGTAATCCTGCCTGATCCATCGAGGGTGGCAGCAGTCAGTGCTTGCGTGGCCTCAATCTGCCTCTGCATGAGGCCAGCGAGTGACTGCGTGGCAGCATTCAGCACTTGCGTGGAAGGTGCCAATGCTTCGGTGAAGCCCTGGACAGTCCTTTCCAGTGCTTCGTTCAAGCCCTGGACAGTCCTTTCCAGTGATGTACCGAAGCCCTGGACAGTCCTTTCCAGTGATGTACCGAAGCCCTGGACAGTCCTTTCCAGTGATGTACCAAAGCCCTGGGCACTCCTTTCCAGTGATGTACCGAAGCCCTGGACAGTCCTTTCCAGTGATGTACCGAAGCCCTGGGCACTCCTTTCCTGTGCTGCCCCGAAGCCCTGGGCACTCCTTCCTGTGCTGCCCCGAAGCCCTGGACACTCCTTTCCTGTGCTGCCCTGAAGTCTTGTACACTCCTCGCCTGTGCTGCCCCGAAGTCTTGCACACACCTTGCCAGTGTCTCGATGGATTCAGGCATCCTTGCCACTGCAGCCATCAGCTCAGTGTGCCTGAGCCGAGCCTGGGCGCTCATTTCTGCGAGGGAATGCACCTCTTCTGCACTCTGTGCAGCAGTCATCGTGGCCTGACTCGCCCTCCGGGGAGACGGCTCCCGAGCTTCCCTACCCCCCTTGCGTTGCTGGAGCCCACTGGTTCCTGCAACTGGTTCCTCCTCAGAGCCATCCCCCCCGCTCCCCTCCAGGGAAGCACTATCCCCAGTCTGCAGATGGGCTGGCTCACCTGAGGGTGGTACGGATGGTCCGGCTTCCTCCTGCTCATCGCCTCCGGAGTCAGTGTCCCTGGCAGCTTGATGGCCCGGCTCCCGAGCTGGTGATGCAGCATCTGAAAGCAGGGAGGTTGAAGAGTGGCTTTAGCGAAAGGACAGGGTGGCAGCAAGGGATGCAAGAGTGCTGCAATGCTCTGACATGGGTCCAGAGTGGAAAAGCATGCTGGTGGGGGGAACAAGTAGAAGGAGACAGTTCAAAAAGGTGATGACCTTACCATCGCTGTGCACAATGGGATCGGCAGCTCCAGTGGTGACAGGGCCACTCATCCGGCCTCCAACAATCTGGTGGACTCTTTCCTCCAGGTCCGTCAGTGTCTGCAGCTGAGGAGGGCCTCCTCCGCTACGAATCTGTTCCCTCCGGTTCCTGGCCAGCTTGGCCTGCAGGAGAAAGGACGGGAAGTGATGAAACATGCTGCCCTGAGTTGTCATCTCATGCCCCCCATGGTGGAACAGCCCTTACAGTATGCCCTGAGTTGAATGTGCGTGTGCGTTCCCAGAAAGGGCCAGGGGTGCTGGCTGACAGATGGCCATTGGGGCATCGCGCACCCTCTGGCCATAAAGTCAGGTGCAGATGGAGGGATGAAGAAGATTGCCAAAAAGCCACTCACCCTAACGACCCGAGTGAGATTGTTGAACTTCTTCCTGCATTGCACAGGAGTCCTGGGCGCCACACTGCTGGATTTGACTATTTGCGAAACTTCCCTCCAAGCTCTGCGGTACTCGTTCTGATGAGACCTCCTGCCATTGTCAGGGTACAGCATTGCTCGCCGGCGCTCCACTGCGCCAACCAAAGCATCCAATGTCCCATCGGTAAAGCGCTCCGCTCTCTGCCTCACCCTCTCCACCTGGTCAAAGTTTGTAACGCCACAGAATGCACAGCGCCGATTTTGAGGCCTACAGGGCGATGAGTGTGGCTGCTGATCCTAAATGACCCGCCCCTTTAAGAGCTGGCCGGCGCCAGCATGTCTCGTGGTCATCGATTATTCACAGCACCTGCGCTGCGCCCGGTCGCCCAGATATTGAGTAGCGCCGCCAGGTTAGCGCCTTAGGAGTCCCGTGCAGCACCTGATTTTACGCCGCAATCACCTTTAGGGGCGATGCAGCCCCATATCGCTCGAGGTGGCGATAAGTTGCGCCTGGCGATAGAATTTGCGCACCGCCAATTCTAGCGCCCCAAGCGGGGCTATACCCAATTTCACCCCCTATGACTCTATGGCACAGGGTTTTGGCTCAACCTTTGATTCATTCGTTTATTGAACACACACACACAATTACTTCCCCAGTATAAATCCCTATGAATTATATCAGGCTAACAACCCCAAAATACAAACCCCTACGCAAGGGTCATTTGCATCGACACAATATGACACAGTTAAACCCGTCCATGATTTGACTGTTACATATAAAGTTACCCAGACTCAATCACAAAACCCTTATTGTGATCTGACTGAAACTCACAAACTTACTCAGACTCAATCATAAAAGCCCCCTCTATGATTTGGCTGAAACATACAATCACCACTCCCAATCGGCTGTCTCTTGGAGTTGATTGTAGGCCCGAATCTTTCTGTTCGCTGTTCTGCCATCGGCTTCCCCCCACACTGTCTTCGAAGTGATCTTACTTTAAACCAAAACCAACCTTCAGTATTTCCTAAATAACAACAGAAAATGCTGGAAAAACTCAGCAGGCCAGGCAACATCCGTGGAGAGAAATTAGAGTTGACGTTTTGGGTTGAAACTCTTTTTCAAAACTGGAAAGGAAATAAAATAGATCGAAGGCAGGGCTGCGATCGAACAAAAGAAGTAAAAGTACACATAAGAGGTATTCAAAACCAGACGAGATGGTAATAGGACAAGTGGAGACAAAAGACGACTGAGATTAGGTGTGAAGTGTACTCGCAGGATGAGACAGAGCTGCCATGTGCGCGAGAGAAAAAAAAGGAAGGGGGGGGGAAGGGAAGACCCAAAACAAAGGGGTGGAAAAAAAATATAAGTAAAAATGTAATAGGGGCCGAGGTTATGATCTGAAATTGTTGAACTCGATAGAGAGTCCGGAAGGCTGCAAAGTGCCTAATCGGAAGATGAGGTGCTGTTCCTCGAGTTTACGTTGAGCTTCCGTGGAACAATGCAAGAGGCCAAGGACGGTGAGGTCAGAGTGGGAATGGAGCGGTGAATTAAAATGACAGGCGACCTGAAGCTCGGGGTCACCCTTACGGACTGAACGGAGGTGTTCCACAAAGCGGTCACCCAATCTGCGTTTGGTCTCCCCAGTGCAGAGGAGACCGCATTGTGAGCAGCGAATACAGTATACTAGATTGCAAGAAGTCATCTGCAGTATTTTGCTATCGTTCAGTATTTCCTGGCCGCTTCCTGAGCATATGATGGCCATATCAAAATGTATGAATTGTTCCTGGTATTGTCCATTGATTTGAGATATCTTTTTGACAATGCAACCCTCCCAAAGTGACTGCATGTGCGAAGTTGTTGGTTTCTGTTAGCATTCGTATTCAAAAGGTTCGAGGCCCGGCCCATTGTCCAGGCCTGCACTGAAACTGTTTATTCGGGGGCCATGGTCTAAGGTGGACAATGTAACCCCTTAAGGTACATGAATATGCAAATGTTCTTGTATCTTCCCTTTAGATTCGTATATTAGATTGTCTGTGATCCAGTCTCTTGAAGGTTCGTAGTTTCGGCTGCAATGTTTGAATTAACCCTTTATTGCCCAGCTCTTTTTGCTGGCTGTGCAGTTCTGGGTTTTTATCTTTCATAGTCCAATATTTTTACCATTGAGGGGAGGAATCAATCCTACAATCAGAAGCGACATATTAATGTTACATGTGGTGGCAAACATGTAAAGGATGATAGAAGAGGTAGAGGTGATTGGGCAGAGAAAAGATAACAATGAAACTGGGCAACGGTGTTGATTTTAAGTGAAAGTCCAGTCTTCATGGTTACACATCAGCCTTGTCCAGTTAATGGATAGACAATCATGGGCTGCAATTTCTTCAGATGTGGGGTTAGATTTTGACCTTCCAATGGGCGTAAATCTAGCATTGTGGGTTGAATATTCATAATAGAAACTGCCCAATTTTCATTTCTATTGATTTCATTGGAAGTGAAAATCAGGTGGTTCCTACATTGGGTGGACGATCCACTAGGCCAGATTTATGCTTGGACGTCAAGTTGAAAATGTACATAGTGATCTTTGCGAGCTTCACTCCCCACTAGGAGTGCCAGATTGCAGACTCAGTCCCATTACCCTATCTGGCCCCTCCAAGCTCCACTGCCTCCCTGTGGTCCAGTATGTTGATTTCAAAAGTTGTGTCCTTGTCTTGTTTTCCAATTATTTGATGGCCTTCCCTCCTAGCTGAGTGACCATCTCCTACCATAATTTCCTGCATGCAGGCGCCACACTTCTAACATTGGACCCGGTGCTCCACCAGTGGCAGCTATCTATTCAGCCATAACACCCCTGCCAATCTGGAATTCTCAGCCCAGTACACTCCACCTTGCTAGTGTCCTCCTTGCCTTCAGGAACTTCCTTAAAACTCTGTTCTTCATCCATGCTCATCTCAAACTCTCTGGGCGCGAAATTTGGTTACGCCCCATTTGGGGGCGGTAACCGAGTCAAGGCCGGACATTTAGTGCCCAGTGCGGAAGTACTGTCCCGGCTGCTAAATTCGGCTTACTGCCCCGCACATGAAGTGGAGCGCAATCTCGGGTGCTCCACTTCCTGGTGGGGCGGTAACATAAGAACATAAGAAATATGAGCAGGAATAGGCAACGTGGCACCTCGAGCCTGCTCCGCCATTCAATAAGATCATGGCTGATCTTGGGCTCAGTGCCACTTCCCTGCCCGAAGTGATGCCGGGGCGCGATTGGCAGCCCTCCATGTTTCAATGCCCCTCCCCTTCAGTTAAAGGGGATGGCCATTGTGCACTCTGCAGGGCCTCCTATGGTCCACACTAGGCCACCAGGGTGACGTGGTGCCATGGCAGCAGGCCGACGCTGAGGCGCGGTGTCGGGCTGCGCGATGGCGGCCAGTACAATGCCTTGGCCCACTATGGAGGGCCGACCTAGAGGTCGGCCAAAAAAATTTAATTGCCCCTCCCCTTTAAAAACTGTCCCGCGAGTGGAGGTCGGCCCGGCTCGCGACCCGCGAGGCTGGTGCTGACACTGCATGCGCCAGCCTCGTGGAGCGCAGCCGAATTTCTGCCGCTGGACGGTAAGGGGCCACGGTGGGATGTTAAGTAGGCGCGGCGCACGGCGATCGCGGTGCAGCAGCCCGAGGTGTTACAGGCGGGGGCACGATGCTATCGGGTAGCGCTTCAGCAACGCCCCGCCAAATTTCTCAGGAGGTGCTTTTTTCGCCCCACCCTGGGCGATAAGCTCTTTGCGTCCCGTTTGCGCCCTCCGGACGCACTAACAGCAGGTGCAAAGGAGCCGAATTTCTAGCCCTCTATTCCCCTTCAGTTTCCCTACGCTCCATACCCACCTTATCCCTTTTCTCCTTATTGTAAAGTACTTTGAATGATCTTCTGCATGTGACGCACAATATATAAATGCAAGATGTAGTAAGACTGGCTGAATATCTTATTGCTGTGTTTGGCTTCTATAGGTACATTTGTTTCTGGATTGCCTCTTTAATTAACTTTATGTAGTTTTTTTTAGAGGCTTTTGTATACTTCCCAGCGGTTTTTCTATTTTCTTCCTAGAGCTTGTGTTTCTTACTGATTTCACTTTGTATTGTCTTATTCTATTTGGGGTCACATTTCTACATTTACTTATTGTGCAGGCTCAATAGAATATATTTAAGAGTATTCCATTTGTCAACAACTGAGATTTTCTCAAGTAACTGCTGAATTCCAACACAAATGGAAGACTGTTGGACATTCATTAAGCTGGCTAAAAAAGTATAACTTCAAAAGATTCAAGGAGAAAGCAAAAAGCCTATCATTATTCACACGTACAGCTACAATTTCAATGCACTCAATTTGTAATCAATTCGCCTGACACTCGTGGATCCACACTGGGTCTGTGAAAAGAAAAATAACTGTGAGATTGTGACTTCATTGTTAAGCATTTTGGTACAGCCTTGTAATATTCAGGTAAACTACGCTTAAAACCACAAACTGTGTTGCTGCCTAAAATACTCAGGCCTAGAAATTCAGTTGCCTTAGCGCCGCTTTTGAGGCGCTAGAGGGACTAGCGCCAGAGTTATGGCCAGTTTAAAAATTCCCTGGGGCCCTAAATCGGCGTTGCACCGGTAGCGCTGCGCCAGCACCGATGACGTCATCGGTGTGCGCAGCATCCCGGTTGCCATGCCGACGGGCCCTAGCGCCGAAATTCAGTTGCGGCCGCCTCACCCGTGGCAGCCGCAACTAAGACTCTGGCAACAGAGTCTTGCATGAGTTTGCGCCGGCGCATTAAAGGCCCCGCGGCGGCCGGCCGCTTTCCCGCCGGCCGCCTGCCCGCAGCTCCCTCCCCGGACTTCTCCCCCCCACCCCCCGGAACAGATGCAAGCCCGGCACTTGTCCGAGGTGCCGGCCTCATTTTTAGACAGATTTGCGCGGGCCGCGGCCGGGTGCAGGCAGCTCCTCCTTAACGGAAGGAGGAGGCCTGCACTTCCCGAGCCTGCCGCACCGCAGCGCCGGAATTGCGGCGCGAAACGGCAGTTAGCGCCGATTTACCGCCGCAAAGACCCTTCAGTAGCGCCGGCAGCCGTTTGGGCGCGGCCCTGCTGAATTTTTGGCGCGCGCAGAGGGACTTAGCGCCGGCACTAACTTCCGGCGCTAAAGCCCTGGCTAAGCCAAAACCCAATTTCTAGGCCTCAGTATAAGATATCTGTTCATTCTATGTTCTCCTTGCAGTAGAAGGTTGCCAAAGATATATAGAAAGAACCTAGGTGAAACATCAGTGGGATACAGAAAATGAAAACACTCATGCACTTCAAAGCGGCCGTAATGGAGGCCGTAGAATAGGAAGCCGTATGTGATATAAGCTACATTTATTTTGTTTAGAGCTATGCTAGTGCCCTTTGCACCTGATTCTTCAGTCTCGCACATACAGTGACAACACCAAGATAAACTTGCAAGATTTCCTGAAGCTGGCAGCCAGAAGGACTCAGTAAAAAATAAGATCAAGGGAGTAAGGGAAGGGGAAGTCAGAAGCCTCCCCCATACTGAGAGATAATATTAGCCTAGTATTGTTATGTAATGTCCCCCATCTCACTCACTGACATACAAACACACACTGTACCACAATAATATCATACAAAGTATATAGCTCTTTTTGATATATATTAATGACCTGGACTTGGATATACAGGCCTAGGTCAATGAGCCTATCTGTGTAGCTGAGGTTCTTAAAGCTAGGAATCATTTTTGTAGCTTTCCTCTGGATCTTTTCCAAGGCCACTATATCACCCATCATGTGGGGGACCAAAACTGGGCACAGTACTCTACATGTGGTCCGACCAGCGACCTGTACAGTGTCAAAATGGTGTCCTTTCATTTACACTGAATGGTTCTATTAATACATCACAATACCTTAATGACATGGACTTGGGTATATAAGGCATCATTTCAAAGTTTTCAGATGGCACGATACTCTGAGATATTGTAACATAGAAACATAGAAGATAGGAGCAGGAGTAGGCCATTCGGCCCCTCGAGCCTGCTCTGCCATTTAATGAGATCATGGCTGATCATCCAAATTCAGTACCCTGTCCCTGCTTTCTCCCCATATCCCTTGATCCCTTTAGCCTTAAGAAATATATTTAATTCCTTCTTGAATATATTTAATGAATTGGCCTCAACTGCCTTGTGTGGTAGAGAATTCCACAGGTTCACCACTCTCTGGGTGAAGAAATTCCTCCTCATCTCTGTCCTAAATGGCTTACCCCTTATCTTTAGACTGTGACCCCTGGTTCTGGACTCTCCCGCCATCGGGAACATCTTTCCTGCATCTAGTCTGTCTAGTCCTGTTAGAATTCTATAAGTTTCAATGAGATCCCCTCTCATTCTTCTAAACTCTAGCGAAAATAATCCCAATAGACCCAATCTCTCCTCATGCGTCATTCCTGCCATCCCAGGTATTAGTCTGGTGAATCTTCGCTGTGTTCCCTCCATGGCAAGAACATCCTTCCTCAGATAAGGCAATCAAAACTGCACACAATACTCAAGGTGTGGTCCCACCAAGGCCCTGTACAATCACCCAACCTGTCCAAATCATACTGGAGTTTCTCGGCATCCTCCTCACAGCACACACACCCACCCAGCTTTGTGTCGTCTGCAAACTTGGAGATATTACACCTAGTTCCCTCATCTAGATCATTAATATATATTGTGAATAGCTGTGGTCCTAGCACCAATCCCTGCGGTACCCCACTAGTCACTGCCTGCCACTCGGAAAAAGACCCGTTTATTCCAACTCTTTGCTTCCTGTCTGCCAACCAGTTCTCTATCCAAGTCAGTACCTTACCCCCAATCCCATGTGCTTTAACTTTACACGCTAACCTCTTATGCGGGACCTTATCAAAAGCCTTCTGAAAGTCCAAATGCACCACATCCATTGGTTCTCCCTTATCTATTCTACCAGTTACATCCTCAAAAATTCCCAGTAGATTCGTCAAGCATGATTTTCCTTTTGTAAATTCATGTTGACTTTGTCCGATCCTGTCACTGTTTTCCAAGTGCTCTGCTATTACATCTTTTATAATGGACCCTAGCATTTTCCCCACTACCGATGTCAGGCTTACCAGTCTATAATTCCCCGTTTTCTCTCTACCACCTTTTTTGAATAGTGGGGTAACATTAGCTACCCTCCAATCCATAGGAACTGTTCCAGAGTCTATAGAATTTTGGAAGATGACCAACAATGCATCTACTATTTCTACGGCCACTTCCTTAAGTACCTTAGGATGTAGATTATGAGGCCCTGGGGATTTATCGGCCTTCAATCCCGTCAATTTCCCTAACACCATTTCCCTACAAATACTGATTTCATTCAGTTCCTCCCTCTCATTAGACCCTATGTTCCCCGACATCTCTGGGAGGTTATTTGTGTCCTCCTTTGTGAAGACAGAACCAAAGTATGTATTTAATTGGTCTGCCATTTCTTTGTTCCCCATTATAAATTCCCCTGATTCTGACTGCAAGGGACCTACGCTTGACTTCACCAATCTTTTTCTCTTCATATATCGATAGAAGCTTTTACAGTCAGTTTTTATGTTTCTTGCAAGCTTACTCTCATACTCTATTTTCCCCCTCTTAATTACTCCCTTTGTCCTCTTTTGCTGAATCCTAAACTGCTCCCAATCCTCAGGTTTGCTGCTTTTTCTGGCCAATTTATATGTCCTCCCCTTGGATCTTATGCTATCCCTAATTTCCCTTGTTAACCACGGTTGAATCACCTTTTTTGTTTTATTTTTATGCCAAACAGGGATGAACAAATTGTGTAGTTCATCCATGCGATCTTTAAATGTTTGCCATTGCCTATCCACCGCCAACGCTTTAAGTAACTTTCCCCAATCCATCCTAGCCAACTCGCTCCTCATACCATCGTAGTTTCCTTTATTTAAATTCAGGACCCTAGTCTCTGAGTCAAATACTTCACACTCCATCTTAATGAAGAAATCTATCATATTATGTTCGCTCCGCCCCAAGGGGCCTCGCATAACAAGATTGCTAATTAATCCTTTCTCATTACATAATACCCAGTCTAAGACTGGCTGATCTCTAGTTGGTTCCTCGACATATTGGTCCAGGAAACCATCCCGTATACACTCTAGGAATTCCTCCTCCACAGTATTGTTACTAATTTGGTTAGCCCAATCTATATGTAGATTAAAGTCACCCATGATAACTGCTGTGCCCTTATTGAACGCGTCTCTAATTTCCCATTTAATGCCATTTCCAACCTCAGCATTACTGTTTGGGGGTCTGTATACAACTCTCACTAACGTTTTCTGCCCCTTGGTATTTCTCAGCTCTACCCATACAGATTCCACATCATCAGAGCTAATATCCTTCCATACTACTGTGTTAATCTCCTCTTTAACTAGCAATGCTACCCCAGCTCCTTTTCCTTTTTGCCTGTCTTTCCTGAATATTGAATACCCCTGGATGTTGAATTCCCAGCCTTGGTCACCCTGGAACCATGTCTCCGTAATCCCAATTATATCATATCCATTTACATCTATTTGCGCAGCTAATTCATCCACCTTATTACGAATGCCATGAGGAGGATGGTAAACAATGAGGAGGATGGTAACAGGCTTCAGGAGGGCATAGACACACTGGGGAAATAAGCAGACACGTGGCAGATTCAATTTAACGCAGAAAAGTAATACATTTTGGTAGGAAGAATGAGGAGAGGCAAGATAAACAAAATGGTACAATTTTAAAGGAGGTGCAGGAACAGAGAGATCAGGACGTTTATGTACACAAACCTTTGAAGGTGGCATGACAAGTTGAGAAGCCTGTTAAAAAAACAAACAGGGTCCTTGGCTTTATCAATAGAGGCAGAGGGGGGGATTTTAACTCTGGTGTGGGATGGTGTCGTGTTATCCGAATTTCATGTTTCCCACATGAATCTAAATGGATGTGGGAGATTGATGCAATTTTAACTTAATTGGCCAATTGATTTCCAACATGTGGGAAGCCTTTGCAAATGGGTTTTTCATGACTGAAAGTCCCCTCCGATTATGTCATCATTGCTGCTGCATTTAAGGTCCACAGCATGCCTTGCTTCTGCTGCAGACTGCCAAGCTTCTTGACTGTGCAGTGTGAGGGAGCTGCAGCAAATATGACAAGTGGGAGGGCAAGATCAGCTCCTCGATTTGAGGAGGTGGCACTGCAGGCATTAGTGGATGGGGCTAGGGCCAACAGGGAGGTGCTCTTCCCTTCATCAGGTAGGAAGAGGCCTCCCACTCAGACCAAGGCAGTGTGGATGCAGGTGGCTGAGGAGGTCAACTCCTTGGAAGTCACCTGCAGAATCTGGATACAGTGCAGGAAAAGATTTCATGACCTTCAGCACACTGGAAAAGTGAGTATGAATTTCCAAACACCCTCAATCTGACCCCCATTGCCTTTCCTCACCAGCACTCAGCTTTAGCAATCTCTTCCTTCACATCCCACTTGACACTGACTTCCATGCACCCTTACCCATTCCTTCTCTCTCTATGCTCACGTTCACATAACTATTCGACCATGCAGCCCTCACACTCCCTATCACTCTGATGCTTTGAACACAACTGACAAACACACAGGGAGGGCCCTTGGTCTTGCAACCTCACTGCATCTTTGTCTCCTTCTAAGTATCTATGCTATGCAATCTCTACACTCACTCCTTCATTCTCACTCAACCTCCACTTGTCTCCCTCATTGCAGGAAAAGAGAACTCACAACAAAAGAAAGTGAGCTAGGACACGAGGAGGGACAGCCTCAATAGCCCACCTGACCCACTGGGAGGAGGCCGTCCTGGAAATTATGGGAATAGAGGATGATTCGCGCATGGGGGACAGACAGATGGATGTAACACAGCAAGCTGGTGACAGAAAAGTTTCCCATCTCTCTCTTTGACATTGCATGAGTCACTGATAATGATTGTGAAGCTGTAACAGATGGACTTATGAGCATCTGCAAAAAGCTATGTGCATGTAGCCTTTGCATCACATCTCTGACTCTTTCCTTTACTCCCCCACAGGACCATCACAAGCATCCATCCCCCCTAGCCAGGAAGAAGAGGCTGAGCAGCCAGACTCCTCAGAGGAAGCTGCAACCTCTGAGGGCAGAGCGTCAGCAGAAATCAGCGCACCGAGCACCAGCGCAGACACTCACACCTCGGTGGGACTTTCGGGACATAGAGTAGTGTTGTCACCTGGTGTATCACAGCTCACAAGTGAGCATCAGCAGATTGTGGAGACAGGGACAGCAGTGGAGAGTCCTCGTCGGAGGGCGCAGGACTCTGCCAGCTTGGCTCTGCAGCATGTCGAACCTCTGCCTCTGGGTCCATCCATAAGATCAGAGGTGGTGGAACTCCAGGCACAGATGCAGGAGTCTCTGGTAGGTTTTGTCTCCAGGGTTGCTGCGAGTGTGGAGCGAATGGAGGAGTCCATAGCGAACATGAGCAGAGCCTTTGTGGAGTCGTTGGCGCATGAACGCATCACCATGGAAAGGATGGCTACCTACATGGAAATGATTGCTGCCTCCATGTAAGGCTGACTACCATAGTGGAGAGGATGGCTACAGTAGAGGAGAGGATGGCTACGGCCATGGAGGAGCTTAGTCGCCAGGGTATGGAAAACATGGTCATTGTTCAGAATAGAATGACATCTCTTGAGGAGCGATGGGCTTCTATTGAACAGAGAAACCAGACCTTCATGGAAGTTCTCCTGAGTAGGACTGCCATTGCAGATACGGGTCCCCATGGCCCCCCTGATGTGCAGCAAGGTGCTCTCCAGCCACTTGCAGGCGTTGAGGGGGACCTGACCCATGAGAGGGAGGTTGGTGGCAGACCTCAAGGAAGTTGGGGCTCCTCTCCAAGTGCTCACACTTCCATGCCACTGCAGAGCCCCACCGGAGTCCACACCCAAGTGAGATAGACGTCTCAACCCCTGCACAGCCGCAGGAGCAGCAGACTGTTGACGCGCCCTCACAGGCTCGCAACCCCAGAGGATACCCGCCAAAGGTGTCGAGACAGGAGCAGCAGAAAAGTGAGCAAGGGGCCTCCACATCTGCTGAAGCCACAGGGGAGGCACTATGTAGGAGCACGCGTAAGAGGAAAATTCTGCACAAATAGTCAGAAGGGTAGTCACTTGGGTGCAATTTTGTGTTTATTGTGAAAATGCCATCACGTTGTTATTGAACATAACATTTCTGATGGCAAATGTTGCAGTTGTGGCGTCTGTCATTTCGCTAATGGGGCTTCCACATTGAGGCCTTAGGAATACTTGCAACTGTCAGTATGGTTGTCAGAGTGCTAGGAATCCTCTGGTTCTTGGCCATTGTCAAAGCTCTGGTAAGAAGCAGCGAGGCAAAAGTGTTTGATTGACTAGGCTAAGCAAATCTAGCCAGGATGAGTGCGTTCCTTGCATCCCGGGCAGCAATGTTCTCGCGTAACGCTGCCGCTGGTTGATGGGCCTCTGCAGGATGCTTGTTCTCCTCCTCCTCCTCCTCCTCCTCCTCCTCCTTCTCCTCCTCGTCCTCCTCCTCCTCCTCCCTTCTCCTCCCTCCTCCTCCTCCCTCCTCCTCCTCCCTCCTCCCTCCGTCCTCCTCCCTCCCCCTCCCCCGACGATTCTGGAGACCCTGGCTGCTGAGTACTGCAGGGCTCCACCTGATCTAGCCAGGCATCTGAAGCGCATCTTCAGCAAACCGATGGTTTGCTCGATAATGGATCTGGTGGAAATGTGGCTGGAGTTGTAGCACTTCTCAGCTTCGTTGGCTGGCCTCCTCAATGGCGTCATTAGCCACGTCCTCAGTGGATAGCCCTTGTCTCCAAGTAGCCATCCTTTAAGTTGGTCTGGCGGACTAAATAGCGGAGGCACACTAGACTGGTGCAGTATGAAGGAGTCATGGCAATTGTCAGTGTACATGGCACAAACATGCAAAATTTCCTTCTTGTGGTCACACACCAGCTGAACGTTGAGGGAGTGGAAGCCCTTGCGGTTGACAAAAATACCTGGATTGCGATAGGGTGCCCTAAGGGCCACATGTGTGCAGTCAACGATGCCCTGCACCCTTGGAAAGCCAGCCAGATTAGCTAATCCAATCGCTTGCGCCGTGACACTTGCTCGATCCTTGGTGAAATGGAGGTGATTGTGCACGAGGGCAAAGAGGGCATCGGTTACCTGCGTGATGCAAGTGTGTGCGGTCGCCTGGGAGATGCCGCTGATGTCTGCTGCTGATCCCTGGAATGAGCCTGAGGCAAAAAAGTTGAGTGCGGTGGTGACTTTGATGGCCACCGGTAATGCTTGTCCACCTGGTACTCTGGGCAGCAGGACTTGCTATAGCATTGCGCAGATGTCAGTCACTACCTCTCGCCAAAGTCGGAGCCGCCTTTGGCACTGCTGCTTAGATATGTTGAGATAGCTGACCCTGTGTCTGTAGACTCTGTTTGGGGGGTATCTCCAGCGCTGACGGGCTTCCAGGCGTTGGCCCCTTCTGGCCTGTGCAGCCTCAGGTGGGTGAGCAGCAGCCTGGCACTCCTGCTGCTGCTGCTGTTGCTGGTGCTGCTGTTGTTCCTGGTTCTGCAGCTGCTGCGGCAGCTGGTGCTCGAGCTCCTCTAATGACCAGATGTGAAGTTAATAAATAACTCCCATGCTTCTGGTATATGCCTCCGTTGAGGAAGTGCTGAGTGAAGGTGGCGAGAGGGGTTTCCCAGGAGGCCACACTGGAGATGGGTGTGAGGCTCCAACCTTCCACAGGTGTGGTTAAGCCTTCTAAAAGTTGCCCCAGACCTGAGACCACTAAGTCCTGCCACCTGCAAATCATGGCTGATCAAATCTCCTCTTTAATGGTTGACCTGCAGTTGATAGTCAGCAATCCAATAGTGCTCCCGCCAGGTTTCACATTCGTGTTTCCCACCAGGCATGTTTCCTGTGGGAAAGGGGTTAAATTCGCAAGGGCCTTTCAAAATAGGATTATAGAGGCCATTTAGTGGTTGTTAAGGGCCTTAACGACCAGTCCCGCCTGTTGGATGCGGGACGGAGTCGGCACCATCAGACACGACTGAGTTAAAATTGCTCGGAGTCGGGAACCAGGCGGGCGGGGGGGGGGTCCCACCCTCCCACCCGCCCACCCGCCAGTTTTTGCGATTTTCACCCCCCCTGCACGCCTCCAAGCCCGTCTCCGCGGCTCAATGAAAATCGAGGCCAGAGCGTACAAAAAGCAGGGAAGTTATGCTAAAACCTTATAATACACTGGTTAGGCCTCAGCTCGAGCATTTTATTCAATTCTAGGCACCACACTTTTGGAAGGATGTCAAGACCTTGGAGAGGGTGCAGAAGAGATTTACTAGAATGGTACCAGGGATGAAGGACTTCAGTTATGTGGAAGGACTAGAGAAGCTGTTTTTTTTCTCCTTAGAGCAGAGAAGCTTAAGAGGACATTTGATAGAGGTGTTCAAAATCATGAAGGGTTTTGATAGAGTAAATAAGGAGAAACTGTGGCAGAAGGATTGGTAACCAGAGGACACAGATGTAAGGTGATTGGCAAAAGAACCAGAGGAGACATGAGGATTTTTTTTTACACAGCGAGTTGTTGTGATCTGGAATGCATTGCCTGAAAGGGTGGTGGAAGCAGATTCAATAATAACTTTCAAAAGGGAATTGGAGAATACTTGAAGGGAAAAACATTAGGGAAAAGAACAGGGGAGTGGAATTAATTGGATCGCTCTTTCAAAGTGCCGGCACAGGCACAATACGCCGAATGGCCTCCTTCTGTGCTGTATCATTCTATGATTCTATGAATGTAACGACGGTTAGTGTTGAGTCTGTGTTTCCAAATGTAGTTATGCTGAATAACTGGACACAGGCTACAGAAATAATTAAACAGGTCTTTAGTAATTGAGGGTCAGGGTTGAACTGGAATACACTTTGCTCCACAGGGTTTATATACCGGTGTGGTCACCACCGGTACTACAATGTACAGGAGCCATCAAAAAGTAGTCCATCACCTTAAGGTATCCTCTTAAGGTGGTACAGGTTACATACACTACAATTCCTCCCCTTTTAGCTTAACAGTGTACACCCCAATTTAAACATTACATGGATAACATATATACAACTTTCACACAAAACTGTTCAAAGATTCAGTCTCTGAGGAGGCCTCCTGATCCGGGCCAGATAATGCCTTTCAGGGGTCTCTGGTTCTCGTTGCTGGGTGACTCATCCATTTGATCTCCTATGGATTGAACATCATCATGTACGTTCAAGTCTGAGGTAGATGTTACAGGCTCAATAACTTCTTCAACTGGTGTCTCTGCCGTAGACATGGGGTCGACCCTTGTTCTCGATTCCACAAGTTGGTCAGCATGACGTCGTATTATGTTCTCTCCAACGTCTACCGTGTGCATCAAGGGTCCTTGTCGGGCACGAATTGTTCCGGATTGCCATTTATCATTCCTACAGTCCCTGGCCAACACTGGTTGTCCTATTTCGAAACTCCGAGTGGCCTTGTTATTTACGTGCTGGAATTGCTTGTTTTCGACTTCCCTTCGCACATTGGGTTTTAACAAATCCAACCGGGACCGCAATCTCCTGTTATAGAACATTATGGCAGGGCTTTGATTTGTCACTGCATGCGTGGCGTTTCGATATGCCATCAGGAAATTGTCCACCTTGTGCTGTAGTGGAATATGGTCTTTGCTCATGGCCTTTATCGCCTTTTTGAACGTTTGTACAAATCTCTCGGCCAACCCATTTGTAGCTGGATGATATGGGGCAGATGTATAGTGTTTCACCCCATTCTTTTTCATGAATTTCTGGAATTCTTCTGACACGAACTGTGGTCCGTTGTCTGAACATATTTGTTCCGGCAACCCATTCCTTGCAAATATGGTTCTTAGAACTGCGATCATCTTTTCAGAGGTAGTGGTCGACATCTTAATCACTTCTGGCCATTTAGAATGTGCGTCTACTGCTATCAAAAACATGGAATCCATGAATGGACCTGCAAAGTCGATATGCACACGTTGCCATGGGGTTGAAGGCCATTCCCACGGATGCAGCGGTGCAATTGGAGGTACTTTTTGAACTTTTTGGCACCCTGAGCAGCTTTTAGTCAGATCCTCTATTTGTTTGTCGATTCCTGGCCACCACACATAAGCCCTAGCAAGGCTTTTCATCTTGACTCCCCCCAGATGACCTTCATGCAATTCCTTCAGAACTCTCTCCCTTAATGTAGGAGGAATAATCACCCTTGTTCCATACATCAATGTTCCTTGACAGATGGACAGCTGTTCTCGTCTGGCTGAGAATGCTGGTAACAGTGGGTCGCCATGTGCTGGCCATCCCTTCACTGTCAAATCGTAGACCCGAGACAGTGTCGGGTCGTTTCGGGTCTCTCTCTCAATACCCGCATTGGTGACTGGTAAGCATTCGATGATGGTCGAGTGAAATATCTCGACAGGGTCAACTGCCGGTGCCTCTTCTGCTGTAGGTAGTGGCAGGCGTGACAGCCCATCAGCATTACCATGTTGCTTTGTACCTTTGAATTCGATATCATATTGATGTGCCCCTAGGAAAAGTGACCATCTCTGAAGCCTCTGTGCCGTCATAACCGGAACACCCTTCTTAGGGTTAAAAATGGAAACCAATGGCTGGTGATCTGTCAGCAGCATAAACTTTTGGCCTTGCAGGTAATGGTTAAATTTCTTAACTCCCCACACGAGGCTGAGAGCCTCCCTATCTATCTGAGCATAGTTGCGCTCTGCGGAGGTCAATGATCTGGATGCGAGCGCGACTGGCCTTTCCAAGCCATTTGGAAACTTATGTGAGAGCACTGCCCCGATACCATATGGAGAAGCATCGCAAGCTAAGCGAATAGGCAGCGTTGGGTTAAAGTGAGCCAACACTTCCTTAGAGGTGATCAGTGCCTTGCTTTTTTGAAAAGCCCGCTTACAATCATCACTCCACTTCCATGGTATTCCCATTTGCAAAAGAGTGTTCAGCGGGTGTAACACCGTGGATAAATTTGGAAGAAACTTGTGGTAATAGTTAACCAACCCAAGGAACGACCTCAACTGGGATACATTTTCCGGAGCGGGAGCTTTCACAACAGCTTCGATCTTGTCAGGTGACTTATGGAGCCCCTCCTGGTCAATGACGTGGCCGCAGTACGAGATTCGCTTTTGAAAGAACTCACATTTCTGGCGATTAACTCTGAGCCCATATTCTTTCAATCTGGTGAGCACCTGCTCCAAATTCGCGAGGTGATCCTTATCATCATCTCCTGTCATCAGAATGTCATCCAGGTAGCACTGTGTGCCTGGAATTCCCTGCAATACCTGCTCCATGGCCCTTTGCCAAATCGCTGGAGCCAATGCCACTCCAAAAACCAGTCTATTATACCGATATAAGCCCTTATGTGTGTTGATCGTGAGATACTGGCGTGACGCTTCATCAACTTCCATCTGTAGGTACGCCTGCGCCAGGTCTATCTTGGTGAAGTGTTTCCCGCCAGACAGCGAAGCGAAGATATCTTCAATCCGCGGAAGCGGACATTGCACCGTGTGAAGAACCAGATTAACAGTGACCTTGAAATCGCCACAGATGCGAACCTTCCCAGGTTCCCCCGGCTTGTTGCTCAACGAACGATTCATGACAGGAGCAATGGGTGTGGCCCATTCGCCCCAGTCCACCTTTGACAGTACTCCTGAACGTTCTAGCCCTTCCAGCTGTGCTTCCACAGCAGGTTGTATCACATAAGGTACCGGTCTGGCTTTGAAAAATTTTGGGTTTGCATGTTCTTCAACCTTGATGTTTGCCGTAATTCCTTTCAGTGTTCCCAGTCCCTGTTGGAACACCTCCTTAGCATCGTCCAATATTTTGGACAGTCGTTTAGGTTTGATGTCGTCCTCTTTACAGGAATCTACAGTCAGTGCTTGTATGGAATGCCAGTCCACATTTATTCTCCGGATCCATTCCCGTCCCAGTAGTGTCGGACCTCCATCAGGTAACACATACAAGTCCATTTCCTGACTTTCTTTACCATTGTAGACCACATTTACTTTTATCTTTCCGATGGGGTGTACTATTTGCCCCGTGTATGTTTTCAATACAATCTCCGTATCCCTCGGGAATGTGCGAGAATAACCTTTTGTAATCTTGCTTATTCATGACCGTCAATGCCGATCCAGTGTCCAATTCCATCTTCACTTGGATTCCTGCTATCCGAAGCATGACCCAGATAGTTTGGTGGTCTGCTGTGTTACCCACATTATGTATTTTTAGACAACCCAGTTCCTTACTGCTGGAGTCTGAATCCATCTTCTGTTCATCCGAACTGTTCTCTGTCACCTTGTGTACTTTTTTGTACTTCTCCTGCGGCGACTTTTTGCTGCTGGTCTTCTTTCCTGACCGGCATACTCTCGCAATGTGACCAAGTTTGCCACATTGCCTGCATTCTTTATCTTTGAACCAGCACTGGTTCTGGTCATGCGTTGTCCTTCCGCAACGATAGCACTTTACTGCGCCCAATGCCATTTCATTGGTGCTGAATTCCAATGGCCTTTGCTGTGTCTCTGCAGCGCCTCGTGCTGCTGCCTCGTGCGATGCTGCAATGCTGAAAGCTTTGTCCAGCGTAAGATCCTTTTCCTCTAGCAGTCGCTTCTGGGTTCCTTCCCTTAGGAGCCCACACACAAGCTTATCTCTCAGTGTGTCTGCTAGTCGTGTACCGAACTGACAGTACTTTGATAACTTGCGCAGTTCGATTAAGAATTCAGCGTTGCTTTCCTCTTTAAGTTGAATTCTTTTGTAGAATTTAAATCGTTCTGCTATCAGCAGCGGCGTGGGGTTTAAATGCTCTTGCAGGATAGTAACAATATCCGCGAAACTCTTTCCTACCGGTTTATCTGGTGTTACAAGGTTCCTTAATAACCCGTACATCTTCGCACCCATCGAGTTTAATAGGGTTAGTGCTTTCTTATCCTCTGGTACCTCATTCGTTGTACAGTAAACATCGACGCGTTCCACATAAGTGGCCCAATCTTCCACATCGCTATCAAAAGCATTGATGTTACCCGTTTTTGGCATCCTTGTTGAGTTTCCTTTCCTTCGGATATGATTATTATTATTATTATTTTTTTTTTCAAAATGGCTGCTTCCCGCACTTGGCGGCTTTTCCCGCGCTTGTCTTCTTCCCCCGCCAACTCAAAATGGCGATTACCATGCTGTTGCCGTTCTCGCCTTCCAGCGGTCCTTTATTTTCTCCTACGCTGCTGCTCTTGTTCCCCACCGCTCCCGCGGTCCTTGTGGACATAAACGCTTTTCTGGCTGCTGTGCGTCTCTGCCCCGATTGCAGTCCGGCCCCTGACACCGGCTGCGGTCATGTTCTCCGCCCTTTTCGTCATTTCCCTCCCCTTCTCTTACTGACAACTCGGCTGACTTCCCCCCCGTGCCGCTCGATCGGGCTTACCCGCCGCTGTCGTCGAAGGGATGTTCACTGATGTTTGACTTCGTGACCAGAAACCAACCCGGGTTCCCGATTGCCTCCCATGCTATGCAGTGCCCAGCAGGATGTTGAGGGTGGATGTCCTTGATCGACGCCCGTTTCAGAGGCGAAGCTTCCTTTGATGCAACTGCCGCTAGGTAAGATCAGACTCGTCGCCACTGTTGAGTCTGTGTTTCCAAATGTAGTTATGCTGAATAACTGGACACAGACTACAGAAATAATTAAACAGGTCTTTAGTAATTGAGGGTCAGGGCTGAACTGGAATACACTTTGCTCCACAGGGTTTATATACCGGTGTGGTCACCACCGGTACTACAATGTACAGGAGCCATCAAAAAGTAGTCCATCACCTTAAGGTATCCTCTTAAGGTGGTACAGGTTACATACACTACAGTTAGAAAGTGTCTTTTGGAGCCATCATTATAATGTATGTTCCTCTTCTGATAGTATAGGCCTGGAAAAGCCTACTAGAGCTACCAGTGGCCCAAAACAATACAATACCCTGCATTAATTGGACCTATTGCTGCACACACCCTGGAGGATCCCGTTGATGGGTTAGGATTTCC
Source organism: Somniosus microcephalus (assembly GCF_052327205.1). Classification (NCBI taxonomy): domain Eukaryota; kingdom Metazoa; phylum Chordata; class Chondrichthyes; order Squaliformes; family Somniosidae; genus Somniosus; species Somniosus microcephalus. The sequence goes on along the minus strand of NC_140995.1, from coordinate 165,251,028 downwards.
ACTCGGTTGCCTGATTTTTTTGGCGCAATTCGCCCAAAATCGGTGTAACCCACGCAGAAGATCACGGAATTTTAAGTGCAAATTACATTTAGCGCAACTTGAGTTTCTGCAATTTTTGGGCTAATTTTGCAAAATTAACTGTAGAAGCCGGCCCCTCCCACAAAATTGATGAATTAATCACATTTGTGAGTTTCCGCTCATTGCGTTCGTTAGCAGGCCTTCGAGAAATAAGGTGGGTTGGGGTTGGGTAGGATGTGAAAATTTTAAAAATCTCAAACCCGACTCCAACCTGCCTCGAACCTGCCCATTTCCGGTTCTAATGGAGGCAGGATGGGGGTCGGGCAATCATCCCGCTCCCAGGAGGCGGGTGGCTCATTTAAATAAGGCTACATGCCTCATATATTATCTGCCTTCCAGCTTTAACCCTATCTGGCTGGGTTTCCCGGGCCTCGGCAGCTAAAGGGAGACGAGGACTGCTGCGTGGAAGAGGTAAGTGCCTTTCCAGCATTGCTTGTGTGCCAGGAGCAGCAGGAGTGCTCCCCTCCTGGCCCCCGCAAAGCTAACCTGCTACCCCTCTCCAACATCGCCAACCTCTCCTCAAGAATCGCCAATCCCCCCTCCCCAAGATCGCTGAACGCCCCCACCTCAAAATCGCCGTCCGCTTCCCCCCACCTCAAGATCACTGAACACCCCCCACCTCAAGATCGCCGAACCCCCACCTCAACATCACTGAACCCCCACCTCAAGATCGCTGAACTCCCCACCTCAAGATCACTGAACCCCCCACCTCAAGATCGCTGAACCCCCACCTCAAGATCACTGAACACCCCCACCTCAAAATCGCCGAAACCCCACCTCAAGATCACTGAACCCCCACCTCAAGATCGCTGAACTCCCCACCTCAAGATCGCTGAACTCCCACCTCAAGATCACTGAACCGCCACCTCAAGATCGCTGAACCCCCACCTCAGGATCGCTGAACCCCCACCTCAAGATCACCGAACCCCCCACCTCAAGATCACTGAACCCCCCACCTCAAGATGACTGAACCCCCACCTCAAGATGACTGAACCCCCACCTCAAGATCGCTGAACCCCCACCTCAAGATCGCTGAACCCCCACCTCAAGATCACTTAACCCACCACCTCAAGATCACTGAACCCCACCTCAAGATTGCCAAATCCCCCACCTCAAGATCACTGAACCCCCCACCTCAAGATCACTGAACCCCCACCTCAAGATCACTGAACCCCCACCTCAAGATCGCTGAACCCCCACCTCAAGATCGCTGAACCCCCACCTCAAGATCGCTGAACCCCCACCTCAAGATCACTGAACCCCCACCTCATCACAGAACCCCCACCTCAAGATCGCTGAATCCCCACCTCAAGATCGCTGAACCCCCCACCTCAAGATCGCTGAACCCCCACCTCAAGATCGCCGAACCCCCACCTCAAGATCGCCGAACCCCCACCTCAAGATCACTGAACCCCCACCTCAAGATCACTGAACCCCCACCGCAAGGTGACTGAACCCCCACCTCAAGATCACTGAACCCCCACCTCAAGATCGTCGAACCCCCACCTCAAGATCGCTGAACCCCCACCTCAAGATGACTGAACCCCCACCTCAAGATCACTGAAACCCCACTTCAAGATCGTCGAACCCCCACCTCAAGATCGCTGAACCCCCACCTCAAGATCGCTGAACTTCCACCTCAAGATCACTGAACCCCCACCTCAAGATCGCTGAACCCACCACCTCAAGATCGCTGAACCCCCACCTCAAGATCACTGAACCCCCATCTCAAGATCGCTGAACCCCCATCTCAAGATCGCTGAACCCCCATCTCAAGATCGCTGAACCCCCACATCAAGATCACTGAATCCCCCCATCTCAAGATCGCTGAACCCCCCCATCACAAGATCGCCGAACCCCCACCTCAAGATCACTGAACCACCAACTCAAGATCGCTGAACCCCCACCTCAAGATCGCCGAACACCCACCTCAAGATCGTTGAACCCCCCCACCTCAAGATCGCTGAACCCCCACCTCAAGATCACCGAACCCCCACCTCAAGATCACTGAACCCCCACCTCAAGATCGCCGAACACCCACCTCAAGATCGTTGAACCCCCCCACCTCAAGATCGCTGAACCCCCACCTCAAGATCGCCGAACCCCCACCTCAAGATCACCGAACCCCCACCTCAAGATCACTGAACCCCCACCTCAAGATCGCCGAACACCCACCTCAAGATCGTTGAACCCCCCCACCTCAAGATCGCTGAACCCCACCTCAAGATCACTGAACACCCCCCACCTCAAGATCACTGAACCCCCACCTCAAAATTGCTGAACCCCCACCTCAAGCTTGCTGAACCCCCACCTCAAGATCACTGAACCCCCACCTCAAGATCACTGAACCCCCACCTCAAGATCGCTAAACCCCCACCTCAAGATCATTGAACCCCCACCTCAAGATCGCTGAACCCCCACCTGAAGATCGCTGAACCCCCACCTCAAGATCACTGAACCCCCACCTCAAGATCGCTAAACCCCCACCTCAAGATCATTGAACCCCCACCTCAAGATCGCTGAACCCCCACCTGAAGATCGCTGAACCCCCACCTCAAGATCACTGAACCCCCACCTCAAGATCACTGAACCCCCACCTCAAGATCGCCGAACCCCCCACCTCAAGATCGCCGAACCCTCGACCTCAAGATCGCTCTGAAATCCTGATAGGAAGAGCAGATATAGGCCTAGAAATTCAGTCGCGTTTGCGCCCACTTATGGGCTATAGAGTGGTTTGCGCCGGAAGTTTTTTTGCGCCCGAAATTCAGTTGGTCCGTAACATCGACGTTAGCCGGTAGCGCTGCGCCGGCACCGATGACGTCATCGGTGTGCGCAGCGCCCCGGTTCCAATGCAATTCCGGTCCGACCGCCAAATTCAGTTGCGGCCGCCTCTCCCGTGGCGGCCGCAAACAGCGTTTGCAAAACGGTGCCTTGCAGCTCCGAGAGGCCGGCGCATAAAGGTGGAGGGGCGGCCGGCCGCTTTCCCGGCGGCCGCCTGGCCGCACCTCCCTCCCCGGACTCCTGCACCACCCCCCCGCGGCATTGGTGTGTCACTCCCGCGAGCCTGGCACTTCTCCGTGGTGCCGGGCTCATTTGCCGGGGGAATCCAGCAGCGATCTCACGGCTGCAGGCAGCTCCTCCTTAAGAGAAGGAGGAGGCCTGCAGTACCCCAGCCTGCCGCACCGCATCGGGTGCCGCAGCGGCAGCTGGACGCCTGAAACTGACATTCTTCGCCCCAAACGAGGCGGCCAAACCCTCCAATAGCGCCCGCCTCCGTGTTGGGGCGGCGCAACTGAATTTCAGGCGGGCGCTACGGGAATCCGGCCGAGCGCTAAATTTCGGGCGCTAAAGACCTGGCGGGGCTATACCTAATTTCTAGGCCATAGTCTTCTACATCAACTTATGCTAAGGGAAGCAATTTTTGAATAGGGGGAGTTTTTTAGCTGTCGGCCAACAGAGCTTTTTAAACAATGAATTCATCATACAAAATGAGCAACATGTAAGCATCTTGAAATGCTGTATTGAATAAAGCTTTATGAATGAATCACAACAGACCAGTGATGATCACTGTATCAAACAGGAAATACAGCTTTGAACCCCAATACAAAATAAACCCATTATAACAACAACTTGCTTTATATATTGGCTTTAATATAGTGAAACGTCCTTAGGTGCTTCACAGGATCGTTATCGAACAAAAATTTGACACGAGCTACATAAGGAGATATTAAGACACAGCCTCGCCATCATGTGGGCTCAGCCCTTGCCACCAGGCATACAGTGACCAGCTGAGGAGGAGGAGGAAGAGGAAGAGGAGGAAGCGGAAGAGGAGGGATTGGAAGGGAGGAGGCAACCTAGACAGTCCCTTTCTGCCCAAGCTGTCCGTGATCGAATCATCTGACTGCAGTACCAATGAATGCAACCCCAATTCCCCATTCAACATTAGACCCACACATTACCTTCCCTCTGTTACTGACCATCACACCGTCCTCTAGGCCACAATGCTACAATAAAAGTCATACAAAACAAACATTCCAAACCATTTTTATGAATCACACCATTACAATATTTTAACCAAAAGTCAACTAATCACCCTTGTGCCTGTCTTCAGTGTGCCTTTGACTGTCCTAGTGCTCCTACACGGTGCTACCCCAGTGGCTGCAGCATGGCTGGTGGAAGGCTGCTGACTTTCAGTGGGGGATACAGCCTTGCAGGACAACCAAAAGCTGCTCTGGGCCTAGTAGGCCCGGCTTCAGACAGCACCACCTCAGCATGGGCGGCAGCAGTCTGGGCTGGCTGGCTGACAGGCAACAGCAAGGACACTGGTGGAGTGGCAGGGGTGGGAGGATGAATGCTGTCATCCTGAGAGAGGACAACAGGTTCATGCTCCACGGAGCCACTGCCACTCCCCAGGGGTGGTGCCTCAGCAATCCTAGTAATCTGCTGGAGGACAGATTGCTGGACTGTTGTGACACCCTGCAAGCCCCTTTCAACACTGGTAAACCCAGCCATGATGGCAGGGTCTGAGCTTGCATGACCTCAGTCTGAGCTTCCACTGCAGCACTCAGACATTGGGTGGCTTCTGCTTGTGCTGCAATGGAAGCTGATACGTTAGCCAGCAGACGCTACATGATGGTTGGGTCCACAAGTGCGCTAATGGATCTGCCCACCCCTTCCGTGCTGGAAAGGGTGGGCTCCATTATCTGCACAAAGCGCTTTGCAAGGTTGGTGCTGGACTCCTCCATATTCATTGACATTGCATTCAGGCTTTCTGGCAGGCCTGCCAATGCACCAAGCATTTCATTGTGCATACCCATCAGCATTCTTCTGTAGGCTGCCCCATCAAAGTGGTCATCTGAGTACTGTACAGCAGAACTCGTGTGCGACCTCACCCTCGGGAGAGCTAGCACCCACGCAACCCTTTCCCCCTGACCTGGCTGCAGCCCACTCGTGCTCGGTGACTCACTGCGTGCAGATCACGCCTCTACGCTACCCTCTAAAGTTCATGCAGTGCCATTATCTGAGCTGGTGGCTGCGAGTGCCAGATCGAGTGACCGTGTTTCTTCATCATCATCACTCTCCTCTTACTCTTGTCCCACTGGCTAGGCAAGTTGGATTTCTTGGGTGTCTTGAATGAGAAAGGCACAAGAGTAGGATTGTGGTGAGGAGGTGGGAAAGCAACAGGAGCATGCATACGCCATGTGCAACTTGTAAGTCAGAAGAGATTGTGAGATGAGGGGGAAGTGGGATATGAAAAGGAGGATTAGGTATGAGCATACCATCATCTTCAATGCTTTCAGAACCGCCGCTTGACCCGGCCACTCCAATTATGGCAAGAACCGTCTCCTCGAGCCGGGTCAGGATATGGAGGCCGCTTGTCCCCCTCCAATTAACTGCAGCTGCCTCCAATTGTGCGCCACCTTGCACTGCAAGCGAGAGGGAAGTGTGTCAGAGAGTGTGCTTCATTGTGTTTGACTGATGTGGCTGTCGTGGTTGATTAGCTGGCAGTGTGTGCAAGCTATGAGATGTGGGTGTGAGGCTTGCAGCAGTGGTAAGTGTGTGAGGGTGAGATGCAGCATATGAATGTGAGGTATGAGTCGTGATTGATAGTAATTATTAGTAGGTGAGTGATGGGGGTGTGGTGAATTGATTAGTGTGTGAGGCTAGTGGTGCAGTTTGTGGGATATGGCATTTGAAGATGAATTCACTGACCCTGACCAATCATGTGAGCTCATTAAAATTCTTGCAGCACTGCATCCAGGTCCTTGGGGCTACACTGCTTGCATTGACCACGACCGCTATCTGGTCCCAATGCCTTCTCATAGTTTGTCTGCCTGGTCTCATGGCCCTCTATGGCTAGAGAACCTCTCTTCCCCCATCCACCTCCCACACCAATGCCTCCAGTGCTGCGTCTGAAAATCTGGGAGCTCTCTCTCTGCCATGTTACGCCATCACACAGTTTTCTTGATTCTCAGTCTCTTTCCCAGCCACTTCCACCAACTGCTGAAGCCAGAATGCACCTCCCCTGTAAGAGGTGCAGGCTGCCTTAAGAAGTGCAGGCTAGCTTTAATTGGTATAATAGCAAAATACTGCGGATGCTGGAAATCTGAAATAACAACAGAAAATGCTGGAAATACTCAGCAGGCCAGGCAACATCCATGATGAAGGGTCCCAGACCTTTCTGTAGCTTTAATTGGTGTTAGCCTCGCACGAACTTGGGCCCCCTGCTGAGGCACTAAGGCCTAGAAATTCAGTTGATTGCGCCAGCTGCTAGCGCCTTAGGAGGAGGAGAAGTTGGGCACTAAGCGGCTAGCGCCCGGGTGCGGCGCGATCTGCGCCTCTCGCGAAATTCAGCTAAGATTTAGCGGTGGTGCAAAACCGTAGCGCGCGCTCAGCAGGCGTGCAGATCCTGACGTCATTTCATGGTGCAATGCCCTTTGTGTGCCCCGAACCGGAAATTCAGTGGCGCCGGCCTATTGTGCGCCTGGCGCCCCCCGCGACTGGTAGAGGGGAACGGTTCCCGGTCGCTGCGGGGCGCGGGGGGCGCTAATTAAAGGGGACTCCTCCTGCAGTATAAATGGCAGCCATTTTGCTCCACTCCTTCTTTGTGAGAGACAGATATTTGGAGAGAGACAAAGGTAGAGAGCTTTCTGGTTTGGCTGAACACTCGCACAGGTACTTGTGGCTTCAGGCCAGAACTTTGCACTTGGATTTAACTTTCAGTGCCATAGCATTGATTCGATTCATCTAATGGGGGCTGCAATGGGTGGAGACGTTGGCTTACTGCATTGCTTTCAAAGGGCTCAGAGACGCCGTGAGAGAGTGCCAGTCATGGCCAGACGGAGAAGGGCCAACAGGCGTCGGCACAGGAGGCCTTACCCACCCAGGGTATACCGCCAGCAGTTCTCATATCTGAACATGTCTGAGGAGCAGTGTGTTCAGAGGCTGCGATTCAGAAGGGAGGTGGTCACTGAGATCTGCCACCTGCTTCGCAGAGATCTGCAGCCATAGCTGAGGAGTAGGACGTCTCTGTCGGTGGCAGTGAAGTGGCTCTCAACTTCTATGCCACCGGCTCCTTCCAATCCGCTACTGGGGACATTGCCAACATCTCCCAGTTCGCGGTACATTGCTGCATCCGCCAGGTGACCAATGCCCTTTTCAGAAGGAGACGTCAGTACATCTCCTTCCCCATGACCCTGGACAAGCAGCAAGAGCGTGCAATGGGATTTGGAAGAATAGCGGGCTTCCCCATGGTCCAGGGCATAGAACTGATGAACCAGCAATGGTCAGGCCTTGCTTCAGGGCTCTGTAAGGGGTTTTCGATCGACGAGGTCTCTCTCTCTCGCTCTAGAGGCCTCTCTTTCTCTTTACCGAGTGGTTCAACCCACTCACCCCTTAGGTTCTATACACTGGACTTTGAGGCAGGAACTACAATGCAGAGAATACGCTATAGACCAAGTTTAATGAAACAAAATGAAATTTTATTGCATGAAGGAAAAATTGAATGTAAGCTAATAAGGTACATGGGAGGGAAAAACAAATCATAATACAGTACTAACCAACATATCTACAGGCATATTACGCTTTACAAGATTCATCATGAAATAGGGAAGCACACGGAACATCGAGGAACAACTCATTGTTAATTATCCCCTAAAATGCCCACTCCCTAAACCTAACTAGATGAGATTATGAGGGGTCAGAAACATGCTCACCAATCCAAAACTGCGGTTGGGTTGGGGTTCTTTACTTGGTGCTCTCTCTCGGGTCTGCCATTGCCACGTGGTCGTTGGGCTGTAGGCGCAGCGGGCTGCCCAAGCTAATGGTGTCTCGACCACCTTAATTCAGCAGGACTCGCCGTCCATCATTTCGCCCACCGGCTGTCTTCTCGGTGCTCCTGCATACAACGATGGTGGTCACAGTCTCGATTTCTCCGTGCTCCTGTACACGACGCTGGTGGCTACCCGTTCTGTAAGGCGTTTCGTTTTCTTCCTCTTCGCTGACTGTCTTCTCGTCTCATCAACGGCCCGGGGTTTTTGTCGATGATCTCCCAATAACTACCCCGGGTCTCGTCTTCTTCTTCCGAGTCTGAAAGAAAACCTCCTTCGGACCCCCGAGCAATCTCTCGAAAATGGTCTGCACTGGTCTATCCCGATGCTGATCCTCCTCAATGGCTACCGAAACCCGATGGTCTCCGATCCGAATACCTTTTTTCAACGCTACCCCAGGACTCCAGTTATACCTTTCATGGAGGCCCTTATCTCCTGCCATATCAAGGTTAGTCTTTGTTTAACTTTTGGCGGGCTTGTAGCACAGCGGGGTAGTCTTTGTGTTTAAAATACCTTCGGGATGGCCGGTAACTGCCATCTCTGGTCTGGAATGACCTTGTATTGTCTTTAATGGGTCTTGATGTTTCTCCTTTGAATATGAAGCTGTTTCCCTTTGTCTGGGTAAACATTTAGATGGCCTTTATCTACAGGCCGATCTGATCGGATCTGCATCCAATCTATATGTATGGGGTACTGTCTAGTTTCGTTTTCTCCGAAACTGTGTTCCAGAACTTACTGTGGGCTGAATCCACAAAAGCTGTCTGTGGACTGCAGGAACCATTTTAAAATGTCCCAAAAGCTGGTCACGGGGTCTGGTGGCCATTTTGTGTGTCCCTTTTTCTGGGCTTCTTTTAGAACAATCTTTAAAATTAAGGCCTTTTCTGCCAATAGACCCTTATAGGACAATGTTCAATTTTGCGAATTCTACAGCTGCAGTGTGCAGGGCATGGCAGCCAAACAAGTCGACCCTCCCCCTTTAAGAGCTGACCGGCGTCAGCATGTCTGCCTTCATTCAGAAACTCGCCGCACCTGTGCTGTGCTCGCCCTCTGTGTTAGCGCCCCGGATCGCCGGCTTCGCGCCTAATGATAGTCGTGCATCGCCTGCTTTAGCGCAGCAGCAATCTCTTGGGGCAATGCAACTGAATATCAGCGAAGGTGGCGCTAAGTTGCGCCGGGCGCAAAATTTAGCGAACGCCTGGCTGTAGTGTCCCAAACGTGGCTATACTGAATTTCTAGGCATAAGTCTCTGAGCAGCGCGTTTAGCGCTTCCTTACCGCTACAATCATTTTAATTAACAGGCAGCACAAAGTTTGCATCGGGTACCGCGATGCACAATTAGCCTTATCCAATTTCTAGGCCTTGGAATCTTAACCTATGTGTCTTTTAAAAGAATAGCCAAGCAACTTTGATGGCTTATTAACATGATGACAGAACAGGACATTTTCCAACTTCACTTTGACTATGTGTGAGGTTGCTACTGAAAGCATGAAGTTGGAAATTAGGAATTTGTGATTTAAAGCTCTAGTGGAAAATTATCTACCATACTGGCTTTTGCTATTAGCTTTGGGACTGATTAAATGATTCATACATTTTCTGCCTCTGCAGCTTCAGCACAATAGATTCTTAGTTTTGTCTATGCTTCTGTTGTGATGACTCAGCTAAGATTCATTTATTTGTTTAACAAAAGTGCCTTGAGATAGCATTGTGTGATATTTGTAACAAAGATGTTAGCACATTTGCATGTGCTTTGTCTGGTATTTTGAGATACTGGGACTATACTAAAGATACTGGGACTATTTCCACTGGAGCGGGGGGGGCAAAGAGGAGATTTGACATAGGGTTCTAAAATTCTGAAGGGTTTTGATAGGGTAAATGGGGAAAGATTACTTCCTCTGGTTGGGGAATCAGCGATGAGGAATCATATACGAGCATACGAATTAGGAGCAGGAGTAGGCCACTCGGCCCCTCGAGCCTGCTCCGCCATTCAATAAGATCATGGCTGATCTGATTACTCCACATTCCTGCCTACCTCCAATAACCTTTCACCCCCTTGCTTATCAAGAATTTACCTCTGCCTTAAAAATATTCAAAGATTCTACTTCCACCGCCCTCTGAGGAAAAGAGTTCCAAAGACTCACGACCCTCTGTGAGAAAAAAATTCTCCTCATCTCTGTCTTAAATGGGCGACCCCTTATTTTTAAACAGTGACCCCTAGTTCTAAATTCTCCCACAAGAGGAAACATCCTCTCCACACCCACCCTGTCAAGACCCCTCAGGATCTTATATCTCATCAATTTAAAAGAGTGAGATCAGAGGGTAGGAGAAATTCCTTCATGCAGAGGGTTGTTGGAGCATCGAATGATCTGCTAGAGGGAGTGGTTGAGTAAGAGACCATTGGATCTTTTAAGGGAAAAGTGGATAAATATTTGAAGCAGAAGATGATGCAGAAAGCATGGCAGTGGGACAAGTTTTGGATTGCTTCAGCAAAGAGCTGGCACATCCATAACCTCCTGTGTTATACATTTCGCTGGTTCTACTTTTAAAAAGGGTGGGCGAGATTGGCAAGAAGTCATAGGAGGGTGTGGAGAGGGGGAACAGCTACAGGTGCTCAAGGTGGAGGTGCAAGGAGCAGCACAGCCAGTTTGGTCCTGGCAGGGAGAGGATTTCATAAAAGTATTTCCCAAGCAGTGAATAGTGAAAGCTGTATTATTTAAAACAAATACTGCCGTTGAAGAAGTGCAAACACAGTGACAGACAGGTGCCCAACCTGCAGCCCATGCTGTTTCAGTAATTCACCACGCATCATGTCACTAGGTTGTGTTGCAATGCTTTTATATGTAAAGCCCTTTGAAGGTGAGTGTGTGCCAAGACTTTCAATTGTAAGCTACAGCTAAAATGTGTGCCCAGCTTGAGTATGGGTATGCATAATCATCAAGGAAAGAAGTTGTGTGAGGGCTTGGAATGGGCCAGCAGTAAATGGGCCACAATTTGACAGGAAATGCTTTGGCCTGGATTTCATGCTTTCGCAAACTCTTGAGCCAAAGTTGGGCACAGTTTTCACCCCCCCCCCCCGCCGATGTGAAGTGGGCTGACCCTGCTACAATTTTCGGGGACAGCCTAATTTGAATTTTCTAAATTAACTCCGGGCATGAGCCACACCACTCACTCATGGGGCTGAAATTTTACTTGGAAGAGTGTCCGGGTTTTGAGCGGGTGGGCAGTTAAAGGCGCTGACATTGACAGTGAGCCAGGAAGCCAGCTTCTACCCACCGGCTTCCGCCTTTAACTTGGGCACATTAGTCAGTACCTCAGTGGACCAGAGACCAGCTCGGGAGGGGTAGGTGAGCTAATTAAGGTAGTTGAGAGCTCGTTAATGTAATGTATATACCTTTAAGGGGGGAACTACTTTTTACAGCTCATGTATACTGTAGTACCGGCAGTGACCACACCTGTATATAGCACTGAGTAGTAATCTGTACAGTTCAGTTCCAGAGTGAGCCACGTTGAGTAACCACCTGTTGTACCGTTCTCCTGCAGTCTTGTGTCTTACTACTGACGGACACAACAGTTAAGAGCCTTTTTAACTTGATGTTGCAGCTTTTACTGGCTGTCCATGGGCAAGGACAGAGCGGGCATTGTGGGAGTTGAACAATTGACAGTTAAAAAAATCATATAAATACTCACAACTCACACCTGCTTCCTTGCCTAAGGGAAAGGATCTTGCTGACTCCAATTTGTGCATTTCTACAACTTTGGAAGTCACTCTCATTATATTGGGTATATATTGGAAGTCACTCTCACTACATTGGAATTCACTCTCACTATATTGGAGGTGTTAGATCCGTGTGTTAATGGAGACACGGAATGCAGGAGTTGATTTAACAAGTGTTTACTGAACAAAGTCTGGAGGTGAACTAACTACACAAGACGCTACACAGGCTTATATACCCGAGTGGTCACTACTGGTACTACAGTATACAGGGGCTTCAAAAACATAGTTCCTCTTAAAGGTACATACACTACAATTCCTCCCCTTTTAGATAAATAGTACATAACATTTTAAGTAATCATTAAATTGTGGCGACACGCCACTACTGGACATAATCCGCTCACGGCGGTATGGACAGTTTAAGCAGATGCCCCCAGCCGGGGGCCTTTTCCTCCAGCAACTTGTTTCCCGCAGGGACAGGCTGCCAAGAGCACTTCCTGTCTGGGGAGTATTTAAGTGGTTGCGCGGGCTTTTCCAGTTCCTCTTTGCCATGAGGTTGATTAAAGCAGTTGTGTTTCACTAACTCTGGTCTCGACTCCCATGTTTGCCGCGGTATCTCAACACTGGTGACCCCGACGCTCAGGACGAATCCTAAGCTAGCATGGCGGATACAAACGCAGTCACGGTTAAACTACCGGACTTTTGGGAGAACCTGGCCGAAGCCTGGTTTGTTCAAGCCAAGTCCAGATTCCGGCTGAAACACATTACAGTCGACGCCACGAAGTACGACTACCTCGTCGCCTCTCTCACCTATACCACAGTCCCCAAGGTTTGGGCAGTGCTGCAGGATCCACCACCGGAAGGCAAGTACGAACATCTGAAGGCTGTGCTCCTTAAAAAATTTCAAACGTCCTCTTACCAGCGCAACTGCCAACTCCTCGACCTCCCCGGCCTTGGTGATGCTTCACCGTCGGATCTGCTTTCCCACATGCTGTCCCTTTTGGACGACAAAAACACCGGCGCCCTCTTTCGCACGCTTTTCATTCGGCAGCTCCCCGCCAGCATCCGCCCGCTCATTGTGGAATCTGGCTCTACGGACCTGAATGAGATAGCCGAAAAGGCCGACCGGCTGCTCTCTGCGCAGTCTGCCCGCGACGTCGCGCCCGACCTCATGGCAACGACCACGCGGTCTTCCCGGCCCACTAGGCCCGACCGCCCTACCACTCCGGGTCACTGGTACTACCACACCCGTTTTGGCACTAGGGCCCAACGCTGCACGCCACCGTGCACTTTCAAACCCCCCCCCCGCACTGGCCCCCACGATGGCCGCGGGGCAAAAGGGGCCTCTACTGTACGTCACCGACGACAGCACCAACCGTCGATTTCTGTGCGACACAGGGGCCCAGCACAGCATCACCCCCGCCTCCGCCCTCGAAATCCAACGTGGCGCACGGGGTATCACGCTGGCCGCAGCCAATGGCTCTGACATCCGTACATATGGCACCCGCATGGTTACGCTCGACCTCGCAGGCCGCCGCCACCGCTGGGAGTTCCTCACAGCCAGGATCCTCTGCCCACTCATTGGCGCCGACTTCCTACGCGCCCACGGCCTCCTTGTCGACATTCCGAGGCACCGCCTCGTCGACATCAACACTATGGCCCCCATCCCTGGCGCATTTACCCCGGCCTGTTCGGCTGGCCTGACGACCTACTGCCTCGCCAGAGCCACGGACGACTACTCGGCACTTCTAGCCGAGTTTCCCGCCCTCACTAACCCGACCTTTTCAGCCAAAGCCGCCAAACACGGTGTGGAGCACTATATCCCCACCACCGGCCCCCCGGTTTCTGCCCACGCCCGCAGACTCAACCCGGCCAAGCTGGAAATCGCGCGGTCCGAGTTCACCACCATGGAACAACTCGGCATCATCCGCCGCTCCAGCAGCCCTTGGGCCTCGCCCCTCCACATCGCCCCCAAGCCCGGCGGAGGCTGGCGCCCTTGCGGGGACTACCGCCGCCTCAACGACGCCACCACCCCCGACCGATACCCGGTGCCGCACATCCAGGACTTCTCGGCCCGACTGGCCGGATGAACCGTCTTTTCCAAGGTCGACCTGGTGCGCGGTTACCACCAAGTCCCCGTACACCCCGCGGACATCCCCAAAACGGCCGTCATCACCCCATTCGGCCTGTTCGAGTTCCTGAGGATGCCCTTCGGCCTCAAGAATGCAGCCCAGGCTTTCCAGCGCCTTATGGACTCAGTCCTCCGGGACCTGAACTTCCTATTCGTCTATCTAGATGACATTCTCGTGGCCAGCTCCTCCCAACAGGAACACCTCGAACACATTCGCATCCTGTTCGGGCGCCTAGCCCAACACGGGCTCATCCTCAGCCCGGCGAAGTGCCAATTCGGCCGAACCGAGATCGATTTTCTCGGTCACCACATCACCCCTGCTGGGGCCGTCCCCCTGCCCAACAAGGTGCAGGCTGTCCAGCAATTCCCCCGCCCCAAAACCATCAAGGGCCTCCAGGAGTTCCTCGGGATGGTGAACTTCTACAACAGGTTCATCCCCAGCGCTGCAGCCTTCATGAAGCCCCTATACGACTCCCTCCGAGGTAAATCCGGCAAGATGGCCGTAGCCTGGGCCACTGACACGTCAGCCGCCTTCGACGCCGCCAAAAACGCGCTCGCCGATGCCACCCTGCTCGCGCACCCGACGGCCGATGCCCGGGTCGCGCTCACCACCGACGCCTCCGACCACGCGGTCGGAGCCGTGTTCGAGCAGTGGGTCAATGGCGCGTGGCAGCCACTGGCCTTCTACAGCCGCCAACTGCGCCCCCCGGAGGTCAAATACTCTGCTTTTGACCACGAGCTTCTCGCGCTCCACCTGTCGGTCCGCCATTTCAGGTTCCTCCTGGAGGGCCGCCCCTTCACCGCGTACGTGGACCACAGGCCGCTCACATACGCGATGGCCAAGCACACCAAACCCTGGTCCGCTAGGCAGCAACGCCAGCTCGCGGCCGTGTCCGAGTTTACTACAGACATCCAGCACATCTCCGGTAGAGACAACGTTGTCGCCAACTGCCTTTCCTGTCCCGCCATCTGCGCGAATCACCTCGCGGTCGACTACGCGCAACTAGCAGTGGCCCAGCTCACGGACCCAGACCTCCTCTCGGCGGCTACCAGCCTGCCAGGGCTACGCCTAGCCAAGGTCGCGCACGGGCCCGAAGCCACGGCAGTCACTTGTGACGTCTCACTCGGCCAACCCAGGCCGGTCGTCCCTGCAACCTGGCGCCGCCGCATCTTCGACGCGCTACACGTGCTCTCCCATCCGGGTGCCCGCGCATCCGTCAAACTCCTCTCCCAGCGTTTCGTCTGGCGCGGCCTCAGCAAAGATGTTCGGACTTGGGCCTCCTCCTGCCTCGCCTGCCAATGGGCTAAGGTACAGCTACACACAAAAGCACCCCTGGGAGACTTCGAGGCCCAGCCGCCGCTTCGACCACGTACACGTCGACATCATCGGTCCTCTGCCGCCATCGCAAGGCCAAACTTATCTCCTCACAATGGTCGACCGCTACACACGCTGGCCTGAGGCAGTGCCGCTGCCCTCCACCACCACAGCCGACATCGCCAGGGCGTTCGTTAACACCTGTGTCGCAAGGTTCGGCGTACCAGCCGACATAACCTCCGACAGAGACGCCCAGTTCACCTCCGAACTCTGGACGGCCACAGCACGCAACCTCGGGGTGATGCTCCACTGAACCACGGCGTACCACCCGCAGGCCAATGGGCTGTGTGAACGCTTCCACAGGTCACTCAAGGCCTCACTCCGCGCCGGCCTGCAGGACAGTACCTGGACTGACCGCCTACCGTGGGTGCTACTAGGCCTACGCACCGCGGTCAAGGAAGACCTCCAGTCCTCGGCAGTGGAGTTAGTCTACGGACAACCGCTGCGCGTCCCAGGCGAATTCCTTCCGGAGGCTACCACGCCTTGGTCGGCCGAACAGCAGCAGCTCAACTCTTTCTCTTCCGCTCAACAGTTCGCCCCACTTCTGGTCAACCGACACGGCGAACTCGCACCTCACGTCCCGCCAAACTTACAGCAGGCACGCTTTGTCTTCGTGCGACACGACGCGCACCGCGGACCCCTGCGACCCCCGTACGACGGACCGTACGAGGTACTACAAACCGGGGACAAGGTCTTCAAGCTGCGACTCAGCGACAGGGTCGACACAGTCTCCATCGACCGGCTCAAACCAGCACACACAGAACCAGGGGAACAGATCCCCGTGGCCCGACCTCCAACTAGAGGCCGTCCCGCCAGCAAGCCAGCACAGCCGGCGGCGAACCGCCTGGCCCCACCAACTAGACCGGCGACCACTCAGAGCCGCTCCGGCAGAATCATTAGACCACCGTCACGACTCGTCCACTCCTCCTAAACGGATTCTGGGGGGAGCTCTGTGGCGACACGCCACTACTGGACATAATCCGCTCACGGCGGCACGGACAGTTTAAGCAGATGCCCCCAGCCGGGGGCCCTTTCCTCCAGCAACTTGTTTCCCGCAGGGACAGGCTGCCGGGAGCAGTTCCTGTCTGGGGAGTTTTTAAGTGGTTGCGCGGGCTTTTCTAGTTCCTCTTTGCCATGAGGTTGATTAAAGCAGTTGTGTTTCACTAACTCTGGTCTCGACTCCCACGTTTGCCGCGGTATCTCAACAAAATAACATTTTTACAAGAACAATAATATACACATTTGCTGAAGTTAATCAATTACAAATTCAGTCTCTCTGGAGGCTTCCTGACTCGGTCCGGATAACGCCTCGGTGGTGTAGTAGGTTCTTTTGGCAAGGTCAATTCGGCTTCAATGCCAGCGTTGGGTTCATCTGGTTCCAGTATCACCGGATCGGAGGTAGATACTATGGGTATCTCTGCTTCATCACTAGGCGTATAGAGTTGTGGTGTAGGTTGACCTTTTTCGGATGACTCTATGATCTGGTCAGCATGGCGCCTTATTATGCTTTCTCCAATGTCCACGGTATACATCAGCGGTCCTAGTCATGTGCAAATAGTTCCAGGCTGCCATTTCTCGGTACGGTAGTCCCGGGCCAAAACTGGTTGACCTATCTGGAAGGTTCTAGTTGGCCTTTCATTCATGCTTTGAAATTGCCGGTTCTCTACGTCCCTTCTGACGTTTGGCTTGACCAAATCCAGCCGGCATTTTAGGCTTCTATTGAAAAACATCATGGCGGGGGTTTGGTTTGTAACCACATGTGTTGCATTCCTGTACGCAAACAAGAAGTTATCTACCTTATGTTGTAGATTTATGTCTTCATTACCCATGGCCTTTATGGCCTTCTTGAAGGTCTGGACAAACCTTTCAGCCAATCCATTGGTGGCGGGATGGTATGGGGCGGATGTGTAGTACTTAACCCCATTGTTTTTTAAGAACTTCCTGAATTCTTCGGATACAAACTGCGGTCCATTATCGGAACAGATCTGTTCAGGCAGCCCATTCCTGGCGAATATGGTCCTTAATACTGTGATGGTTTTTTCTGTGGTGGTGGAGGACATCTTTATTACCTCCAGCCACTTGGAGTGTGCATCCACCGCGATTAAGAACATTGAGTCCATAAATGGACCAGCAAAGTCGATATGTACCCTTTGCCATGGAGATGAGGGCTACTCCCATGGATGTAGAGGGGCTTGTGGTGGGGCGTTTTGGACCTTCTGGCATCCTAGACAGCTCTTGGTCATTTCTTCGATGTCTCCATCGATACCTGGCCACCACACAAATGCTCTGGCTAAGTTCTTCATTTTCACTCCACCCAGATGCCCCTCGTGAAGCTCCTTTAGCACTTTATCCTGGAGTTTGGGTGGAATCACCACTCTGGATCCACACATCAAGGTTCCTCGGCACACTGACAGCTGTTCTCTTCTTTGCGAGAATGCTGGCAACAGTGGTTCGCCATGTGCTGGCCATCCCTTCACCGTTAAATTGTAGACTCGTGAGAGAGTCGGGTCATTTCGCGTTTCCTTTTCAATGGTAGAATTTGTCACCGGTCGACATTCCACTATGGTCGAGTGGAACATCTCCACTGGGTCCACTGTAGGCGCCTCTTCCACCGTTGGCAACGGTAGGCGCGATAACCTGTCAGCATTCCCATGCTGTTTTGTTCCTTTGTATTCTATGTCATATAGGTGTGCCCCTAGGAAAAGGGACCACCTCTGTAGCCTTTGCGCTGTCATAATGGGAACGCCCTTTTTAGGGTTGAATATGGAGACGAGGGGTTGATGGTCAGTCAACAAGGTAAATTTTTGTCCGTGTAGGTAATGGTTGAATTTCGTCACCCCCCACACCAGGCTGAGTGCCTCCCTGTCGATCTGGGCATAGTTACGCTCAGCTGAGTTCAATGAGCGTGACGCAAAAGCTATCGGCCGCTCCGAGCCATCAGGGAATCTATGCGATAATACCGCTCCCACGCTGTAAGGGGATGCATCGCACGCCAGTCTGATTGGCAGTGATGGGTTGTAATGAGACAACACTTCCCTGGACGTGATCAAGCCTTTGCATTTATGGAAGGCACGTTTACAGTCTTCGCTCCATTTCCAAACTACTCCTGTTTGTAGCAGTGCGTTAAGAGGGTGCAGAACCGTCGACAAGTTTGGTAAAAATTTATGATAGTAATTTACTAATCCCAGGAACGACATTAATTGTGAGGCATTTCCAGGCGCTGGGGCCTTTACGACCGCTTCAATTTTTTCAGGTGACTTATGCAACCCTTCTTCGTTAATGACATGGCCACAATATGATATTTGTTTCTGGAAAAATTCGCACTTGGGGCGATTTGCTCGTAGGCCCCGTTCTCTCAGCCTCGTGAGCACCTGCTCCAAGTTGGCAAGGTGCTCGTTGTCGTTTTCTCCTGTTACAAGGATGTCGTCTAGGTAGCATTGAGTCCCCGGAATCCCTTGCAGGACTTGCTCCATAGCTCTTTGCCAGATAGCCGGAGCTGATGCCACTCCGAAAACCAGTCGATTGTACTGGTACAGGCCTTTGTGTGTGTTTATCGTGAGATACTTTTTAGAGGCCTCCTCAACCTCCATCTGTAGATATGCCTGTGCTAAGTCAATTTTGGTGAAACGTTTCCCTCCAGATAGTGAGGCGAAAATACCTTCTATCCTCGGAAGAGGATACTGTACCGTGTGAAGAACCGGGTTTACAGTCACCTTGAAATCCCCACAGATGCGAACTTTTCTCTGTTCTTCAGATTTATCATTATTCAACGTTTTCTTCATGACCGGGACGATGGGTGTTGCCCACTCGCTCCAATCTACCTTGGATAACACGCCTGCTTTTTCCAAATTCTCCAGCTCTGCCTCGACGGCTGGATGAATTGCGTATGGCACCGGCCTTGCCTTAAAAAGCTTGGGAATTGCCGCATCTTCCACTTTTATTGAGGCGGTGGCGCCTTTCAGGGTTCCTAGTTCCTGCTGAAACACTTCTTTGGCATTAGCCAAGATTTCTTTTAATCGTCCAGGTATGACGTCATCATCGTTTTTTTTCTTACTGGTCACCGTCAGTGCCTGAATGGAGTGCCAGTCTAAACGTATCTTTCTGATCCATTCACGTCCCAACAACGGTGGACCACCATCTTGCAGAACGTATAAATACAACTTCTGTATTTCCTTGCCGTTGTATACAACAGGCACCCTTATTTTCCCTCTGGGGTATACTTTCTGCCCCGTATATGTCTTCAAGATAATGGATGTGTCTTTCAAAGGTATATGCGGAAATAGCCGCTCGTAATCCCGTCGACTTATGACGGTCAGAGCTGATCCTGTATCTAGCTCCATTTTGACTGGGGACCCCGCTATCGTGAGGGTAACCCAAATGGTCTGGTAATCTTCTTTGGCAATTACATTATGTAATTTGGGACAGCTTAGTCTCTTGTTTCCGGAGTCGCTATCGCTCTTCTGGTCTTCGGAGCTACTGCCCATCATCATTTGTACCTTTCTGTACTTTTCCTTATTGACCTTTTTACTGTCAGCGGATTTCTTTCCAGATCTGCATACACGTGCAATGTGTCCCATCTTTCCGCATTGCCTGCATGCTTTGTCCTTGAACCAGCAGTCCTTCTGGTCATGGGTGGATCTGCCGCAGCGATAACATCTCTCGAAACCCCGTGTCATTTCATGGGTGCCGAAGTCCTGTGGCTTTTGCTGTATCTCTGCAGCTCCTCTTGCTGCTGCTTCGTATGATACAGCCACACTGAAAGCCTTGTCCAATGTCAAATCTTTCTCAGAAAGTAGTCTTTTCTGTGTTCCTTCGCTTAGGAGACCTCAGACGAATTTGTCTCGTAGAGAATCTGCCAGTCCTGCCCCAAATTGGCAGTGCTTTGACAGCTTTCGTAATTCGGTGAGGTAATTAGCGTTACTTTCATTCTTGTGCTGATTCCTCCTGAAGAATTTGAATCGTTCCACTATCAGCAGCGGTGTTGGGTTTAGGTGCTCCTGTAAGGTATCAACAATCTCCTAAAAATTCTTGTCCATCGGTTTGGCTGGGGAGATCAAGTTTCGTAACAGCCCGTATGTCCTTGCGCCCATCAGATTTAGAAGTACCGATGCCTTTTTATCATCCGCTACTTCATTCGCCTTGCAATATACCTCCACTCTTTCCACATATGTGGTCCAATCTTCTATATCACTATCGAAAGCAGTAATATTGCCAGTCTTCGGCATCTTGAAAATCTAAAATGGCGCTTCCCATGCTTTTCCTTCGTCCCCGATGGATCAAAATGGCGCCTCCCGTGCTTTTCTTTCTTCCCCGCCAAGTTAAGATGGCGCCTCCCGCGCTTTCCCGACGCTGCCGCGGCTGCCAACGCTGTTCTCCGTGGTTCCCGTTGCGACCTGCAGCTTTTCGCGGTATTTCTATTTTTTTTTATATATCGCTTCAATAGTTTCTCCGTTACTTGGAGAACTGTTCCCGTCGTGGAGCGGACCCTCTGGGGCTTTCCCCTCCCTCTGCTCGGTCCGAACGCCGACCTGCTTTGCAGCACCAGCCGCGCCCTGAGTGCTCCACCCTCTCTCTCTCTTTGCTTCTGCTTCCCGACTCGCTGCCCGGCCCCGTTGCAGAGCCACCCGATCGAGCTCTAGCCCGCCGCAGCCCAGGAAGGATCAGTGCACTACCTGCCACCAGCCTGTTTAGCTGGTGAAACCACAGTTTTTTTTTCTTGCTTCTGGCTTCGACCTTCGTCTGAGGAATCGATCCCCTTGAGGTGCTGCCAAATTGCAGGTAAGTTAGTTTCTAACTCGTCGCCACTGTTAGATCCGTGTGTTAATGGAGACACGGAATGCAGGAGTTGATTTAACAAATGTTTACTGAACAAAGTCTGGAGGTGAACTAACTACACAAGACGCTACACAGGCTTATATACCCGAGTGGTCACTACTGGTACTACAGTATACAGGGGCTTCAAAAACATAGTTCCTCTTAAAGGTACATACACTACAGGAGGATTATACCTCTGATCTCCACTTTACTTCTGTCATATAGCAGATCAGCATGGGTGCTACTTATGCTGTTTCACCTTGGACCTCAGCTTCGGACCAAGATGGGCCCCAGTAACAACACCAGCAGGAGCAGCAACAGCAGCAGCAGCAGCAGCCTTCTCCTCACCGAACTGCCACTCCATAGGAGAGAGGGGATAAGCACAGGGCTGCACCTCGCAGGAGGCGATACCCCCAACACAGGGTATAAAGGCAGAGGATCAGCCTCCTGGACATGACTGAACACCAGTGCCTCAGGAGGCTCAGGCTATCGCGTCAGGTTCTGGCAGACATTTGTAGCCTGCTGGAAGAAGACTGCTGCCAAGTGGGCCTGATGGACACACGTTACCAGTGGCTGTCAAAAGTCACCACCGCCCTCAACTTCTTTGCTTCAGGTTCCTTCCAGGAATCTGCAGGAGACATTTGCAGGATCTTGCATTTGGCCACACACAAATGCATCACCCAGGTAACCGATGCCATGTTTGACAAGTCAGGTACTTATGTATACTTTGCCACTGATGAAGCCAGTCAGACTGAGCGGGCGCTCGGCTTTGCGGCTTTGCGGCTCTGGCTGGCTTCCCACAGGTGCAGGGCGACATCGACTGCACACATATGCCCATCAAGGTAACCCCCCGATCACCCAGGAAAGTTCATGGACTGTAAGGGCTTCCACTCCATCAGTGTGCAGCTCGACGGCAATCACAAATAGATAATGTGTGTGCCAGATTCCCTGGCAGCTGTCATGACGCTTTCGTTCTGCGCCAGTCCACCCTCCCTCAGCTCTTCACACCTCCAAACAGACTTACCAGCTGGTTGCTTGGAGACAAGGGCTATCGACTGAAGCCATGGCTGATGACGCCCTCATTGCTTGGCCAAAGTGCGATACAATCAAAGTCAGATGACGACGAGATGTGTAATAGAGCAAGTAATTAGGATACTGAAGATACCCTTCAGATGCCAGGACAGATCTGGAGGAGTCCTTTAATATGTACCAGCCAGGGTCTCCTGAATGATTGTTGTATGCTGCGCTCTGCACAACATGGCACAGCAGCGAAGATTGGAGCTGCAGGAGGAACAAGGTGCAGAGCGCAGGGCTTCTTAAGAGGAGGAGGAGGAACCTGCAGTGGACATGGTGCCAGCAGCAGCGCACATTGCTGTCAACTTCACCACCTCCCCCCACCCGCACCCACCTCTCACCACCACCACAAAGCAGTCTTAAAATGACCAAACCATTCACATACACCCATTGCTTGAGGTTAAGTAATGTCTTACCATTCGCTCCAACTGGCAAAGCCACTTGCCAAGTCGCAGGCAAAAATGGACAAGATGGGAAAGTGGTGCAAAGAAATAATTTTATGTGGCTCATAACTTCATCAGAAACTTAACCATCAAACATTCTATAACACACCCATGTAGGAACCAATGTTCTTACGTTCCACCCATGCGCATTCACCTGTGCACCTACAATTGTGTCTTCTTTCTCTCTGTACAACTCCTACGCCATGCAACTCATGTGGCTTCAGCAGAGGTAGAGGCAGGCTGCTCACTTCCCTGCCCTGACTGCTTAGACACTGTTGACAAATGTCCTCTGGGTTTTGGAGCCTGTGAGGGCCCCGCCAAAGACTGCTCCTCCTGCAACGCGGCTCAACTCCAGGGCCTCCTTCTCTGCTGTCGTTTAAGCATTTCCTACACTGGATCCCTGTCCTTTGAACAACTCTTTGCTTTCTGCCTTTGACTCTGCATAATTAAAGATTTAGGGGGTGACATTCAGTAGGTTAGCCCCCCCCCCGTTAGTGCCTGGCAGGGGCGTTAACGGGGCGCTCAGGTAGTAGCACTGCAGTGGGGTGAATCCCACGTCGCACGGCAAATTCGCTGTATTAAGCAAGTGTAGAAATGTCATAAAACCCCTCCCTTTCTTTTCTATGTTGACATTGCTAACTATCAAAGGAGAAAAATACGGAGGATTGTGAATTATCTTTCTCTGCAACACAGAAAAACCAATTGCTCTGCTTTTTGGTAGTTTGCTATTATACCTTCAATTTAGGTCAGCCAATTTAATAATTATTTTTTAGTATAGGAATTACTTCCTTCATCACATATCAATCCCGAACAATCCTATGAAAGAAAGGTCCATTTCATGGAGGTACATTCAGTCTAGTACAATACTGCTTTCTTTAGAACTCAAACAGACATATCCAGTTCATTCAGAGAATAGCTAAATGGGACTGTGCTTACTTCAAATGATATACAAGAATCAAAAGAATATTGTATGCCATGATATATAAAATTCTTAGCTGGCCATTTTTTAAATTATATTTTTAAAAGATATATTCATAGGAACACAGGAGTGTACCAGACTGAAAATATCATTGCGGTCCATTTGGCTTATCTCAAGGCTGGATGCTCCTTTAATTTACCGCCCATTTTAGAGTGAAATGGATTCTTAAAGGCTACCACCTCAAGTCTGCTCCTGAAACACTATGGCTGAGATTTTCCTTACCTCGGGGCGGGCAAAGTCGGTGGCGGGTCGCAGCCCTGCTGCTGCCTCCATCCCACTGCCTAAAATGAATTTACGTTGATAGGGCTTGTTAAGCCCGCCCAGCGTGCTTCCCAGCCCAATTAGAGGAAGCGAGTCTGATGATGTCATTCATGACGCGTCATCAGCCGGTTTCCTTAAAGGGACAATGGCCACATTTCTTTTGGCATTTGAGCTGTCAGTGTTCTACAGCATTGAAGTGCTGCAAACACTGACAAGCACTGCACAGAGGCACAGTGTCTTCTTTCTCTCTGCACAACTCCTACGCCGTGCAACCGCTGTGGCTTCAGTAGAGGCAGAGGCAGGCTACTCACTCCCTGCTCTGACTGCTTAGACACTTTTGGCAGACATCCACTGGGTTTTGCAGCCTGTGAGGGCCCTGCCAAAGACTGCTCCTTCTGCACCTGTGCAGGGGCAGACTTGGCCATCGGGACACGAGGCAGCATGTGGGGCTCTGACTGGTGGGGCGGGGGGCAATGGGGGAGAAGTGGGAGCGCTTTGAGCAAAGCCCCCACTTCCATGTCCCCTCTCACCATCATCCCTCTCATGGGCCACCCGCACTTCCCTGCTAGCAAGGAGCTGGAGAGCACTTTGCTGCACAGCAGTGGGGCAAATAATGCCCACTCTAGGTTTCTAGCCATCCTAGATATGGCTGCAATCAGAGTCTGCAAGCTGTTATTTGCAGCAAGCATGGACTCGTTCAACTGGCACATTTGATGCACCATGCAGGTGGCCATCCTTTCCATGGACGAACACATCATAGTCATGGCCTGTGACATCATGCTACTCATATTGGAGATGGATTCCTCCCTTCTCCCTACCATCAAACACATCGCAGCTGGAAAAGCTGCCAGAGCCTCCGCATTTTCTGTTGCTCCTCAAGAACCATTCGCTTTGCCGATGGCCCCCGAGGTTCAGCATCTTTGTCCAGCTAAGGACTGCTTGGAGTGTCCTACGCCCTCCAACGAGGAGTCTCCACTGTTGTTCCTGTCTCCACCATCTGCTCTTGCTCACATGTGATCTGTGAGACACCAGATGACAACACTACTTTCTCTCTTACTGGACCCACCGACGTGTGTGTCTCTGCGGTAGTGCTTGGTGTGCATGGGTCATGTGATGGTGCACCCTCAGAGTGCGCGACCTCCTCTGAGGAGTCGTCTTCCTCCTCTGGCTGGACTGTGGGCGGGACACTTGATGGGCCTGTGGGAGAGTAAAGACATGAATTAGAACTGTTATGATAAGAATATTTTAAGTTACCATTATGCACATGATCATATTTCACTGGCTGCTGACATCAAGTCGACATGAGTTACTCTTGCCTGCCATGTGGCTGTGTGATATTTAATTCTGTTACCAGGTTGCTGGGAGGTGCCCCCTCTCTCCATCTCCCACCACCAACAGCTCTGCAATGCGGCTCAGCTCCAGGGCCTCCTCCTCTGCTGAAGTCAGCGGTGTGGTTACTGGAGGGCCACCACCGGTTTACTGCCTCTCCCGGGTGTTCTGCGCTCTCTTCTCCTGCAAGAAGGGAAACAAGAG
The DNA here is from genome assembly GCF_052327205.1 of Somniosus microcephalus. Lineage (NCBI taxonomy): Eukaryota > Metazoa > Chordata > Chondrichthyes > Squaliformes > Somniosidae > Somniosus > Somniosus microcephalus. Next base: position 165,225,802 of record NC_140995.1, on the reverse strand, counting down.
ACCTTTGAGTGAGAGTGATGAATGAGTGGAAGGGATGGATGGGTAACATCTGTTGACAGTGTGTGATGAAATAACTGTGTTCTGGCATTTGTATTGTCTGCTGTTGTACTTGTTAATGTCTGGAATGTTCTACCGGTGTAACCACTAATGCTCCTCCCTAGCCCCACCCCTCTTCTGGAATGTTCTACCAAGGGCTGGGTCGGTGATGAATGATGGTTGCCCTGTGTTAACTTGATGCCGTGTTCTTACTTAATAAAAGCCTTTAGTTTTAAACTTTAACCTCATGGATTCAGGCAGTTATTTGGCACATTAATTTTATTAAGTAACAACTTTTGGAAGATGGATCGATTTTTGAAACCAGAGCGCCTGGATATCGATCCCCATTCGGCAGGCACGTCGAAGAAATTTACGCATTGGCTTCGATGTTTTGAACACTTCATCGCATCGGTCGATTCGACAGTTAACAAGTTGGGTCTTCTAACCAACTTGGTAAGTCATCAAACTTACTCGATAATTGAAGATATTACTACATATGAAGAGGCCCTCACAGCCCTTAAGGCCCAGTACCTTAAGTCGGTTAACGAAGTATACGCCAAGTATCTTTTGTCTACTTGCAGGCAATTACCCGAGGAATCTCTGGACGATTTCCTGCAGGACCTTAAGGCTTTGGCTAAGGATTGCAACTACAAGGCTGTCTCTGCCATATTGTATCAGGAAGAGGCCATCCGCGATTCTTTCATATCTGGCCTCTGATCTAATTATATCAGACAGAGACTTCTCGAGAATGACTCGTTAGTTTTAAAAACGGTCGTCGCTACTGCTCGATCGTTAGATGTAGCCCAGAAGAATTTAGAAGTGTATGCATCAGCCCACGCATCTTTCTCAGCCTTGTGTGTTCCGAGTATGGAGGCATCCATAACACCAATGGAGCCTCCACTCAATCCTATTGTTGCGGCTGTACCCCATGGGTCGTAGTGTTATTTTTGTGGCCAATCTAAACACCCCAGGCAATGATGCCCAGCCAGAGAGGCTACCTGTTTTAAATGTAAGAAACGGGGACATTTTAGTAAAGTGTGTAAGGGTAATCCTGTACCCGATGTCTTCTCTGCTGCCACCTATCGTTTTACTCTAGCCTCGGTTACGGTTGACCAGACCATACCGTGTTCCTTGTCGAAATCTATGATGGACATCAAGATTAATGGTCGTCCTACTGGGTGTTTGATAGACTGTGGCAGTACTGAAAGTTTTATACACCCCAACCTTGTTAACTCCTGTTCATTGAAGGTGTATCCTACTCAAAGTGAAATCGTGATGGCGTCCAAGTCCCTTACTTCAGAGGTAACTGGATATTGTAAAGTCACATTGACCGTTAAGGATACGGAGTATAAGGATTTTAAACTCCTCATATTACCTCAGTTGTGTGTGAACTTAATTTTAGGCTTGGACTTCCAGTGTCAGCATGAGAGCGTCACCCTTAAGTATGGTGGATCCCAGCCTTCGCTCACAGTCTGCGGCCTTTCCACTTTAAAAATAAGTTCGCCTTCTTTGTTCGTGAACCTTGCTCCTAATTGTAGACCTATAGCAACTAAGAGTCGACGGTACAGTTCAGAAGATAAAAAATGTATAAAAGAAGAAGTGGAAAGGCTTCAACGGGAGGGAATCATCGAACACAGTATTAGCCCATGGCGTGCCCAGGTGGTGGTGGTTAAAACTAATGAAAAGAAAAGACTTGTGGTCGATTATAGCCAGACTATAAACTTGTATACCCAATTAGATGCCTATCCTTTGCCTCGTATTTCTGAGATGGTGAACCAGATAGCTCAGTACCGCGTGTTCTCCACCATTGATTTAAAGTCTGCCTACCATCAACTCCCCATTAAAATAGAAGACCGACCTTATACGGCCTTCGAAGCTAATGGGCGCCTGTACCAATTCCTTAGAGTGCCCTTTGGAGTGACGAATGGGGTATCCGTCTTCCAATGGGAGATGGATCGTATGGTGGATGAATACGCATTGGAAGCAACATTCCCGTACCTGGACAATGTTACTATCTGTGGGCGCGGCCAACGGGAGCATGATCAAAATCTCGCGAAGTTCCTAGAGACTGCAAAGAGGTTAAACCTGACCTACAACGAAAACAAGTGTACCTTCAATACTACATGTTTGTGTATTCTTGGTTGCGTTGTGGAGAATGGGGTAATCAGGCCAGATCCTGAAAGATTACGCCCACTTAAGGAATTACCTTTACCTCACACTGTAAAAGCTTTAAGAAGGTGTCTGGGATTCTTCTCATACTATGCCCAGTGGGTGGCTAACTACTCAGATAAAGTCCGACCTCTTATTAAGTCGACGTCTTTTCCGCTATCGGCAGAAGCTCAGGAGGCTTTCCTTAATATCAAATGGGACATTGAGAAGGCAGTGGTATGTGCCGTGGATGAGAAGATCCCTTTTCAAGTGGAAAGTGATGCATCAGATTTTGCGTTGGCAGCAACTCTTAACCAAGGTGGTAGACCAGTAGCTTCCTTCTCTCGTACATTGCAAGGACCAGAAGTTCGACATTCTTCAGTGGAAAAGGAGGCACAGGCGATTATCGAAGCAGTCAGGTATTGGAGACATTATCTCAGTGGCCAACGTTTTACGCTCATTACTGACCAGCGATCTGTGGCCTTTATGTTCAATACTAAGCAGAGAGGCAAGATCAAAAATGATAAGATTTTAAGATGGCGAATAGAACTGTCAACATATGACTATGATATTCAGTACAGGCCTGGAGTATTTAATGAGCCATCGGGTGCTTTGTCACGAGGAGTATGTGCTAGCCTAGGTATAGATTAGCTTCAAAGTCTCCACGACACACTCTGCCACCCTGGGGTTACCAGAATGAACCACTTCATTAAGTCCCACAATATACCCTACTCTATTGAGGAGGTCCGGACAATGACCAGAACCTGTCGTGTTTGTGCTGAATGCAAACCCCGCTTCTACAAGCCGTCCAAGCCAGCTCATCTTATTAAAGCAACTCGAGCATTTGAGCGTTTGAGTCTTGATTTTAAAGGTCCCCTTCCATCGAGCGACCGTAATGTCTATTTTCTTATTATAGACGAGTACTCTCGGTTCCCTTTTGTTATCCCCTGTCCGGATATGACTAGTGCTGTTGTAATTAAATGCCTCTGCCAACTGTTTTCCTTGTTTGGCATGCCTAACTATATACATAGTGATAGGGGTTCTTCCTTTATGAGCGAAGAATTGCGACAGTTTTTGCTATCGAAAGGGATTGCAACGAGTAGAACTACCAGCTATAACCCTCGTGGTAATGGGCAGGTCGAGAAAGAAAATGCGACAGTGTGGCAGGCTATCGTACTGTCTCTGAAGTCGTGAGGCCTGCCGACCTCTCGCTGGCAGGATGTCCTGCCAGACGTGCTGCATTCCATAAGATCTCTTTTGTGTACAGCGCCGAATGCCACCCCTCATGAAAGGATGTTTAGTTTTCCAAGAAAAGCTACTAATGGAGTAATGTTACCCACATGGTTGACGACCACGGGCCCTGTGTTGTTGCGCAGACATGTGAGAGGCCACAAGACTGATCCACTGGTGGAGGAAGTACAACTCCTCCATGCTAATCCCCAGTATGCGTATATTCAATATCCGGATGGGCGAGAGGATACGGTCTCTATTAAAGATCTTGCACCTGCTGGAGTTCGAAAAGAGTTCGACTCTGAGAGTAGAGTTTTCAATTGTGGTATTGGACCTTCAGAGACACAAACCGTCAGTGTGGAAAATACTGATGATTCTGGGAATTCGAATGAACCGGAGTTAATACTCCGGGAGGAGCCTCAGCAAGAGTTATGTCATTCCCAGAGGATTATCAGACCTCCTGACAGACTGAATCTATAGCAGGAGGTGAATGTGATGAAATAACTCTGTGTTCTGGCATTTGTATTGTCTGCTGTTGTACTTGTTAATGTCTGGAATGTTCTACTGGTGTAACCACTAATGCTCCTCCCTAGCCCCGCCCTTCTTCTGGAATGTTCTACCAAGGGCTGGGTCGGTGATGAATGATGGTTGCCCTGTGTTAACTTGATGCCGTGTTCTTACTTAATAAAAGCCTTTAGTTTTAAACTTTAACCTCATAGATTCAGGCAATTATTTGGCACATCAGTGTAACTATGATGGAGAGGCGTAACATTGCATTAAGGTGAGGGTGAGTGTCAGTGGTGGATGGTCAGATGGAGATGTGAGTAAGTGCTGCCCATTTTAGAGTGAAATGGATTCTTAAAGGCTACCACCTCAAGTCTGCTTCTGAAACACTGTGGCCGAGATTTTCCTCACCACGGCGGGTCCGGGGCGGGCGAAGTCGGTGGCGGGTCATGGCCCTGCTGCTGGCTCCATCCCGCTGCCTAAAATGAATTTACGTTGATAGGGCTTGTTAAGCCCACCCAGCGTGCTTCCCAGCCCAATTAGAGGAAACGAGTTTGATGATGTCATTCATGACGCGTCATCAGCCGGTTTCCTTAAAGGGACAATGGCCGCATTTCTTTTGGCATTTGTGCTGTCAGTGTTCTACAGCATTGAGGTGCAGCAAACACTGACAAGCACTGCACAGAGGTGCAGGGCTGCACTCAGGTTCTCCCATGACTCCCTCCATATGCTTATGGAGGGAGTCATAGCACACAGGAAGGTCCTCTTCCCTTCCGATGGGTGGAAGACACCACCCCAGGAGACCAACACAGCCTGGTTGCACATTAAACAGGAAGGCACAAGCAGGGATGTGGTCAGGAGGACCTGGGTGAAGTGACACAAACGTTTCAATGATCTCAGTCGATCACGAAACGTTACTGCAAAGCCGCACTCAACCTTGTCCTGCTGTGCCTCTCATTACATCCCCATCACTCTGCCTTCCCTACTCTACTCCTGCACATCCTTACTCACACCAACTTACCCTGCACCTCCACCCATACCTCTCTATCTTCATTATCACTTCCCCATCTCACTAGCCACCCCTCACACTCACCCTCATCCTAGTGAAACCATACCAACTAACAACACACAAGGGTAGGCACTTGGATGTTTTATCCAATGTTTATGTAAAGTTTCTGTTAATATGTTGTCAGACATTTAAGTCTTCATTTTCAACACTTTGTGCTCTTGGACAGATCTGTGTGCACATTTGGCAGTGGCTTAGTGAGTTGCAGTGAGTGGTGAGACATAACGGTACCCCCTGCAATGGTGATGAGTGTGAAAGGAGCGGCTTGGTCATTGTAGGGATGGTTTATGGTTTTCGTGTGGGGTGGTGCCAACCTGGCACATCATTTGGCAGCCAGGATGTACAGTGTAAAGTTAATTAAATCTGGCCATGTTGAGGCCATCCCTGGCCTCCCAGGCAGCGATGTGCTTGGGTGCTGATGTCCTCTGTCCTGTGTAGCATCAGGTGATTTCAGAGAAGGTTGGTGTTGTTGTTGGTGCTGCTGGTGTGCCTGGTGCTGCTGGTGTTGGGGCTTATCGTCGTCCGATTCTGAGGACCAAGCTGAGACAGTATAAATGGTACCCAGGCTGATGGAATAGATGGCAGGTGAAGTACAGATGATGAAGCAATCTGTCAATGGTGAGAGAGGTAATGATGTGAGACTGGATGGAGACTTGTGGAAAGACTTGAAGCATGGTGAATCTGTTGTGGAAATGCAGTGAGGAACAGCTTATGGCTGAGGAAAGTGATCTCTGTCAGGAGGGAGCATTTACTGTACATTTGAAGCTGTCAAGTAATCAGCTGGAGCAATGGCCACTGAACTCCCACCTCAGGTTGACAGACGTGGGGGAAAATTTTTCAGGGGGTCAGTTCTTTTTGACAGCAGGTCGGGACCCTGCTGACATCCCGCCACCACGCGCCTTTCCCAAATGTCGAGTCTGTCAGTGCTTAGCAAACCCGACATGCAGCGGCGAGGGAGGCAATTCAGTTCAGTATGACCTTGTTAACAGAGCATTAAGAACTATTTTGAGCTCACCTTTAGAGTTTACCAGGTAATCCACAGGGTCCACGCTGCTCAGGGATCATGTCAGGTAAGCAGGTCGGGAGTTGTATGACCATGGAATCATCTCTTTACTTGACAGCTGCAAATATGCTATAAAAGCTCCCATCTCACAGCTGTTCACTTTCCAAGCTCAGAAGCTGTTGCTTACTGCATTTGGAAGACAGATTGAGCTTTATGCAGGTTGCAAGTGTTTGGAGTAAACTCTCTATCCAGTGTCACCTCATTGGAACAACCTCTCTCACCATTGACATGTCGCTTCTGTCAGCTCAAGTTCACCTGCCATCTATTATATCAGTGTCGGTGCCCTTGAAACTATCTCACCTTGGTCCTCAGAATCCCACCACGATCAGCCCCGAATATTGGCTAAAATACACAAGTGCCTACCCTTGTGTGTTGTTAGTTAGTATGGTAGGGAAGGCAGAGTGATGGGGATGGGATGAGTGGTACTGCAAGATGAGGTTGAGTTTGGCTTTGTGAGGGAATAAGCCATATTTCAGAAAGATACACCATAATATGAACAGAATTCTGATATTTATTAATACATGACACACTGGGTTTAAAAATCTAAAGCCTCAGAGACACAAGCTCTAAAACCTCACAGACATAAGCTGTAAAGAGAAAAACAGGCTTCTGAGATAAAGATCAGTTGTTACACAAAAGTTGTAAAACACCACAAGCTTTGAAATGGGAATTAGTTAAATATACTAAAACAGTGCCCCGATTGAAGCAAACCATTGGTGCTTCCGGAAGGTCTACGGTTTAAGAACATAAGAACATAAGAAATAGGAGCAGGAGTAGGCCAATCGGCCCCTCGAGCCTGCTCCACCATTCAATAAGATCATGGCTGATCTGAACGTAACCTCCAATCTTCTATCACTCTCCATCCCACCCGAACCTATGTGATCTCCCGGGAGAGGCGAAAAACCAGATAAAAAACCCAATGGCCAATTTGGGAGAAAAAATCTGGGAAATTCCTCTCCGACCCATCTAGGCGATCGAAACTCATCCAGGAGATCACTCTGTCCTTATATTTTCTACAGTACTTACCTTCTGTAAAGGCGACCTCCACCCCAGCCAGGAACAGGAATAAAACCATCTCCTGAAATCTAACACAGAATTAGAACACAAGAAGTACGAGCAGAACCAGGCTACACGGCCCCTGGGCCCGCTCCACGACCCACAGGGCCATGACCATTCCGAACCTAGACTCATGTCCAATTTCCTGCCCGCTCCCCGTAACCCTTAATTCCCTTTACTTCTAGGAAACTATCTATTTCTGTTATAAATTTATTTAATGATGTAGCTTCCACAGCTTTCTGGGGCAGCAAATTCCACAAACCTACCACCCTCTGAGTGAAGAAGTTTCTCCTCATCTCAGTTTTGAAAGAGCAGCCCCTTATTTTAAGATTATGCCCCCTAGTTCTAGTTTCACCCATCATTGGGAACATCCTCACCGCATCCACCCGATCAAGCCCCTTCACAATCTTATATGCTTCAATAAGATCGCCTCTCATTCTTCTGAACTCCAATGAGTAGAGTCCCAATCTACTCAACCTCTCCTCATATGACCACCCCCTCATCCCCGGGATTAACCGAGTGAACCTTCTTTGTACTGACTCGAGAGCAAGTATGTCTTTTCTTAAGTATGGACACCAAAACTGTATGCAGTATTCCAGGTGCGGTCTCACCAATACCTTGTACAACTGAAGCAATACCTCCCTGTTTTTATATTTTATCCCCCTAGCAATAAAAGCCAACATTCCATTGGCCTTCTTGATCACTTGCTGCACCTGCATACTAACTTTTTGAGTTTTGTGCACCAGGACCCCCAGATCCCTTTGTACTACAGTACTTTCCAGTTTCTTGCCATTAAGATAATAACTTGCTCTATGATTTTTCCTGCCAAAGTGCATAACCTCACACTTTCCAGTATTGTATTCCATCTGCCAAATCTCTGCCCACTTACTTAGCCTGTCTATGTCACTTTGCAGGTTTTTTATGTCCTCCTCACTCACTACTTTCCCTCCCATCTTTGTATCATCTGCAAACTTTGATATGTTACACTCGGTCCCCTCCTTCAAATCGTTAATATAGATTGTAAAGAGTTGGGGACCCAGCACTGACCCCTGCGGAACACCACAAGTTACTGATTGCCAGTCTGAGAATGAACCATTTATCCCAACTCTCTGCTTTCTGTTAGAGAGCCAATTCTCCACCCATGCCAGAATATTGCCCCCAATCCCGTGATTTTTTATCTTGAGCAATAATCTTTTGTGTGGCACCTTGTCAAATGCCTTTTGGAAGTCTAAATACACTATGTCCACTGGTTCTCCTTTATCCACCAAGTATGTTACTTCCTCAAAGAACTCAAGCAAATTTGTCAAACATGACTTCCCCTTCATGAAACCATACTGAGTTTGTCCTATTAAATTATGTTTATCCAAATGTCCCGTTACTGTCTCCTTAATAATGGACTCTAACATTTTACCAACCACAGATGTTAGGCTGACAGGTCTATAGTTTCCAGCCTTCTGCCTACTACCCTTTTTAAATAAGGATGTTACATTAGCAGTTTTCCAATCTGCTGGGACCTTTGCTGAGTCCAGGGAGTTTTGGAAAATGATTACCAATGCATCCACAATCCCTACCACCACTTCCCTCAAGACCCTAGGATGTAAGCCATCAGGTCCAGGGGATTTATCCGGCTTAAGTCCCATTATTTTACCAAGTACCACATCCTTAGTGATTTTAATCGTATTTAGCTCCTCTCCCCCTAGAGCCCCCTGTTTGTCCAGTGTTGGAATATTCTTAGTGTCCTCTACTGTAAAGACTGATTAAAGATATTTGTTCAGTGTTTTTGCCATCTCCATGTTTCCCACCATTAATTTTCTAGTCTCATCCTCTAAGGGACCAACATTTACTTTAGCCACCATTTTTCTTTTTATATAACTATAGAAACTTTTGCTACCCGTTTTTTATATTTTTTGCTAATTTACTTTCATAATCTATCTTCCCTTTCTTAATCAATCTTTTAGTTATTTTTTGCTGTCTTTTAAAGACTTCCCAATCTTCCATCCTCCCACTAGATTTGGTTACCTTATATGCCCTTGTTTTTAGTCGGATACTATCCTTAATTACTTTACTTAGCCACGAATAGCTATCTTTTCTTTTACACCCTTTTTTCCTCAGAGGAATATATATTTTTTGGAAGTTGTAAAATAACTCCTTAAATGTACACCACTGATCATGTACCGTCTTACCCTTTAATCTATTTTCCCAGTCCACTCTAATCAATTCCGCTCTCATACCTTCATAGTCTCCTTTATTCAAGCTCAGCACGCTTGTTTGAGATCCAACCTTCTCACCCTCTACTTGAATATGGAATTCATCCATGTTATGGTCACTCATTTCAAGGGGATCCTTTACTAGGACATTTTTAATTAATCCTGTCTCATTACACAGGACCAAATCTAAGGTTGCTTGCCCCCTGGTCGGTTCAGTTACATACTGCTCAAGAAACCCATCCCTAATACACTCAATGAACTCATCCTCAAGGCTGCTCTGCCCAATTTGATTTGTCCAGTTAATATGATAGTTAAAATCCCCCATAATTATAGCTGTTCCCTTATTAGAAGCCTCAACTCTTTCCTGATTAATACTCCGTCCAACAGATTTTCAACTGTTCGGAGGCCTATAGACTACGCCCACTAGTGTTTTTTTCCCCTTATTATTCCTTATCTCTACCCAAACTGTTTCACTATCCTGCTCCTTTGACCCAATATCATTTCTCTGTATTATAGTGATTCTTTCCTTTATTAACATAGCCACCCCACCTCCCCTCCCTTCCTGCCTGTCCTTCCTGATTGTTAAATAACCTGGTATGTTTAATTCCCAGTCATGGTCACCCTGCAGCCATGTTTCTGTAATGGCCACAAGATCATACCCATATGTAGTTATTTGTGCCGTTAACTCATTCATTTTGTTACGAATGCTATGTGCATTCAGATAAAGAACTTTCAAATATGTTTTGTGACACTTAGTTCCTGTTTTTTCCCCTTTTACTACTTTACCTTTTACTCCATAGCTTCTGTCCCTTCCTGACACGTTCTGTTTTTTAATTTCCCCACTGCTACCTAAGTCTATGACCTTCTCCGTTGTCATTTCTGTTATTTGCTCTCTAGAAACCTCCCCCCCACTAATTAGTTTAAAGCCCTCTCTACAGCCCTAGTTATATGATTCGCCAGGACTCTAGTCCCAGCACTGGCCAAGTGGAGTCCATCCCAATGGAACAGCTCCCTCCTGTCCCAGTACTGGTGCCAGTGTCCCAAGAAGCAAAACCCATTTCTCCCACACCAGTCTTTGAGCCACGCATTTAACTCTTTAATTTTATTTATCCTAGCCAAATTCACTCGTGGCTCAGGTAATAACCCAGAGATTATTACCTTTGAGGTTCTGTTTTTTAATTTGACCCCTAGCTGCTCATACTCCTTTAACAGAACCTTCTTCCTTGTCCTATCTACATCGTTTGTACCAACATGGACCATGACAACTGGATCCTCCCCCTCCCACTCCAAGTTTCTTTCCAGCCCAGAAGAGATGTCCTTAACCCTGGCACCGGACAGGCAACACAGCCTTCGGGACTCTCGCTCTTGACTGCAGAGAACCCTATCTATCCCCCTAATGATACTATCCCCTACCACTACAACATTTCTTTTTACTCCCTCCACTTGAATGGCCCCCTGTACCACGGTGCTGTGGCCAGGTTGCTCATCCTCCCTGCAGTCCCCACTCCTGCCCTCACAGGGAGTAAGAACCTCAATCCTGCTTGACAAGAGCAAGGCTGCGGCTCCTTCAACACTACATCCTGGATCCCTGTACCTTCCTCACTCGTAGTCACACCGTCCTGTCCCTGACCACGGACTACATCTGCAGTAATTAATTTCATAGGTGTGAGCACCTCCTGAAACATAGAGTCCAGGAACTTCTCCCCCTCCCTGATGTGTCGCAGGGTCTGAAGCCCTGTCTCAAACTCTTTAACATGGAGCTTGAGTTCCTCTAGCAGCAAACACTTATCGCAAATGTAATCACCGTGAGCCTCAATGGGGTCCACCAGCTCCCACATTTCGCAACAGTGACACATCACCTGTTCACCCATATCTGTGTAATTAATTAAATTTCTTACTATTAGTTATGAAGACCCTCTGCCCCGATATAGATGATAATATTACACCACTATTTAATAGGACTTACCTAACTTAAAGGTATAGAAGAGAAGGAAGAGAACCTACCAACCAGTTGATCACCAACCTCCCCCGTGGAAGCTGTCTGGGGGACCTGTCTGGTTGAATTGTCTCACTGCTCCACGTCTGCAGTGTTGGATTAGCCTGAGAGAGGGAAGTAAAACAGAGCAACAAGCACCCCCTCACCTCCCACTTGCCCAAACTCTGCCACTTACCAAAGTCTGCTTAAACTTAATGCGATTGCACTCAGCGCTACCGCACTAAGCCCGCCCCTTTTTATACCTGGATTCTACTTCCAGTTTCAACTCCCCAACAGCTTAATTTACTCTAAAAAATTTAACTTACTTCAAATAATTCACTTTTTTACTCACTAAAATTCAGTAAATGCACTTAAAAGACTTTTTCTGCCACTTACCAAAGTCTGCTTAAACTTAATGCGATTGCAACCAACACAATGAAAATGCCCAGTTTAAGGTGTTATAAGCTAACATGTTGAACAGAAACACAAATATTAAAAGAGGCATGTGCCTTTGAAAAGATGATATCAAGTAAAAGAAACACCTGCTGGTCAAATAGTTTTATGTTAAACTTGGAAGACAGGAAACACGATTAAATATGCAACCAATTGAGATAGCTAGAAATGCATGAAACACTCTGGTCAAAGTGTCTTTAATATATACATAGTAAATATGATACCAACAAGAACACTTTGAAGATATGACTTCAATAGATACACCAAGCAATTACATTGTTTTTGTATTGAACTTGGAACACCACGGAGTCACAATGTCTGCTAAAAACCAGTTAAGCCAATATTAAGAATTGAATGAAGAATCTTCGATAAGAATGGCATCAAACAGAAACTCCAGCTGTCATACTGTTTTTATGATGGTTTTTGGAACACCTAAAGGTAGAGACGTAATTATGCATGCAATAGTTGAATTGACAGTAAGATAGAAAACATTCAAAAGAGAGAATGAATAAAGACAATTAGCTGACATCAGCAGAGAACTTCAAAGAATAAACCACTGCAAAAAGGGTATTAAAATAAGAGCTTTTCAAACAGAAAGTCAGAAGTTGCTGAACAGGCAAAGTGTTTCTCAACTCTTCAGAGGCATCTCTGTAAGTCTTTAAATTTGAGTCTCGGGTGATCAAAGAGGTACTATTTGATTTTGGTGAATGTTCTGGATTTAGAAATAAGTAAGAAAAGTAGAAATGTAACGAGGTTAAGACTTGAAAATAAAGATCTCTGAGAAAGAAGAAATGTAAGTTATTTGTTTTTGGACTGCAATGTTGTGATGGACTCACCAGCTGTTAACTACATGTCGGTTCTTTGATAAATGTATATATTTTTAGAATTGTCTCAAATTAATATTTCTGTATAAAACTTGCGAACTCAACATAAGAACATAAGAACATAAGAAGTAGAAGCAGGAGTAGGCCATACGGCCCCTCGGGCCTGCTCCACCATTCAATAGGATCATGGCTGATCTGAACCTAGACTCACGTCCACTTCCCTGCCCGCTCCCCATAACCCCTAATTCCCTTATCAGCTAGGAAACTGTCTATCTCCGTTTTAAATTTATTTAATGTCGCAACTTCCACAGCTCTCTGAGGTAGCAAATTCCATAAATTCACTACCCTCTGAGTGAAGAAGTTTCTCCTCATCTCAGTTTTGAAAGGGCAGCCCCTTATTCTAAGATTATGCCCCCTAGTTCTAGTCTCACCCATCAGTGGAAACATCCTCCCCGCATCCACCTGATCAAGCCCCCTCACAATCTTATATGTTTCGATAAGATTGCCTCTCATTCTTCTGAATTCCAATGAGTAGAGGCCCAACCTACTCAACCTTTCCTCATAAGTCAACCCCCTCATCTCCGGAATCAACCGAGTGAACCTTCTCTGAACTGCCTCGAGAGCAAGTATATCTTTGCTTAAATATGGAAACCAAAACTGTACACAGTATTCCAGGTGTGGCCTCACCAGTACCCTGTATAACTGAAGCAAGACTTCCCTGCTTTTATACTCCATTCCCCTTGCAATAAAAGCCAAGATTCCATTGGCCTTCCTGATCACCTGCTGTACCTGCATACTAACCTTCTCTGTACATTCTTTGGTGAAGAGTTGCAGAGTTCTGGGGTGTATTCCAGACCCTTATAATATCTGGAAGATTACAGTCAAGTTAAACTTATTAAAAATGCTATCTGGAGGACGGTAACATCTTCAGTCGTTCCTTTCCTTTAGGGAGAGATAGCCTGAACCTTTAGACCCATTTAAGCGTCTTGTAGAATTCGGCTATCTCTAACTTTAGTTGAAGGTGAACGTCTGGGGAATACACCTTGTGATCTACTAAGATAATTGAAAGGTTTGTGCCACTGCAGCCTGGTCCTCCTGATGACATCCCTGCTTGTGTCCTCCTGTGCAATGTGCAACCAGGCTGCGTTTGTCTCCTGGGGAGGTCTCTTCCTTCCATGGGAAAGGAAGAGAACCTCCCTGCGTGTTGTGACTCCCTCCATAAGCAAATGGAGGGATTCCTGGGAGAACCTGGGTGCAGCCGTGCACCTCTGTGCAATGCTTGTCAGTGTTTGCAGCATCTCAATGCTGTAGAACACTGACAGCACAACTGTCAATCGATTTGCGCATGGTCCCTTTAAGGAAACCGGCTGATGACGCATCATTAAATGACATCATCAGACCCGCTTCCTTCAATTGGCTGGCAAATGCGCTGGGCAGGCTTATTAAGCCCAATTAGGGGAAAATCATTTTGGACAGCGGGCTGGAGCCAGCAGTGAGTCTGGGACCCACCACCGACGCCGCCCGCCATGGACCTGCCGAGGTTGATAAAATCTAACCCATGGTCACCGAACAGTGTGGTTCCCGTGGCCATGAAGTTAAATTAAAAAGTAAGGTAAAAACGCCTGTTAAAGGTCTGGTAAGTACATTATAATTAGTTTCATTGTGTTGCCCACCACTGTATGTCGAGTCTGCTCAGCGCTGTCAAAAAAAACGCTTTCCCACCTGACCCGCCACCGATTCTGCCCACTGACACCGCAGAAAACTCCGGCCTACATTTCCAAAAATCCCCTTCAAGGCCTGCTGAGACCCCTTTAGGTTGCATTTAATGGCGTTAAGGGGGCACGGCTAATCTTTCTCGCCCACTTCCCCTAACTTCCACCCCAAATCTGCCTCCAAATAATTACTACTTCCGATTCCCGAGTCCAAATTGTTAATGTAAATGGTGAACAACATATAGGTATGTGTGAGGTTGTAATAAGGTTATTGCAGTAGACGTATTGGGCTCAATTTTAACTCAGCCGTCAGGCGGGCTTTGAGGCGTGTGGGGGGTTAAAATCGCGAAACCTGGGGGTCGGGAAACCCCCCGCCTGGTTCCCGACACCTAGCCATTTTAACCCAGGTGTGTCTGATGGTCCTGAATCTTTAGGGCCCTTAAACAGCACTCATTGGCCTTTATAATCCCATTTTAACAGGCCCTTGCCTGTTTAACCCTTTTCCCACGTAAAACACGCCTGGTGGGGATCATGCCTGTGAAACCTGGCGTGAGCACTATTGGCTTGCTGACTACCAACTGCAGGTCAACCATTAAAGAGGATATTTGATCAGTCCTCAGCTGCAGGTGGCAGGACTTTGTTGTCTCAGGCCTGGGGCAACTTTTACCAGGCTTAACCACACCTGTGGAAGGTTGGAGCCTCACACACTTCTCCAGTGTGACCTCCTGCGAAACCCCTCTCGCCACCCTCACTCAGCGCTTCCTCAACTGAGGCATCTACCAGAAGCACAGGAGGCCTTTTTGTCCTTCCCTTCTTGGCATTAGAGGACCTCCAGCCCCATTTGCGAAATGACACACGCCACAACTGCAGAACTTGCCATCAGAACTTTTATGCAAAACAAACAACTGATGGCATTTTTGCAAAATACACAACATTTCACCCAAGTGACTACCCTTGTGACTATTTGTGATTTATTTTCCTCTTATGCATGCTCCTACATAGTGGTTCCCTTGTGGCTTCAGCAGATGTGGAGGCCCCTTGCTCACTTTCCTGCTGCTCCTGTCTCGACACCTTTTGCGGGTGTCCTCTGGGGTGGCGAGCCTGTGAGGGCTCGTCAGCAGTCTGCTGCTCCTGCGGCTGTGCAGGAGTTGAGACGTCTATCTCAGTTAGGTGTGGACTCCGGCGGGTCTCTGACCGAGGGCTCTGCAGTGGCATGGAAGTGTGAGCACTTGGAGAGGAGCCCCCACTTCCTTGAGGTCTGCCACCAACCTCCCTCTCATGGGTCAGGTCCCCCTCAGTGCCTGCAAGTGGCTTGAGAGCACATTGCTGCACATCAGGGGGGCCATGGGGACCCGTATCTGCAATGGCAGTCCTACTCAGAAGGACTTCCATGAAGGTCTGGTTTCTCTGTTCAATAGATGCCCATCGCTCCTCAAGAGATATTCTATTCTGAACACTCACCATGTTTTCCATACCCTGGCGACTAAGCTCCTCCATGGTCGTAGCCTTCCTCTCCTCTACCGTAACCCTCCTCTCCTCTACCGTAGCCATCCTTTCCTCAATGGTAGCCAGCCTTACCATGAAGGCAGCAATCATTTCCATGTAGGTAGCCATCCTTTCCGTGTTGAGGCGTTCATGCGCCACTGACTCTACAAAGGCTCTGCTCATGTTCGCTATGGACTCCTCCATTCGCTTCATACTCGCAGCGACCCTGGAGACAAAACCTGCCAGAGACTCCTGCATCTGTGCATGGAGTTCCATCACCTCTGATCTTACGGATGGACCCAGGGGCAGATGGTCGACATGCAGCTGAGCCAAGCTGGCAAAGTCCTGCGCCCTCCGACGAGGACTCTCTACTGTTGTCCCTGTCTCCACAATCTGCTGATGCTCACTTGTGAGCTGTGATACACCAGGTGACAACTCTACTCTATGTCCCGAAGGTCCCACCGAGGTGTGAGTGTCTGCGCTGGTGCTGGGTGCGCTTATTTCTGCTGACGCTGCACCCTCAGAGGTTGCAGATTCCTCTGAGGAGTCAGGCATCTCAGGCTCTTCCTCCTGCACGCTGGGGACGGGGGCTCTCGATGGTCCCGTGTGGGAGTCAAGGAAAAAGTTAGAGATGTGATGCCAAGGTTACATGCATATTGCATTTTGCAGATGATCATAAGTTCATATGATATAGCTTCAGAATCATTATCAGCGACTCATGCAATGCCAATGAGAGAGATGGAAAACTATTCTGTCACCAGCTTGCGGGGATGCACCTGTCTGTCCTTCCCCAACTTCCGCATCTCTGTCAACCCCGACAATCTCCAGGACACCTTCCTCCCAGGGGGTGAGCTGGGCTAATGAGGACGGCCCTCCTCCTGTCCTGGCTCGCTCTCTCCTGTTGTGAGCTCTCTTTTCCTGCAATGAGGGAGACAAGTGGAGGTTGAGTGAGAATGAAGGAGTGAGTGCAGAGATTGCATAGCATAGATACTTAGAAGGAGACAAAGATGAAGTGAGGTTGCAAGACCAAGGGCCCTCCCTGTGTGTTGTCAGTTGTGTTCAAAGCATCAGAGTGAGAGGGAGTGTGTGGGCTGCATGGTGGAATATTTATGTGAATGTGAGCATAGAGAGAGAGGGAATGGGTAAAGGTGCATGGATGTGAGTGTCTAGTGGGATGTGGAGGAAGAGATTGCTAAAGCTGAGTGCTGGTGAGGAAAGGCAATGGGGATCAGATTGAGGGTGATGGAAACTTCATACAGTACTTACTTTAGCAGTGCAATGAAGGTTATGGAATCTTTTCCTGCACTGCATCCAGGTACGCCGTGTGAGCCCCAAGGAGTTGACTTCACCAGCCACCTGTAGCCACACAGCCTTGGTCTGACTGGGAGGCCTAAGGGAACAGGACCTCCCTGTGGGCCCTAGCACCATCCAGCAATGCCTGGAGTGAAGCCTCATCAAATTTGGGGGCAGCTCTTGCCCTCCCACTGGCCGTTGCTCCTGCAGGCTCCTGTGCCATCTTAATGGTGAAGTTTGGAAGCCTGCAGAAGAAGCAAAGCTTGCTGTGGGCCTTAAAAGCAGCAGTAATGATTATGTCATATTTTGCGAGTTTCTGACTGGAAATAATCAATTGCCAAGGCTTCCCACACGTTAGAAATCAATTGGCCAATTGAGTTAAAATTGCATCAATCTCACAGACCCACTTAGATTCATGTGGGAAACACTAAATTCGCGGAACCCGCCAATTCCCCGCACCTGAGTTAAAATCGACCCCAATGTATTTGGATTTCCAAAATGCCTTTGATAAAGTACTCATTGTGATGAAATATTCCATTCATCACTGCCTGTGACTGTGGTTGGTTTCAGGTTTCAGTTCCCTTACCTCAGTTCCGTCTCCTCACCATTGTATTGTATATTGTAATGTATTGTGTGTAGGGCTCCGCCCATACCTGGCCCCTATGTAAGCAAGCTCAGTCTGGCCTCATATCCAGTACTGCAGACCTCCAGATGGAAGATACCGCTCTCCACTGCGTGTTACCTTCTAAGTTAATAAAAGCCTTGTTTTGTTTCGCTAACATCGAGTCTCAGATATTATAGAGGCACATCACTCATGACTAAGGTTAGAACACATGGAGCCAGGGGACAAGTAGCAGGATGGATAGCAAAATGATTACAAGACAGAAAACAGAGCATAAGGGTTAAAGGTAGTTACTCAGATTGACAAATGGTGCGAAGCGGTGTTCCTCAAGAATCGGTGCTGGGACCAGTGTTGTTCACCATTTACATAAATGATTTGGACTCGGGAAGCAGAAGTACAATTTCAAAATTTACGGATGACACCAAATTGGGGGGAGGGGGGGTATAGTTAATACAGAGGAGGACTGCTAAAAAATATAGGAAGACATTAATAAACTTATAGAATGGACGTGTAATTGGCAAATGAACTTCAATATAGATTACTCTGATGTAATACATTTTGGTAGGAAGAATAAGGAGGCCACATACTCCTTAGAAAATAATGTAGTAGAGCAACTGTAGTGTATGTGCCTTTAAGAGCCCCATGTGTACTGTAATGCCGGTAATGGCCACTCGGGCTATATAAGCCTGTATATTGTGTTGTATCAGTTAGTTCCCCTCCAGACTTTGTTTAGTAAACACCTATGAAACCAACTCCTGTCTTCAGTGTCTCTATCAACACACAGACACAACAGTGGCGACGAATTGGAAACGGACTTACCTGCAATTCGGCAGCACCTCAAGGACATCGATTCCTCTGGCGTCCAAAGTTGAAGAAAAATCAAGAAAAAGGAAAAGCTGTGGTTTCACCAGCTAGCCAAGCTGGTGGCAGGTACTGCAATAATCCTTCCTGGGCGTCAGGCTGGGGCTCCAGCAGCTGGCTCTACAGCTAGGCCAAGCAGCGAAAGCGGAGGCAAGCAGTTACAGACGGGGAGGGAGCACTCGGGAAACGGCCGGCGCTGCAAGCAGGTCGGCGTTCAGACCTAGAGAGAGAGTCCGGCGGGAACGAGTCTCCAACTGTAAATAAATAAATAAAAAGAACGGAAACCGCGGGAAACAGCGTTGTCATCGGCAGCAGCAGCGGGGAAGCGCGGGAAGCGCCATATCTTTTCTGCAGAGAAGAAAGAAAAGCGCGGGAAGCACCATTTTATTTCTAGGATGTCTAAGTCTGGCAATATTGATGCCTTTGATAACGAGATAGAGGATTGGACCACATATGTGGAAAGAGTGGAGGTATATTGCACTGCAAATGGAATAGAAGATGAAAAAAAAGCTTCAGTACTGCTAAATCTAATGGGCGCAAAGACATACGGGCTGTTACGAAATTTAATCACTCCATTACCTCACCGAATTAAGAAAGCTATAAAAACACTGCCAATTCGGGGCAGGACTAGCAGATTATCTTCGAGACAAATTTGTCTGCGGTCTCTTAAGTGAAGGAACACAGAAAAGGCTGCTTTCTGAAAAGATTTAACACTGGACAAGGCTTTCAGTATGGCTGTATCATATGAAGCAGCCGCAAGAGGAGCTGCAGAGATACAACAAAAGAAACAGGACTTCAGCACCCATGCAATGACACAGGGTTTCGAGAGATGTTATCGCTGCGGCAGATCCACCCATGACCAGAGGGACTGCTGGTTCAAGGACAAAGCATGCAGGCAATGCGGAAAGATTGGACACATTGCACGGGTATGCTGATCTGGACAAAAAAAATCCACAGACAGGAAAAAAAAAATCAATAAAGAAAAGTACAGAAAGGTACAAATGATGACGGACAGTAGCTCAGAAGACCAGAAGAGCGATAGCGACTCCAAAAACAAGAGACTAAGCTGTCTCAAATTACATAATGTAATTGGCAAAGATGATTACCAGACCATTTGGGTTACCCTCACGATAGCAGGATCCCCAGTTAAAATGGAGCTAGATACAGGATCAGCTCTGACCATCATAAATCGACGGGATTACGAGCGGCTATTTCCGCATATACCTTTAAAAGACACATCCATTATCTTGAAAACATATACGGGGCAGAAAGTATACCCCAAAGGAAAAATAAGGGTGCCTGTTGTATACAACGGCAAGGAAATACAAAAGTTGTATTTATACATTCTACAAGATGGTGGTCTACCGCTGTTGGGACGTGAATGGATCAGGAAAACACGTTTAGACTGGCACTCCATTCAGGCACTGACGGTGACCAGTAAGAAAAAAAACGATGATGACGTCATACCTGAACGATTAAAAGACATCTTGGCCAACGCCAAAGAAGTGTTTCAAGAGAAACTAGGAACCTTGAAAGGCATCACCGCCTCAATAAAAGTGGAAGATGCAGCAATTCCCAAGTTTTTTAAGGCAAGACCGGTGCCATACGCAATTCGTCCAGCAGTCGAGGCAGAGCTGGAGAATTTGGAAAAGGCAGGCGTATTATCCAAAATAGATTGGAGTGAGTGGGCAACACCCATCGTTCCAGTCATGAAGAAAGCATTGAATAATGATAAATCTGAAGAACAGAGAAAAATTTGCATCTGTGGAGACTTCAAGGTGACTGTAAACCCGGTCCTTCACACGGTACAGTATCCTCTTCCGAGGATAGAAGATATTTTCGCCTCACTATCCGGAGGGAAACGTTTCACCAAAATTGACTTGGCACAGGCATATCTACAGATGGAGGTTGAAGAGGCCTCTAAAAAATATCTCACGATAAATACACACAAAGCTCTGTACCAGCACAATCGACTGGTTTTCGGAGTAGCATCCGCTCCAGCTATCTGGCAAAGAGCTATGGAGCAAGTCCTCCAAGGGATTCCGGGGACTCAATGCTACCTAGACGGCATCCTTGTAACAGGAGAAAACAACAACGAGCACCTTGCCAATTTGGAGCAGGTGCTCACTAGGCTGAGAGAACGGGGCCTACGAGCAAATCGCCCCAAGTGCGAATTTTTCCAAAATCAAACATCATATTGTGGCCACA
This sequence comes from Somniosus microcephalus, assembly GCF_052327205.1. Taxonomy (NCBI): domain Eukaryota; kingdom Metazoa; phylum Chordata; class Chondrichthyes; order Squaliformes; family Somniosidae; genus Somniosus; species Somniosus microcephalus. The sequence goes on along the minus strand of NC_140995.1, from coordinate 165,205,059 downwards.
TAAATAATAAGGAAGGGTTGCATAAGTCACCTGAAAAAATTGCAGCGGTCATAAAAGCCCCAGCACCTGAAAATGTTTCACAATTAAGGTTGTTACTGGGATTAATAAATTACTATCATAAATTTTTACCGAACTTATCAACTCTTCTACACCCTCTTAATGAACTGCTACAAACAGGAGTAATTTGGAAATGGAGCGAAGACTGTAAACGTGCCTTCCATAAATGCAAAGACTTAATCACGTCCAAAGAAGTGTTGGCTCATTACAACCCATCACTGCCAATCAGACTGGCGTGCGATGCATCCCCTTACGGCGTAGGAGCAGTATTATCGCATAAATTCCCTGATGGCTCGGAACGGCCGATAGCTTTTGCGTCACGCTCATTGAACTCAGCTGAGCGTAACTATGCCCAAATCGACAGGGAAGCACTCAGCCTTATGGGGAGTGAAGAAATTCAACCATTACCTACACGGACAAAAATTTACCTTGTTGACTGACCATCAACCCCTCATCTCCATATTCAACCCTAAAAAGGGTGTTCCCATTATGACAGCGCAAAGGCTACAGAGGTGGTCCCTTTTTCTAGGGGCACACCAATACAACATAGAATACAAAGGATCAAAACAGCATGGGAATGCTGACGGGTTATCGCGCCTACTGTTGCCAACGGTAGAAGAAACACCTACCGTAGACCCAGTGGAGATTTTCCACTCTACCATAGTGGAATGTCTACCAGTAACAAATTCTGCCATTGAAAGGGAAACTAGAAATGACCCGACTCTCTCACGAGTCTACGATTTAACAGTGAAGGGATGGCCAGCACATGGCGAACCACTGTTGCCAGCATTCTCGCAAAGAAGAGAACAGCTGTCAGTGTGCCGAGGAACCTTGATGTGTGGATCCAGAGTGGTGATTCCACCCAAACTCCAGGATAAAGTGCTAAAGGAGCTTCACGAGGGGCATCTGGGTGGAGTGAAAATGAAGAACCTAGCCAGGGCGTTTGTATGGTGGCCAGGTATCGATGGAGACATCGAAGAAATGACCAAGAGCTGCCTAGGATGCCAGAAGGTCCAAAACGCTCCACCCCAAGCCCCTCTACATCCATGGGAGTGGCCCTCATCTCCCTGGCAAAGGGTACACATTGACTTTGCTGGTCCATTTATGGACTCAATGTTCTTAATCGCAGTTGATGCACACTCCAAGTGGCCGGAGGTAATAAAGATGTCCTCCACCACCACGGAAAAAACCATCACAGTATTAAGGACCATATTTGCCAGGAATGGGCTGCCGGAACAGATCTGTTCTGATAATGGACCGCAATTTGTGTCCGAAGAATTCAGGAAGTTCTTAAAAAACAATGGGGTTAAGCACTACACGTCCGCCCCATACCATCCCGCCACCAATGGATTGGCTGAAAGGTTTGTCCAGACCTTCAAGAAGGCCATAAAGGCCATGGGTAATGAAGACATAAAACTTCAGCACAAGGTGGATAACTTCTTGTTCGCAGACAGGAATGCAACACATATGGTTACAAACCAAACTCCCGCCATGATGTTCTTCAATAGAAGCCTAAGATGCCGGCTGGATTTGATCAGAAGGGACTTGGAGAACCGGCAATTTCAAGGCATGAATGAAAGGCCAACTAGAACCTTCCAGATAGGTCAACAAGTTTTGGCCCGGGACTACCGTACCAAGAAATGGCAGCCTGGAACTATCTGCACACGACTAGGACCGCTGATGTATACCGTGGACATCAGAGAAAGCATAATAAGGCGCCATGCTGACCAAATCATAGAGTCATCCGAAAAGGGACAACCTACACCACAACTCTATACGCCTAACAATGAAGTAGAGATACCCATATCTACCTCCGATCCGGTGATACTGGAACCCGATGAACCCAACACTGGCATTCAAGCCGAATCAGCCTTGCCAAAAGAACCTACTACACCACCAGAAACTACTACACCACCGAGGCGTTATCTGGACCGAGTCAGGAAGCCTCCAGAGAGACTGACTTATAATTAATTAACTGCAGCAATGTGTAGATTATTTTTCTTGTAACATGTAATTAATAATTACTTAAAACATTATGTACTGGTTGGCTAAAAGGGGAGGAATTGTAGTGTATGTGCCTTTAAGAGCCCCATGTGTACTGTAATGCTGGTAATGGCCACTCGGGCTATATAAGCCTGTATATTGTGTTGTATCAGTTAGTTCCCCTCCAGACTTTGTTTAGTAAACACCTATGAAACCAACTCCCGTCTTCAGTGTCTCTATCAACACACAGACACAACAGGAACAGAGGGATCTGGGGGTACAGATACAAAAATCACTAATAGTAGTGATGCAGGTTAATGAGGCCATAAAAAAAGAAAACCAAGCACTGGGTTCATTTCAAGAGGGCTAGAATTGAAAAACATGAAGTTATGTTAAACTTCTATAGAACCTTAGTTAGACCACACTTGGAATACTGTGAACAGTTCTGTTCTCCATATTATAAAAAAGATATAAAGACACTGGAGAAGGTGCAAAAAAGATTTACTAGAATGATACCAGAACTGAGAGATTATACCTATCAGCAAAGATTGAACAGGCTAGGGCTCTTATCTCTAGAAAAGACAAGACTGAGGGGTGACCTGATAGAGGTCTTTAAGATTATGAAAGGGTTTGATAGGGTAGATGTAGAGAAGATGTTTCCACTTGTGGGTGAGCCCAGTAATAGGGGCCGTAAATATAAGATAGTCACTAATAAATCCAATAGGGAATTTAGGAGGAACTTCTTTACCCAGAAAGTTGTGATAATATGGGACACACTACCACAGGGAGTAGTTGAGGTGAATAGCATAGATGCATTTAAGGGGAAGCTAGATAAGCACAAGAGGGAGAAAGGAATAGAAGGACATGTTGATGGGGTGAGATGAAGAAGGATGGGAGGAAGCTCAAGTGGAGCATAAACACCAGCATGGACCCGTTGGGCCGAATAGCCTGTTTCTGTGCTGTAAATACGTTGTCATACCTTGCAATACCACTATATAATTGGCAATATGGGCTGCAGTCAGGTATCCCTTTGAGTTATTCCAAAAGCTACAAAAATCTAGAATGCACAATGAAGAAATCCAAATATAACCAAAATCAAGTATTCCACCTACAAACTCTCCATAAATTAAGACATCTGATTGCTCTTTAGAATCAAGCTTGAACACTGAACATAATGGAACATAATTATGGAGCGTTTTTAGCTGAAATACTTGATTTTGGTTACATTTGGATTTCCTCATTGCGCATTCTAGACTTTTGTAGCTTTTAGAATAATTATTCTCTTAGTTAAGCCTAAATAAATTATATATTGAAATCAACCTTGAACTATCCTTTTGCTTTTATTATATTTGAAATGTAAGCCATCAGTAGATAGATAGTCAAATGCATGCCATAATTTCAAATGGTATGAGCCTGTAATTGTTGGGGTAGTTATGTCACCTTTTTTAAAATTACAGCTGGTATATTTGCTGTTTTCCAGTTCTACAGAACCCTATGAATGCTTAGCACGTCTTCCATGACTACTGTCAGTGCTTTACAATTCAGCAATCTAGGATATGTACCAGCTGCCCTACAGAATATTCATTTAATATTTCATATATTACTCAACTAACTATTCAGCTTCATTGCCTCTTTCTTTGATGGTACTAATATCTCTATTCTTTTACTTGAAGAACTGTTTTCGTATTATTTTAACATTTTTACCTATGCTCATCTCCAAAGGGTTCTTTACAGCATATTCTTTTTAAACTACTTTAGGCAATTCATATACTCCTCCAAGTTTTCTCCCTCGCTTTCTGTTGTAGGAGGCCATTGTATTCAAAATTTTCTATTCATCCACAAACAGAGCAGATTTAACAGGGGATGAGAAGTTATTTAGTTTTTTTGTCTAAGACCAGTTGGATATAGGGTTCCCAGCAGTGGCAAAATAAGGGATGTGACTCATACAAAGGGAGCTTGTAAACCAAGCACCCCGGCTCAAAGTAAAATAAAATGGGGTTGCAAGGTAAATTCTGTTTTGCAGAAACAAAGGGCTTTGACCTGAAACATTAACTCTGTTTCTCTCTCCACGGATGTTGCCTGGCCTGCTAAGTTTTTCCAGCGTTTTCTGTTGTTATTATGGCTGAAAATTATTGTTGGCAATGGAATTGTAACTTTGCTGCTTAGTGTTCATATCAAATTCCTTTGTTCTCTATTTTAACTGAAGCAGTAGTACATTTAGAATAAAGCAATTTATGTAAATAAACAATAGGGAGGTGTTGGTCGTATCTCTTTGTAATTGCCCTTGGATTTTATTTGTATCAAGAAGTAATCCATTCATCATATAAGCTTAAAATTCAATATAGGACATTTCAATCTGTTTGTTGCAGGCAGGGATTAGTTAAAGGTAGTACATAGTAAGCAGGAACCACTGTCTCTTGTCCTGCATGTATTCACTAAGTTACTGGTCACTGTCACTTTGAGAGGTTCTGCCTGGCTATTCCATGCCTGTAATTCCATAGTGGGCATTCAGTATGCCATTCAACATGCTTTGGTGTGTAGTTACTGGATATACTGTGAATTTGACACCACTAACGCCTAGGATGGAAGTTTATTTTACCTTTTTCCTTTGCCAGGCTGTTTTGCGATGCATCCATCATAGCTCGGGTGTCATCTAAAAAGAGGAAGGAATTCAATCTTTCACAATATGCAGAGACACGGGGGTGGGGGGGAATGGTAATTTTGACTTTGTGCGATAGTGTAAAATGGGTGAAAATCAGCGGCCCATTTTTATTTCTCCCGATTTTTATTTCGATTGACTTCAATAGAAATACAAATCAGGAGCGATGTAAAATGGGCTGCTGACTCTCTATCACCTGTTTTACACTATCGCACAAAGTCAAAATTACCCCCCACTTTCCCAACAACAGTAAGTAGCTTTTAATTGTCTTTAGGATTAACATTTAAAAAAAGCATGATGAAAGGAAAGCTGGTGTGACCTCCAATTGACCCCAGGATCTGCGGATGAACAACTAGCTTACATAGTAATATAGTAACAATCTCAGACAGAAGAAGACCGTTGGTCTATCTGACTCACCTATCTACAGTGTCCGTGGGTGCATTTCTAATAACCTTGAATCTCATTTGTTGACAAGAACCTGTCTACTTCCTTCTTGAAGGTCATGCCGGTTTCTTGTTCCACCACGCATGCCAATAATCTGATCCACATACTTACCACCCTTCTAGTAAAAAAGTCCCTCTTGCATTTCCTATTTTCTTTAGTTGTCCTTAATTTGTAAATTTGACCCCTTGTGCTTAAATTCCGTACATGGCAGGAATGCTTACTTGGATCCAATTTGTTCTTTCATAGTTTTAAACACTTCTATCATATCCCTTCTCGATCTTTTCTTCCTCAGAGAGAAAAGACCCAGGGTAGTCAGTCTTTCCTCATACATCACTTCCTTAGGTTTTGGAGTGGCGATGCCGGTGTTGGACTGGGGTGGACAAATGTAAGAAGTCACACAACACCAGGTTATAGTCCAACAGTTTTATTTGAAATCACAAGCTTTCGGAGCGCTGCTCCTTCATCAGGTGAAGTGGAGAGATGCATAAAGACACAGCTTATATAGTCAGAGAATAATGCCAGATGATTACAGGTAATCTTTCTAACTGCCATTTATCACACCTCGGCAGAGAGATAATCACAGCAATTAAAGGTGTGAATGGTGTCCAAACAGGTCAGTCAGGAAAACATTACATCAAAGAACAATGAGGTGGGGTCACAAGGGGTCAAATGTTGCAGATGCTGGGGTCTGTATGGAAAACAAAAAACAGACAAAAAAACATTTTTTTTGCTGGAAATCACAGCAGGTCTGGCCGCATCTGTGTAGAGAGAACAAGCCAATGACGACTCGAGTCTGGATGACCCTACATCAGGTGGGGTTACATGTAGCGTGACATGGACCCAAGATCCCGGTTGAGGCCGTCCTCATGAGTGCGGAACTTGGCTATCAGTTTCTGCTCTACGATTTTGCGTTGTCGTGTGTCTCGAAGGCCGCCTTGGAGAATGCTTACCCAAAGATCGGAGGCTGAATGTCCTTGACTGCTGAAGTGTTCCCCGACTGAGAGGGAACACTCCTGCCTGGCAATTGTTGCGTGGTGTCCGTTCATCCGTTGTCAAAGTGTCTGCATGGTCTCGCCGATGTATCATGCTCCGGGGCATCCTTTCCTGCAACGTATGAGGTAGACAACGTTGGCCTAACAACGTCCACCCTAACCACGTTAAAGAAGCCATCCCCTATGGACAAGCCCTGCGAATACACAGGATCTGCTCAGAGGAGGAGGAACGCGATGGACACCTACAGACGCTGAAAGACGCCCTCGTAAGAATGGGATATGACGCTCGACTCATCGATCGACAGTTCCAACGGGCCACAGCAAAAAATCGCATAGACCTCCTCAGAAGACAAACACCGGACACAACCAACAGAGTACCCTTCGTCGCCCAGTACTTCCCCGGAGCGGAGAAACTACGCCATGTTCTTCGCAGCCTTCAACATGTCATCGATGACGTTGGACACCTCGCTAAGGCCATCCCCATGCCTCCACTACTCACCTTCAAACAGCCGCCTAACCTCAAACAGACCATCATTCGCAGCAAATTACCCAGCTTTCAGGAGAACCGCGACCACGACACCACACAACCCTGCCACGGCAACCTCTGCAAGACATGCCAGATCATCAACACAGATACCATCATCACACGTGAGGACACCACCCACCATGGTACATGCTCATGTGACTCGGCCAACATTGTCTACCTCATACATTGCAGGGAAGGATGCCCCGGAGCATGGTACATCGGTGAGACCATGCAGACACTGCGACAACGGATGAACGGACACCGCGCAACAATCGCCAGGCAGGAGTGTTCCCTCCCAGTCGGGGAACACTTCAGCAGTCAAGGACATTCAGCCTCCGATCTTCGGGTAAGCATTCTCCAAGGCGGCCTTCGAGACACACGACAACGCAAAATCGTAGAGCAGAAACTGATAGCCAAGTTCCGCACTCATGAGGACGGCCTCAACCGGGATCTTGGGTTCATGTCACACTACATGTAACCCCACCTGATGTAGGGTCATCCAGACTCGAGTCATCGTTGGCTTGTTCTCTCTACACAGATGCGGCCGGACCTGCTGTGATTTCCAGCAAAAAAAATGTTTCTTTTGTGTTTTTTGTTTTTCATACAGACCCCAGCATCTGCAACATTTGACCCCTTGTGACCCCACCTCATTGTTCTTTGATGTAATGTTTTCCTGACTGACCTGTTTGGACACCATTCACACCTTTGATTGCTGTGATTATCTCTCTGCCGATGTGTGATACGTGGCAGTTAGAAAGATTACCTGTAATCATCTGGCATCATTCTCTGACTATATAAGCTGTGTCTTTATTCATCTCTCCACTTCACCTGACAAAGGAGCAGCGCTCCGAAAGCTTGTGATTTCAAATAAAACTGTTGGACTATAACCTGGTGTTGTGTGACTTCTTACATTAGCTTTTGGGATCAGTGTGTATCCCTTCTCTGTGCTCCCTCCAATAATTGAATATCCTTTCTGAAATAGGGAGGCCAACACTGCACACAGTACTCCAGATGTGGTTTCACCAGGGCCAAATACAGTTTTAAAATGAGCTCTCTGGATTTATAGGTTATACCTCTTGCTATGTATCCCAATAACCTGTTTGCTTTTTTAATAGCCTAGGAACAGTGTGTTGATGGTTGTAGTAACCTGTTCACTAAAACTCCAAGGGCTCTCTCCTACTCCAATACCTCAAGCCCATTCCCATTTAGCGCATAATCCACATCAACCTTCCCGCTGCCATAATCACACACCCTCACACTTCTCTATGTTAAATTGTATCCGGCAAATGATCGAGCTGGTGAAGATCCTTTTGAATTTGTACACGTTTATATTCATTATATTTGACACTGCTCCTAATTTGGCATTGTCTGCAAATTTTGGATGCAATTCCTTCATCTAAATTATTTATAAAAATTATAAACAGTGGCCCCAACACTGGTAATTGGCTGTCAACCAGATACCTGCCCATGCACCACTACTTGTTGGTTTCTACCAACCAACCATTTGCCAATCCACTTGAATACATTTCTATCTATCCCATGGGCTTGGACCTTATGCAGTAACCTATTATGTGGGAACTGTGTCAAATGCCTTCCTGAAATCCAGGGAGATAACATCCACTGTCTCACTGCTACCTACTGGGTCTGTCATCTCCTCAAAGAAATCCAATAAATTAGTCAAAGCAGCTTCTTTATAGGTCTCCCTATCCTGTTACTTTCCTGAATACTTAAACATTTTGTATGTTTTCCTTTTCTATCTAATGCCTTTCACAGCTATTTTAGTAATCCAAACTGGTCTTACTCTTTTATTCTGTCCCTGACCTATTTCAGGGATAAATTCCTTTAGTTTCTATCCCTTTGAAACTATTCATCTTTCCTTCCACATCTTTTCCTTCCAGTATCTCATCCCGTTTTATCATTCCCATGCATTCTCTCATATTCTTAAAATTTAGCCTTTTAATTTACTTCCTTTTGTTGTCTACCCTGAATGCCAGAACATTATGATCACGTGGTCCCAAATGTTCCCTTGCTTCCACTGCGCTGAGGCCAAGTAGAGGCTAATCATTGGTAAGGGAAGTTTGCAGATTGAGAAGTGCTTGGAAATTTCTACCTCCAGAAGAGAAGAAAACACAGTATTATATGAAATGTTGCCTTTTTTCTCCTTTTTTATACTTTGACATTTTTTATGACAGATGTGTGCTAATGCAAGACTTCTACAATAAGAGATAGATATGACATTTAATGTGTATGTACATATAGAGAACTTGCCCATGTCAAGGTCATGCACATATTCATGGAGCTGCCAGCAACAAAAGAAATGCTGGGGGCTAAACTGGATATGGCCTGAAACTGGGCGTGGGGATTGCGATGCGCGATCTGCCTGCGCCCGTTGAAAGTAGTGCCACACGTGACACATGAAATTCATGCTGCCTGCTAATTAACATGATTGCAATGCTGAGCTCAGCGCTGAACGCGCTACTGGTTGGCTCAGCGTTCAACAGGGGGCCCAATAACATGTGGAGTCTGCTCTCTATTTAAAGGTTGCCTGCAGAGTGAAAGGCTGTCTGCACTTTTTAAAGCAGAGCTGCTTTGTGGGAGAAGCACCTCATTGTGACTGCAGCTGTGCAACTTAGCAATGTCTCAACAGGGCAGAGAATGGGCACCTTGGTTCTCCGATGCAGCAATGGAGGCCTTGGTGCAGGGGCCGATAGGAGACAGGGGGGCAGGAGGCCTTCCAGACACACTGTTCAAAGGCAGTGGGAGGAGATCGTTGAAACCACCAGTCTATCCCCCAGAACATGGATCCAGTGCCGGAAGAACTTTAATGACCTCACTTGAGTGGTCAAGGTGAGTGAATGCATCTTCAAATGCCATCTTCCACCATCTGCACCACTAGCCTCACACACTGCTCAATGCACCACACCCCCATCACTCACCTACCAGCATCTCTAGCAATCACAATTCATACCTCACAATCATATCTTCACCTCACTCTCACACACTTATCACTACTGCAAGCCTCACACCCACATCTTACACCTTGCACACAATGCCACAACCATGGCAGGCACATCACCCAAACACATTGTACCGCACTCACTGACACACTTCCCTTTCTCTTGCAGGCCAAGGTGGCTCACAACCAGTGTGAGCAAGAGCAAACAGGTGGGGGGTGGGGGGGGGGGGTGCAAGCACAGCTACAGAACCTGACCCAGCTGGAGGAGACAGTGCTGGAGATAATTGGAGGGGCTGTCACTGATGCCGTGGTGATCGGCGAGGCTGCAAGTATTGATGATGACAGTATGCTCATACTTAATCCTTCTCACATTCCACTTCCCCCTCATCCTACAATCTGTTCTCACTGCACATGGTGAGTCACCGGGCACGAGTGGGCTGCAGCCAGACCAGGGGGAAAGGGCAACGCAGGTGCCAGCTCCCCAGAGGGCGAGATCGCTCACGAGTTCTATTACACAGGACTCAGATGAGGACTTAGATGGGGCGGCCTTCAGAAGAAGGGTGATGGGCATGCACACAGAAATGCTTGGTACAATGGCAGGCCTGCCAGAGATCCACTGTCAAGGAGCATGGTGGCTCCAACCTTGCATGGAGCTTTGTGCGGAGCTTGAAGCCCATGATTTCCAGGATGGAAGTGATGGGCAACTCCATTAGAGCACTTGTGGACCCAACCCCAATCCTGGGTCTGATGGGTAATGTTGCAGCTTCCACTGCAGCACAAGCGGAAGCTACCCAACATCTGAGTGCTTTAGTGGAAGCTCAGACTTCTGTCATGCAGGCTCAGCTTTCTGCCACGCAAGCTCAGACTGCTCTCATGCAGGTTTAGTTTGCTGCCACGCAAGATCAGACTGCTGCCATCGTGGCTGGATTTACGAGTGTGGAAAGGGGCTTGCAGGGTCTCACAGCAGTCCAGCAATCTGTCCTCCAACAGATGGCTGGGAATGCTGAGGCGCCACCCTGGAGGAGTGTGGCTCCGTGGAGCAAGAACTTGCTGTCCTCTCTCAGGATGATAGCATTCGTACTTCCAGCACTACCTCTCCGCCAGTGCCATTGCAGTTGCCTGTCAGCCAGCTAGCCCAGACTGCTGCTGCCCGGGCCAAGGTGGTACAGTCTACAGCAGGGCCTTCTAGGCCCAGAACTGCTCGAGGTTGTCCTGCAAGGCCATCTGCAGTATCTCCTGCTGAAAGTCAGCAGCCTTCCACCAGCCATGCTGCAGCCACTGGGGTAGCACTGCATAGAAGCACTAGTATAGGCAAAGCAACACGAAAGACAGACACGAAGGGAATGCACAAGGGTGATTAGTTGACTTTGTAATGTAATATTCAAATTAATCATTTATAAGTTATGTTTGGAATGTTTGTTTTGTGGTAGCTTTCATTTCAGCTTTGTGCCCAAGAGGACGCTGTGATGTTCCGTGACAGAGGGATGGTAAGATGGGAAAGTGTTGAGCAATGGGGATCTAGGATTTAATTCAGGGGAACCGGAGTCTGGTGATGCGCTCTGTAAGATGCGCAAAATTTCCACATTTCCCCAAAGGTTTATGGGCCAAAAATTCGGGTTGTGCAAGCCCCCGATCTGCACTCACCCTGCGCGCTGACATCTGAAGCCCGGGCCTGCTTGCATTTCCTGTCACAGGCCCGGTTCAGATGTCAGCGCACAGTGCTTACCTGATCAGCGGCGTAGTTAGTGCGATGTGCCGGCTGGGATCAGGTGAGCACTGTACAACCAACCAGGGGAGGGGAAGGTTCATTCATGAGTTTGAGAGTAAGAACTGTCAAACTCATGAAAACTACGGGGGCCCAAAACACTATTTAAATTTTAAATAAAAATTTAAAAAGCATCCCAATCATTAAATTCAGTATAAATAAGTTTAAAAAAAATTTAAACAATAATTTTTTTTTGTTGAAAAAATAAATTTTTAATAAAAAGGGTCTAAAACTAAACTTACCTTATTGTAGATTCTTTAAAATAATAAACCTGTGGGAAAAAAAATTCTAAATTACACTAAAACACCACTTACCTGTAAAAATAAATACTTACGTGTGCTTTTTACAAGCGTAAAGACCGGAGGCGTTTACACATGCGCAAATCCCCCAAAACAGAGGAAATCCAAGACGCACGCGCTGCCCCCTACAGCGCACGTGCTAGCCTCTTCAACTCTTGGGTTAGAGGAGAGGAAATGCCGGTTTTCAGCGCATGCGCTGTGTATGCTGAAAACCGGCATTTCCTCCGGCCAGACGCGTGAGTACCCCTTCCGTACTCACGCGTTTGGGGAGGAATTTCTGCCCCATTATTAATAAAAGGGACCCTGCATGAACATTTTAAAAAGGGTACCCAAAGATGGCACCCGTACCTCGTGGCCGAAAGCCTGTAAGATCTTAAAAGCTTGGACTCTGTGGCACAAGCAGCTTTTGGGGAAATCGAAACCTAAGATGCAGTTTCTGTGAAAAAGGACATTGTGTATTTTGAAAAGCAAACAGCAAGACTTTGAATATGCATTAAGCCAAATCATAGACAGACCAAAACCAGTTAGGCCTATACTTGAGGCCATCAAGTTGTTTGCATAAATAATCGGAAACACCTTAAGGAAGCCATCGAGGCTGGACAGGCCGATTAAGATGCATTAATAACAATACAGCTCAGACATCAGGCCAGTAGGTGCAATCACCGGCCATCTAAAAACAGTTAGTTTAGATTGCTACAATTATATAAACTAGCCCGCCAAGATTGGGACAATGAACTAACCTGATTGGCGCGCAGATAAGGGCCATCCGAAAGAGTATAACTGAAGGCCCCGGGTAGCAATCTCTCTCTTCTCTTGCTCTCTTGCTCTTGCCTCCTGCTCACCGCCCTCGTGGCTGCTGCTCTTTCCCCGTCCCGCGCTTGCAGCCTGGCCACTGCCCGTGCCTTTCCCCACCCCATCAGGGACGCCTGGCATGGCACAGACAAACCAGGCCAGGCGAGGCGGGACAAGATGAGGCGAGGTGGTGAGATGAGATGAATTGGGAGACGATTGAAGAACACTTCGAATAATCGGGCCTTCAATTCAGCTGACCTGCGAGTATCTTCATGCAATCTCCAACTGCCGCCCGAGGAAGAGGAACCATCATCCCTGCGAGGTAAAGTACCCAAGCAAAGACTTTAACCTTGGGGTACTTGTACCTGGACGATGCCCTTGCAGCGCCCCGAGACCATGTGACGACGGCAGGCCCCGGAGAGCACAAAGAGCGAACCCCAAGCCCCACCGCTGTTTGAATTCAGCAGATTTTAGATTGGTGAGCATGAATTCTGGCCCCTCATAGCTTAATCTAGTTAGGTATAGGGGGTGGGATAAGGATAAGGGGATTGTTAAGATAGTTGTTTTCCCGCGATGTGCCGTGTGTTCCCCATTCCCTGTATAAGTATAGTTATTTGTATTTGGCTGTAATTTTATACTAGTAACTTCGCATAAGATTGTGTTAATTTCTATTTTAATAAAATCTTGGTTTTCTTACATCCAAACCACCTGTCTACCCGAGTCTTTTCTGTATCGCCGCCTGTACCTAAGTCCGGTGTCCAGAACCCAGGGGCGTGGGAGCGATTCGAACCGCTCACAAACAGTCAGGGGCATAACTGACTGGACGCACGCGCCAACCCCACCACCCCCTTACAGCTCACAGACAACTCGTCCAGAACAGAGATTTGCAGGCTGCCTCCTCATTTCCTCTTCTTCGTTCTTTTCCTCCTCTTCCTCTTCCTCCTTTTCCTCCTGAGGTGGTCGTGGAAACCGTGGTGGGAAGGGCTGCGCCCTCATGATGGCCAGGTTGTGGAGCATGCAGCAGACCACCACGAATATGGACACTTGCTCTGGTGAGTTCTGGGAAGCTCCTCCCGAGCAGTCAAGTTAGCGGAACATTTGCTTGAGCACCCCGATGGTCTTGTTGATGGGTTTCCTCGTGGCAGCATGGCTGTCATTATATGATTGTTGGCCACAAGTGGTGGGTTTGTGGAGGGGAGTCATCAGGCAGATGTAGAGTGGATAGCCCTTGTCTCCAAGCAGGTTCATCGTGGTAGCTGCAAAATTGCTGGCACAGCGGACTGGCGTAGGATGAAGGCATCATGACTGCTGCCAGGATACCGGGCATTCACCATCATGATGTGCTGGGTGTGGTCGCACACCAACTACACATTAAGAGAGTGGTAGCCTTTGCGGTTGCGGTACATCTCAAGATTGATATGCGGCACCCGCAAAGCCACGTGTGTGCAGTCGATGGTGCCCTGCACATTGGGGAAGCCCAATATCCTGGCAAAGCCACATGCACACTCCTCCTGCTTCTCTCTGTTTAGAGAGAATACAAGGAAGTCCCTTCTCCTGGAGTACAGAGCCTCTGTGACCTCCCGGCTGAAGCGATGGATGGCAAACTGCGAGATGTTTGCTATGTCGCCTGTTCCAGCCTGGAAGGATCCACTGGCAAAAAAATTCAGGGCCACAGTCACCTTGAGGGCCACTGGCAGAGCTGTCGCTGCCCTGCTCTGAGGATGCAGCTCTGGTTCCAAGAGGTGGGAGAGTTCTGTGACCACCTCTTTGGTGAAGCAGAGCCTCTGAATGCACTGGTCCTCATTAGGTGCAGGTAGGAGAAGCGCTCCCTGAAGACCCTATGTGGGTAAGGCCTCCTGCTGAGAACCCTCCTCCTCCTCCCTCTGTGAACAGCTTGTTTTTGCTGCCTCTGCTCTATCTTCCTGTTATGCTGCAGTGTGAGAGGGACTGAAGTAGAGCCGCCATGACTGGGAGCAAGTGGTGTAGTCAGAGGCCTTCCAGTTGCAGCCAACACCTTCCCAACATGCAGCAGCACTCCCTGCACACTTTAACAAAGTTATAGATGTCTTCCAGCAAGCCAGTATTGATATAAACTCTGCAAGAGCCAGTACAAGAGAAATAATCAACTTACCTGCAAGTTGGATCTAACCCTTTAAATAGCGCTGGTGGGGGGTCCCTCATGCAGCTGAACGCATGTTCAGCTGTGTGTGTTTGGGAGAGGGCGTTGCTTGAAACGGCAATGTCTAAAATGGCTGGTCGTGCACGCTGATTGACGTCACGAGCTGCCTACTCTGCATACTGCCTGCGCAAGCATGTCCCACCTGCGCTATCACTCTCACCAAGGTGGCGACCAGTGCGGCCATGCCGGAAGTGGGCGGAAACAAGGCGGCTGCCATTTTTTTTCCTAAAACCGGTCTTAACTGCCGGCGCTAAGGTGCCGAATTTCACGGATAAATTTCTGAAGAATGGTTATATTTTTGATTTGCAGCAAAAAGGTTTAACTCTGAGTCTGAAATCAGAACACTGCAGGAAGTTTCAAACACACGCCTATATACTCACATTGATAGACAGTAAGTGTGCTTTTATAGTGAATGTGAACTTTCATTTTGAAATAATTATTAATTAATTGCCGTTACATGACTAGAAATAATAATATCACAGTATGAGTCACATCATGTGTGAAATAGTTCAGTGCACAGCTGGAAGACTTGAACTGCTGTGTGGTGGTGTGGGAATGGGCAGTGAATAAAGTAAGCCGCAAATCACTCAACTGTTTGTGTGATTGCTAAAAGAATATTGCTAATATTTGCTCTGTGCCTTTTAAAAAAAAATGTTTTATTTTATTATTGAATTGCACAAAAATTTGACAATTTTTAACAACATTTTGTCAAGTTAATATATGATGCAGATTTATAGAATATATGCTATGTAACAGATTCCATGGTGCCTGCTGTGTAAATGGTTACTGTTACTTTCAATGGCATTCATTAAAGTAAGACGGGAACTAGCCTTAATCTGTAATCTGGAGTCAAAATGAAGAGGGGAGTGGCTTGCTGTCATTGATATGGACTGCAGCTAATCAGGAGGGACATAAGCATTTGCAGAAATGAGGTTTGCAAAGCATAACTCAACAATCCAAATCCAGCCAACTGCTCCAAATGAAGTCTTAGGCTCCAGATACTTTTCTGCCCCATTAGCACCCCTGAGGGCTCTCACCTCTTCTCTGACTGCCCTCTTACTGTTGTACTGCTCAAGAGTATTGGCCCAGAAATTCGGGTCGGGGGCTTCCTGCGGGTGTAAGGCCCCGACCTGCACTTACCTTGCGCGCCGGCCGTTGAGCTGTAGGGCCCCGTGGAATTCCGCTCCGGGGCCTGGTCCAGCTGCCGGCGCGCTGTGCTTGCGTGTCCCAGGGGCGCAGTTGGTGCGATGCGTCCCCTGGGATCATGTGAGCCATGGGCAGCCAATCGGAAGAGGGAAAAGCCCATTCATAAGATTGACAGGAAGACCTGTCAAAACTTATAAATACTACAGCCCCAAAATAGCAGTAAACCTTCAAATAAATTTTTAAAAAACACCACACTTTTTAAATAAACTATAAGTTACATTAAATAACTATTTTAAACAATTTGAAAAAAATAATTTTATATTCTAACGGGGCTAAAAATAAACTTACCTTGCTTTAAAGTATTTAAAAATAATAAACCTGTGGAAAAAATGTTTTAATTTTAATTAATTGACCACTTACCTTGTAAAAAGCAGGCCTTACGCCTGCTTTTCACATTTCTAAATCCTGCAGGCTTACGATCCCGGGAAAGCCTGTAAAAAAAAACTAAGTTCAAAGCGCACGCGCAGCTTCTCCTGCGCGCGTGTTCGACCTCTGAACCCCTTCGCTCAGAGGATCGGAAGTGCTGGTTTCCCGCGCATGTGCTGTGCATGCAGAAAACCGGCACTTCCATTCGGCCTACGGGTGAGTACCCAGCGCGTACTCACCCATGGAGACCCGAATTTCTGGGCCATTATGTTTTGCATCTGCAGCTAAGCTCATTACTGTGGTGTATGTAACCTGTTCCACCTTAAGAGAACTACCTTAAGAGATGTACTACTTTCTCTTGGCTGCTGTATACTGTAATACCGGTGGTGACCACACCGGTATATAAGTGTTGTGTAGGGATTTGCTGGGCAGTTCAGCCCTGACCTCCGAATAGTAAAGACCTGTTAAAAGTTATTCTTGTTGTCTGTGTCCAGTGATTGATCATAAGCATAACTGGGACACACAGACTCAACAGTGGCGACGAGTCCGATCTTACCCTGCGGCAGTTTTACATCCAAGGCAGCTTCGTCCTCAGAACGGGCATCGAGAAGAGGCATCCGCCCTCATCATCCTGCTGAGCACCATCGCACGGGAGGCATCGAGAACCCGGGTTAAAAAGAAAAATTCTGACCACGAAGCCCTCCATCAGCGACAGGCAGTGATCATCCCTTCTACCACGATGGTGGGTAAGCCGATCAGCGACACGAGCAGAAAGTCGGCCGCATTGGCTGTGGAGTAGGGGAGGGAAAACGGAGGAATAAGGGCGGAGAACTCGACCACGGCCGGTAAAAAGGGCCGGGCTGCAATCGAGGCCGAGAAGCGCAGCGACTGGGGCAGCTTAAGGCACGAGAGCTGCGGAGAACTCAAACGCAGCCAGTGTAAAGGACCGGGCTGCAAGCGGGGCTGCGAGGCAAAGCAGCGTCGGGGAATTGAGAACCGCTGGGGAGGCGAGAACGGCAGCAGCACGGCAATCACCATTGCAGCCAGCGGGGGAAGAAGGCAAACGCGGGAATCCGCCATTGTAGTCGGCGGGGGAAGAAGACGAGCGCGGGAAAGACCGCCAAGCGCGGGAAGCCGCCATTTTAGTAGGCGGGGGAAGAAGACAAGCACGGGAAGCCGTCATTTTGAGAAAAAGAAAAATTTAAAAACTTGCAAGGATGCCTAAACATGGGGTCATTAATACCTTTGATAGCGATATCGAAGATTGGACCACGTATGTAGAACGCATGGAAGTTTATTGTAAAGCAAATAAGGTACCAGATGATGAGAAAGCACTAACCTTATTAAGCTCAATGGGTGCGAAGACATACGGGCTATTGAAGCACCTTCTATCACCAGATAAACCGGCGGATCAGACTTTCGCAAATATTGTTACTGTCCTGAAAAATCATTTAAACCCCACGCCGCTGATGATAGCGGAACGATTTAAATTTTACAGAAGAACGCAGCTGAAAGACGAAAGCAACGCTGAATTTTTAATTGAACTGCGTAAGCTATCAAAGTACTGTCAGTTTGGAACAGGACTAGCAGATGCGCTGAGAGATAAATTTGTGTGTGGATTGTTAAAAGAAGGAACACAAAAGCGACTGCTTGAGGAGAATGATCTTACGCTTGATAAAGCTGTCACTATTGCAGCATCGCACGAAGCCGCAGCGAGAGGCACGGCGGAAATGCAGCTACGGTCACCGGAACTCAGCACCAATCAAATGGTCTTGGGTACAGTAAAATGTTATCGTTGTGGAAAGACAACGCACGATCAGAACCAGTGCTGGTTCAAGAATCAGGAATGCAGAAAATGTGGCAGGCTTGGTCACATAGCTAAAGTATGCCGGTCAGGAAAGAAGACCAGCAACAAAAAGTCACCGCAGGAAAAGTACAGAAAGGTACACAAGGTGGCAGAGAACAGTTTGAACGAACAGAAGTCAGATTCAGACTCCAGCAGTAATGAACTGGGTAGTCTAAGAGTACACAATGTTGGTAAGGAAGCAGACCTCCAAACAATTTGGGTCACACTTCAGATAGCAGGAGTCCAAGTGAAGATGGAATTGGACACTGGATCAGCATTGATGGTCATGAATAAGCAAGATTACAAAACGTTATTCCCACATATTCCCCTACGGGATACGGAGATTGTATTGAAAACATACATGGGGCAAAGAGTATACCCAATCGGGAAGATAGAGGTAAAGGTGGTCCACAAGGGCAAAGAAAGCCGAGGAATGGACTTATATGTGCTACCTGAGGGAGGTCCACCACTACTGGGACGGGAGTGGATTAGGAAAATAAATATGGACTGGCATTCCTTAAAAGCACTAACGGTAGATTCCGGTAAAAAAGATGTCAAACCTAAACGATTGTCAAGAATATTGGACGATGCTAAAGAGGTGTTCCAACAGGGACTGGGAACACTGAGAGGAATTACGGCAAACATCAAGGTTGAAGAACATGCAACCCCGAAATTTTTCAAAGCCAGACCAGTACCTTATGCGATACGACCTGCTGTGGAAGCTGAGCTGGAAGGGCTAGAACGTTCAGGAGTACTGTCTAAGGTAGACTGGAGTGAGTGGGCCACGCCCATTGTTCCCGTCATGAAGCGTTCATCGAGCAACAAGCCGGGGGAACCGGGGAAGGTTCGCATCTGTGGAGATTTCAAGATCACTGTTAATCCGGTGCTTCACACGGTGCAGTATCCACTTCCGCGGATTGAGGATATCTTCGCTTCGTTGTCTGGCGGGAAACACTTCACCAAGATAGACCTGGCGCAGGCGTACTTACAGATGGAAGTTGAGGAAGAGTCACGCCAGTATCTCACGATCAACACGCATAGAGGCTTGTACCGGTATAATAGACTGGTTTTTGGAGTGGCATCGGCTCCAGCAATTTGGCAGAGGGCCATGGAGCAGGTATTACAGGGAATTCCAGGCACACAATGTTACCTGGACGATATTCTGATTACAGGAGATGATGACGAGGAACACCTTGCAAATTTGGAACTGGTGCTCACCAGATTGAAAGAATATGGACTTCAAGTTAATCGCCAGAAATGTGAGTTCTTTCAGAAGCGGATCTCGTACTGTGGTCATGTCATTGACCAGGAGGGGCTTCATAAGTCTCCTGACAAGATCGAAGCTGTTGTGAAGGCTCCTGCTCCGGATAATGTATCCCAGTTGAGGTCGTTCCTAGGGTTGATTAACTATTACCATAAGTTTCTGCCAAATTTATCCATGGTGCTGCACCCGCTGAATGCTCTTTTGCAGAAGGGAGTACCATGGAAGTGGAGCGAGGACTGTAAGAGGGCCTTTCGCAAAAGCAAGGCATTGATCACCTCAGAGGAAGTGTTGGCTCACTTCAACCCAACGCTGCCTATTCGTTTGGCTTGTGATGCTTCTCCATATGGTATTGGGGCAGTACTCTCACACAAGTTGCCAAATGGCCTGGAGAGGCCAGTCGCGTTCGCATCCAGATCATTGACCTCCGCTGAGCGCAACTATGCTCAGATAGATAGGGAGGCTCTCAGCCTTGTGTGGGGAGTAAAGAAGTTTAATCATTACCTGCAGGGCCAAAAGTTTACGCTTCTGACAGGCCACCAGCCGTTGGTATCCATTTTTAACCCTAAGAAGGGTGTTTCGGTGATGACAGCACAGAGACTCCAGAGATGGTCCCTTTTCCTAGGGGCACATCAATATCAGATTGAATTCAAAGGTACAAAGCAGCATGGTAATGCTGATGGGCTGTCGCGCCTGCCACTACCTACAGAGGAGGAGGCACCGACGGTTGACCCCGTTGAGTTATTTCACTCGACCATCATCGAATGTTTACCAGTCACCAATGCAAGTATTGAAAGAGAAACCAGGAACGACCCGACACTGTCCCGGGTCTACGAAGTGACAGTGAAGGGATGGCCAGCACATGGTGATCCACTGTTACCGGCATTCTCAGCAAGACGAGAACAGCTGTCCGTCTGTCAAGAAACATTGATGTATGGAACAAGGGTGATTATTCCTCCTAAGTTAAGAGAGAGAGTTCTAAAGGAACTGCATGAAGGTCATCTGGGGGGAGTCAAGATGAAAAGCCTTGCTAGGGCTTATGTGTGGTGGCCGGGTATCGACCAACAGATAGAGGATCTGACGAAAAGCTGCTCAGGGTGCCAAAAAGTGCAAAATGCACCTCCGATTGCACCGCTGCATCCATGGGAATGGCCTTCAACCCCATGGCAACGTGTACATATTGACTTTGCTGGTCCATTCATGGACTCCATGTTTTTAATTGCGGTGGACGCACATTCTAAATGGCCAGAAGTGATTAAGATGACTACCACTACCTCGGAAAAGACGATCGCGGTGCTAAGAACGATATTTGCAAGAAATGGATTGCCAGAACAAATATGTTCAGACAACGGACCGCAGTTCGTGTCAGAAGAATTCCAGAAATTCATGAAGAAGAATGGGGTGAAACATTATACCTCTGCCCCATATCATCCGGCTACAAACGGGTTGGCCGAGAGATTTGTACAAACGTTCAAAAAAGCAATAAAGGCCATGAGCGAAGATCAGATTCCACTACAACACAAGGTGGACAAATTCCTACTGGCATATCGAAACGCCACTCATGCAGTGACAAACCAAAGTCCTGCCATGATGTTCTATAACAGGAGGTTGCGGTCCAGGTTGGACTTGTTAAAACCAAATGTGCGGAGGGAAGTTGAAAACAAACAGTTCCAGCATATAAATAACAAGACCACTCGGAGTTTCGAAATAGGACAACCAGTGTTAGCCCGGGACTATAAAAACGAGAAATGGCAATCTGGAACAATTCGGGCCAGACAGGGACCCCTGATGTACACGGTAGATATTGGTGAAAATGTAATACGGCGTCATGCTGACCAACTGGTAGAATCGAGAACAAGGGTCGAACCCATGGTTACGGCAGAGACAACCGTGGAAGAAGTTAGTGAACCTGAAGCATCTACCTCAGAAGTGAATGTACCTGATGATGATGTCCAATCCATAAGAGACCAACTAGATGAGTCACCCCAGCAACGAGAATCAGAGACCTCTGAAAGGCGTTATCCAACTCGAATCAGGAGGCCTCCTCAGAGACTGAATCTTTGAACTGTTTTGCATGAAGTTATATATATATATGTTATTATGTTATGTTAAATGGGGATATAACTGTTAAGCTAAAAAGGGAGGATTGTGGTGTATGTAACCTGTTCCACCTAGAGAACTACCTTAAGAGATGTACTACTTTCTCTTGGCTGCTGTATACTGTAATACCGGTGGTGACCACACCGGTATATAAGTGTTGTGTAGGGATTTGCTGGGCAGTTCAGCCCTGACCTCTGAATAGTAAAGACCTGTTAAAAGTTATTCTTGTTGTCTGTGTCCAGTGATTGATCCTAAACATAACTGGGACACACAGACTCAACAATTACCAGGTTCATCGATGCTCTTCGTTCCACCCTTTTAATATGTTCCTGAATGTTTCTTTATTCATCTAGTGAATGTTCTCCACTTTCTCCCTGCAGGATTTGAAATATTATTCTGTGATCACTGTACCCCAAATGGATGCCATGATTTTATTTCATGTGTATTATCCGGGTCACTTACTATTACCAAATGTGCCTTGCCTCTTATGGATTCCATGACATGCAGGGTTTGGAAGCAGTTATGCATTATATTTACCAGCTTGGACTCTGAACAACTTGAATATACCCAATTTCTATTTGGTTTTTGCCTCCCACTTTCTAAAATCACCCTCTTGTTATCACATTTCATTCTTATCTCTTCATACATTAAATTATCTTCCTTCTTATTCTGACCTGGTAGACTGTAACATACTCCTATTCTTAGGTTTTTCCTGTTTATTGTAAAAATATCCAACCAGAATAGTTTATTATGTAACTTTCCACACACCATGCGATCAATTTTGTTACTCTCCCAAGTAACATATAGAAACATTGAAGATAGGAGCAGGAGTAGGCCATTCGGCCCCTCGAGCCTGCTCCGCCATTCAATGAGATCATGGCTGATCATCCAAACTCAGTACCTTGTCCCTGCCTTCTCCCCATATCCCATGATCCCTTTAGCCTTAAGAAATATATCTAACTCCTTCTTGAATATATTTAATGAATTGGCCTCAACTGCCTTCTGTGGTAGAGAATTCCACAGGTTCACTACACTCTGGGTGAAGAAATTCCTCCTCATCTCTGTCCTAAATGGCTTATCCCTTATCCTTAGACTGTGACCCCTGGTTCTGGACTCCCCGGCCATCGGGAACATCCTTCCTGCATCTAGTCTGTCTAGTCCTGTTAGAATTTTATAAGTTTCAATGAGATCCCCTCTCATTCTTCTAAACTCCAGCGAGTATAAGCCCAATCGACCCAATCTCTCCTCATCGTCATTCCTGCCATCCCTGGTGAATCTTCGCTGCACTCCCTCCATGGCAAGAACAGCCATCCTCAAAAAGGGTGACTAAAACTGCACACAATAGAGTCATAGAGTCATAGAGAGTCATAGAATTTTACAGCACAGAAAGAGGCCCTTCGGCCCATCGTGTCTGCGCCGCCCATCCATCCCTGTCCAGTCTAATCCCATTTTCCAGCATTTGGTCCATAGCCTTGTATGCAATGGCATTTCAAGTGCTCATCCAAATGCTTCTTGAATGTTGTGAGGGTTCCTGCCTCCACCACAATACTCAAGGTGTGGTCTCACCAAGGCCCTGTACAACTGCAGCAAGACATCCTTGTTCCTGTACGCGAACCCTCTCGCTACGAAGGCCAACATACCATTTGCCTTCTTACCGCCTGCTGCACCAGCATACTTACCTTCAGCGACTGGTGCACAAGGACACCCAGGTCTCGTTGCACTTCCCCTTCTCCCAATCTATTGCCGTTCAGATAATAATCTGCCTTCCTGTTTTTGCCACCAAAGTGGATAATCTCGCATTTATCCACATTATACTGCATCTGCCATGCTTCTGCCCAATCACCCAACCTGTCCAAATCATACTGGAGTTTCTCGGCATCCTCCTCACAGCACACGCGCCCACCCAGCTTTGTGTCGTCTGCAAACTTGGAGATATTACATCTAGTTCCCTCATCTAGATCATTAATATATATTGTGAATAGCTAGGGTCCTAGCACCGATCCCTGCGGTACTCCACTAGTCACTGCCTGCCACTCGGAAAAGGACCCGTTTATTCCAACTCTTTGCTTCCTGTCTGCCAACCAGTTCTCTATCCAAGTGAGTACCTTGCCCCCAATCCCATGTGCCTTAACTTTACATGCTAATCTCTTATGCGGGACCTTATCAAAAGCCTTCTGAAAGTCCAAATACGCCACATCCACTGGTTCTCCCTTATCTATTCTACCAGTTACATCCTCAAAAAATTCCAGTAGATTAGTCAAGCATGATTTACCTTTTGTAAATCCATGTTGACTTTGTCCGATCCTGTCACTGTTTTCCAAGTGATCTGCTATTACATCTTTTATAACGGACTCTAGCATTTTCCCCACTACCAATGTCAGGCTTACCGGTCTATCATTCCCCGTTTTCTCTCTACCACCTTTTTTGAATAGTGGGGTAACATTAGTTACCCTCCAATCCATGGGAACTGTTTCAGAGTCTATAGAATTTTGGAAGATGACCAGCAATGCATCTACTATTTCTAGGGCCACTTCCTTAAGTACCCTCGGATGTAGATTATCAGGCCCTGGGGATTTATCGTCCTTCAATCCCGTCAATTTCCCTAACACCATTTCCCTACAAATACTGATTTCATTCAGTTCCTCCCTCTCATTAGACCCTATGTTCCCCAACATCTCTGGGAGGTTATTTGTATCTTCCTTTGTGAAGACAGAACCAAAGTATGTATTTAATTGGTCTGCCATTTCTTTGTTCCCCATTATAAATTCCCCTGATTCTGACTGCAAGGGACCTACGCTTAACTTCACCAATTTTTTTCTCTTCACATATCTATAGAAGTAGGAACACAGCACCTTCTTTCTCATCTATTCTTTCTTTTCTGTATGTTTTGTACCCCTGTACCATTCTCTGGGATTAGGCATGGTTTTGATATTAATACTGCCAGTTCCTTATTCCCACAAAGACAATGGGCTGGATTTTCATTGAGGAGTCGGGTAGGAGGCGGGACTACAACTTTTGGGGTTGTAGTCCCATCTCCATCGAGTTCTAGCCAACCCACGTGATTTTGACTTGATTGACCTTGTTGAGCCCACCCAGCAGGCTCAGCAGGCCAATTAGGGGCCACCCTGCAACAGATGACATCACAGATTGATATTTCATCTGTCAAGACCTTTTGACAGATGAAATATCAGCGTTTCACAGCTGTTTGAAGCTGTCAAACACTGACAATCTGTATTCTAAGTTAATTCCTTCCTCTCAGGATGATTTGGAGATCTCCCTGGAACAGAAAGCTGAATGCTGCAATTTTTGACAGCTCACAGCCATTCTGCTTTCTGTGCCGGTGAGATGAGGGGCTCCCGAGACCTGAAGGAAGGATAGCTGTAAAGGTAAGTAAAGGTATGTAAAACTTATTTAAACACTTTACACACACCAAACACACTTACCTTTGCACTCATGCACCCATCACTCATCTGAACACCAGAAATCTTGACCCCTCCAAGCCCTTCATCCCAACGGTCTGCCTCCTCTAATTTGGTGTGGTTTGGAGCCGTCGGGAATCCCACACTTCAACATTAAAAATAGGGATTAGGCTAAAAACTGCCTGTTAACTACCTGTTAACAGGCAGTTAATTGTCACTAAACCGAATGGATGAGCTACAGAATTTGTTCATCCCAGTTTGGCATAAAAATAAAACAAAACAGGTGACTCGACCGTGGCTAACAAGGGAAATTAGGGATAGCATAAGATCCAAGGAGACGACATATAAATTGGCCAGAAAAAGCAATAATCCTGAGGATTGGGAGCAGTTTAGGATTCAACAAAGGAGGACAAAGGGATTAATTAAGAAAGGGAAAATAGAATATGAGAGTAAGCTAGCAAGGAACATAAAAACTGACTGTAAAAGCTTTTATAGATATGTGAAGAGAAAAAGATTGGTGAAGTCAAGCGTAGGTCCCTTACAGTCAGAATCAGGGGAATTTATAATGGGAAACAAAGAAATGGCAGACCAACTAAATTCATACTTTGGTTCTGTCTTCACAAAGGAGAACACAAATAACCTCCCAGAGATGCCGGGGAACATAGGGCCTGATGAAAGGGTGGAACTGAAATAAATCAGTATTTGTATGGAAATGGTGTTAGGAAAATTGATGGGACTGAAGGCCGATAAATCCCCAGGGCCTGATAATCTACATCCCAGGGTAGTAAAGGAAGTGGCCCTAGAAATAGTAGATGCATTGCTGGTCATCTTTCAGAACTCGATAGACTCTGGAACAGTACCCATGGATTGGAGGGTAGCTAATGTTACCCCACTATTCAGAAAAGGTGGTAGAGAAAAAGCGGGGAATTATAGACCAGTAAGCCTGACATCGGTAGTGGGGAAAATGCTAGAATCTATTATAAAAGATGTAATAGCAGAGCACTTGGTAAGCAGTGACAGGCTCGGACAAAGTCAACATGGATTTACAAAAGGTAAATCATGCTTGACTAATCTACTGGAATTTTTTGAGGATGTAACTGATAAAATAGATAAGGGAGAACCAGTGGATGTGATGTATTTGGACTTTCAGAAGGCTTTCGATAAGGTCCCACATAAGAGATTAGCGTGCAAAATTAAGGCACATGGGATTGGGGGCAAGGTATTGACTTGGATAGAGAACTGGTTGGCGGACAGAAAGCAAAGAGTTGGAATAAATGGGTCGTTTTCCGAGTGGCAGGCAGTGACTAGTGGGGTACCGCAAGGATCGGTCCTAGGACCCCAGCTGTTCACAATATATATTAATGATCTGGACGAGGGAATTGGATGTAATATCTCCAAATTTGCAGACGACACAAAGCTGGGTGGGAGGGTAAGCTGTGAGGAGGATGTCGTGAAACTCCAGTACGATTTGGACAGATTGGGTGATTGGGCAGAAACATGGGAAATGCACTATAATGTGGATAAATGTGAGGTTATCCACTTTGGTGGCAAAAACAGGAAGGCAGATTATTATTTGAATGGCAATAGATTGGGAGAAGGGGAAGTGCAAAGAGACCTGGGTGTTCTTGTGCACCAGTCGCTGAAGGTAAGCATGCAGGTGCAGCAGGCGGTTAAGAAGGCAAATGGTATGTTGGCCTTGTAGCAAGAGGGTTCAAGTACAGGAACAAGGATGTCTTGCTACAGTTGTACAGGGCCTTGGTGAGACCACACCTTGAGTATTGTGTGCAGTTTTGGTCGCCTTACCTGAGGAAGGATGTTCTTGCCATGGAAGGAGTGCAGCGAAGATTCACCAGGCTGATACCTGGGATGGCAGGAATGATGTATGAGGAGAGATTGTGTCGATTGGGATTATACTCACTGGAGTTTAGAAGATTGAGAGGGGATCTCATCGAAACCTATAAATTTCTGTCAGGCCTGGACAGACTAGATGCAGGAAGGATGTTTATGATGGCCGGGGAGTCCAGAACCAGGGGTCATAGTCTAAGGATAAGGTGTAAGCCATTTAGGACTGAAATGAGGAGGAATTTCTTCACCCAGAGAGTGGTGAACCTGTGGAATTCTCTGCCACAGAGGGCGGTGGAGGCCAGTTCATTAAATATATTCAAAAAAGAGTTGGATATATTTCTTAAGGCTAAAGGGATCAAGGGATATGGGGAGAAGGCAGGGACAGGGTACTGAATTTGGATGATCAGCCATGATCTCATTGAATGGCGGAGCAGGCTCGAAGGGCCGAATGGCCTACTCCTGCTCCTATCTCCTATGTTTCTATGTTTCCCGCCTCGGGGAGGCGGGTCCCAGTGCGGGGTGGATACCCGCCTCCTTTGAAACAGGCATGGAGGCGGGTTGGGGGCGGGATGGGTTCAGGACCCCCGATTTCGGGATTTTAACCCCCCACATGCCTCCAATCCCGCCTCCACGGCCCAATGAAAATCCTGCCCATCAAGTTCAACTTGATCAGATAATCTGTGTGATGATTCTTTTCTGGTTTCACTTTGAATTGGCTTAGTTTGAATTTTACAATGAAGCCCCCTTGCTCCAGATTCCATTACTAGAGGGAAGATTTATCCCGTATTTGTGCAGTTTAGTATTGTGCCAGACAGTTTACACTTTATCAGACATTGCGAAGCCCATCTTCCATTGTGGGGATAAAATGTTGAAACTGTGGTGGCCTTCTACACTATCATCTATTTTAGCAACTTTTCCATCTGCTCTTCTCAACTCAAAAGTCCCACTGGCAGTCAAAGGCCAGGAAACAGCTCTATCTATATTTTTAAGTGTGCTTGCATAAAGTTTTGCTGGCCTTCACTCCATAACAATGTGAGCAACTAAAACTGTGAGACCAATAGAGAATAGTAGAATCAGATTATTCTGAATGTTAAGAAAGGCAATAGAGTTGTTAAATAAGAAAAGCAGATGGATGAGTATTTTTTTATCATCAGTAGCTTTCTGAGTTTGGATGTATTTTCACACATCAAGGACCCATCTGATTGCATCTAAGGCCCAGATATGGGGTTTGAAGCTCAGCTAAGTGTCAAACAGGACACTGTGGTGTGTACTTTCAGGTTCAGCCTGAACAGCCAAGGTAAAAAATGGTAACAATGTCTGAGGTGCAAAGTTTCTGAATAGAGACAAGTAGGATGGCTTCAGCCTTGCTGATGTTGAGCTGAAGAAATTGATTGTAAATCCAGGAATACAAAATTTGATGTTACAGACAGTCGGACACCACATTGACAGTCATGGAATCAGAGAAAGCAGCAGAGAGGTAGAATAGAGTATCATTGGTGTACCTATTTTCACATGGTTTCAAACGACGTTGCCATGACATAATGGCCCAGAAATTCGGGTCGGGGGCTTCCCGCGGGTGCAAGCCCCCGACCTGCACTTACCTTGTGCGCCGGCAGTTGAGCTGTGGGCCCCTGTGGAATTGCAATCCTGGGCCTCCTCCAACTGCCGGCGCGCAGTGCTTGCGTATCCCAGGGGCGCAGTTAGTTCGATGCGTCCCCTGGGATCACGTGGGTCATGGAGAGCCAATGGTAGCAGGGAATGCTTCATTCATAAGTTTGACAGAGACCTGTCAAACCTATAAATACTACAAGCCCCAAAACATCACTAAATCTTCAAATAACTTTAAAAAAAAATCACATTTTTAAAATAAACCATAAGTTACATGAAATAACTATTTTAAACAATAACTTAAATTTTTGAAAAAATTAATTATATTTTCTAACGGGGCTAAAAATAAACTTACCTTTCTTTAAAGTATTTAAAAATAATAAACCTGTGGAAAAAATGTTTTAATTTTAATTAATTCACCACTTACCTTGTAAAAAGCAGGCCTTGCGACTGCTTTTTACATGTCTAACTTCTGGAGGCTTACCCTCCCGGGAAAACCTGCAAAAAAAACGTAAGTTCGATGTGCACGCGCTGCCTCTCCTGCACACGCATTTGACTTCTGAACCCCTTCTTTCAGGGGAACGGAAGTGCCGGTTTCCCGCGCATGCGCAGTGCATGCAGGAAACCGGCACTTCCATTGGGCTTACGGGTGAGTACCCCATGCATACTCACCCGTGGAGACCCGAATTTCTGGGCCAATGAATAGATGAGGAACATGAGGGAGCTGAATGGAGTCCTTTGACTTCCCAGAGGTGACCATATAGGCAGTGTAGGAGAAATACCGGCTATACCAGACGAGGCAGAAATGGAACCAGGAGAGAATGATGGTACAGAGAAGAGGAGATGAAGGCAGACAAAATGGTCAATGGTATCAAAAGCTGTGGAGTAGCCAAGGCAGAGAAGGAGACATATTAATAGGCAAAAAAGTGAAATAAAAATAAAAATAAAAATAGAATAGAGAGACCATAGGGCTGAAGAGACAGTAGGAGGTAAACTAAGAAGTTAGACCAAACACAGGTTAAAAATCCTGATTCCAACCTAACCCAACTTCAAAGGAGAGTAAAATCAGACAGGTGTAAAAGGCCTAGCAGACCCTAACTCGCCCTGTTCCTGATGGTTAATATCGGTTAATAAAGTGTTTAATGGCGTTTATTTCCATGTTTTCATGAAATTGAGTTTTACGTGTTTAATTTGGTAATTTAGTAAAACTATTTCTGATACTGCTGTAGCTTTTTCATGGCTATATTATTTTATTTATTTTGAGCATCACAGTGTATGAGTTGAAAACGAATTAAACTGTCAACCCAGGAAGAGGAAAATTTCCCTGAACCTGCCCACCATATAAGTGTTGAACTGGAGTTATGCTCCAGATTCTGAGTTGATGTGTTGTGAAAAACAGGTCAAACTTATGAAAGTTCTGCATTATAAAACTATATGAATATAATAAAGTTTGTTGGATTGTGAAGGAATAAGCTATATTCAGAAAAATACACCATTCAATGAAAGAATTCTGGCCTTTGTAACATGACAAACTGGGCTTGAAAATCTAAAAACCTAACAATGGAGAAGCTGTAAACAGCATACAGGCTATTGAGATAAGATAAGTTGTTGACACTGAATCAATAACCTTGTTGAAACAGGAGGTTGGAGGTTCCTGATAGTCTGAAGCTTGGAAAGAACACAATGGTACACCCTGTTAAGGTGTTTTAAATTACACTTTGGAAAGAATCACATAAGATTAAGAAACATATGCCTTTGTGAAAATGACATCAAATGAAAAACAGGAGACACGAGTCTGTAAATCTAAAAGACATCCCTTGATAAAGAGCTTACAATTCCATAGGATATGATTGTTCTAATATTGTTGGGCCAAGGAAGGGGAGTTGGAGAAGAAATGTTGAATGTGCTAGACAGTAGGCTAAGGTTGAATTGTAGGGATGTGGGGTTGAATGAATATTCTATAATGTTGCCTGATATTGTTTGGGGATTATGGAGTATTTATGAACAAATTTCTGTCAGAAGAAGAAATTAATGGGGTATGGTCCATGATGAGGTGGAGTGCACATATCTCTGCGGAAGGAGCAAGCTTGTTGGCTAAATAGTCTTTTTGTGTTCTGTGTGTTCGTAAGTTATCTTAAACATCAAACCTACTGTAAGGTATTGCTATAGAAAGAAAAAGTGAGGCTGTGCATGGCTGACATAAAAAATCAAAACTGTTTGAATTTCTTTAATTCCAAATCAATTATGATTTCACTATCTTATAGGTAATAGTTACTTCGAGAGAGAATGTTAGAAGTACCACTGACACACAAAATTCCTCATCCAACTACTTTGGTTTCTGGTATCACATCTATTTAACATGATTGCTGTGAGAATGGCTGGATATTTCTGAGGACTGCTGCATTATTCCAGGAGTTCACAGCAGATGGTGCTGTGGGACAGCAAGCAAATGCACAAACAATCCAACCTGACGATAGGCAGCCACATCGCATATTCAAGAGGCAAAGCTTGCAGGTTAATTTATTTGAAATAAAGCACAAGGTTATCAGTTAAGAACAAAATGTTACAATGCTCTAATGTCAAAATGTAGAATACATGCCAATACATCAGCAACACAGGAAGAGTTATGGGATAACCTACCACTTCAGCTAGGATGTCGCATTAATGGCAAGCACTCTACATCTAAACTGTCAGTCATCCTACCACAGATTTACCATCAGTTTCCGCTCACAAAACCTCAGTGCAACACCTCCAAAAATGTCTGTTTCTTGTGCTGAATTATGGCCTGCAACTGATGAAAGTGGAAGAAAGTAAATAATTTATATGATGATTAAGAAGTACTCTAGGACATTTTCTGAGTATACTCAGCAATTGGGACATTCTTCTACTACCCCATCTGTTGAAACAACTTGGCATTACATGCAGCAAAAATGTAACTTATTACACACAGGGTTCCAAATAATTCAGGGTTTGCATATTACATGGAATATAATCTTCGTAAAAATTAAGTTTAGATTCCTAAATATGAAGTTATTAGGTTTTTTTGCCCCCAGTTCTGTACTGCCCGAGAGATTTTGCAGATAGCTTATGGCTCTACGGCATTCTTGAGCCAATCGTTGGGAACTAACAATAGACGTGTGCTATTATTGGGGTTGATTTTCATGTGACCCCTTTAATCGGGCAGGTGCTGGGCAAAGAGAGCCCACTCACTGCCCGCCTGATGAAGTTCCCTGGAGGCCCGAGCCATTTTAATGCTCAGGCCTCATTATAATAAAATTGACGAGCTGCCAGAGCTAAACAAGTGCTGAACGGCAGATTGCCGATCGGGGTGGGGGTGGGGTGGGATTTCTGCAGCCACGGAGCCAAGCTGGCTATTGTGATTTAAAGGGGAGGGCCAGGTGTTCGGGGAAGGGAATGGAAGGTCCAATAGTAGACAGGAATATTTTTGTGGAGGTGCAGGGTCATGCTCTTCCTGGCCCCACAAAATTCTTAAAAACACTCACCTGCAGCACTTTAAGGGAAGCCTCCAGCAGACCATTGGTGAGCCTCCAGCAGACCATTGGTGAGGCTACTTTATGTACAGGCCATATGGGAAATCAGGAGATTTTCCGAGTGCACCCGTGAATGGTTCCTTAGCACTGTATTATCAGCGCCCCCTTTTCCTGGGAATATTCCAAAGAACTCTGTCCTCTTTTGGGGGAGGCAGTCCACCCCGTTTATGTAAAATTTCATTGGGGCTTGCACAGCATAGGCACAATGGGCTGAAAATTCAGTAGGGTTAGCGTCCATTTTGCGGCGCTAGAGGGCCTAGCGCCGCAATGATAGCCGTTTCTGAAATTCACTTCGGCGCTGCCATCGGCGTTAGCTGGTTGCGCTGCGCCGGCACCGATGACGTCATTGGTGTGCGCAGCGTCCCGGTTGCCGTGGCAATGCGCCCGAACGCCGAAATTCAGTTGCGGCCGCCTCGCCCGTGGCAGCCGCAACTAAGACTCTGGCAACCGAGTCTTACACAAGTTAGCGCCGGCGCATTAAGGTCGCGCGGCGGCCGGCCGCTTTCCCGCCGGCCGCCTGCCCGCATCTCCCTCCCCGGACTCCTCCACCCCCCCCCCGCGGAACAGATGCGTCTGGCCTGCAAGCCCGGCACTTGTCCGAGGTGCCGGGCTCATTTTTGAAAAAATCAAACGGCCAGCGATCGGGTGAAGGCAGCGCCTCCTTAACGGGAGGAGGAGGCCTGCACTTCCCCAGCCTGCCGCACCGCATCGGGTGCCGCAGCGCCGGATTAGCGCCGCAATGCGGCACTCAGCGCCCATTGGGAGGCACTCACGCCCGCCAGTAGCGCCGGCAGCCGTCTGGGCGCGGCGCTACTGAATTTTTGGCGCGCGCAAGGGAATTAGCGCCGGCGCTAAATTTCCGGCGCTAAAGCCCTGGCGCGGCGTCAACTCAATTTCTAGGCCAATGTGTTTGAGTTCCATAATTGCACTTGGGTCCTACATACATCATAGGACCCCAATTTGCATACATTAATCAGACTCCCACCTGTTTCCAGTGGAATCCTATTTCCTGGCCTGCTCCAAGATCATGGCTGGCTGAATGTCAGTGGGAACGGAGTGGTAAGTCCTACACTTTGATTTTGGTCTTGGTACAGCTCCGTGACCCCGGACGGCAGAAGGACCAAATTCAGCCCCATTTTCTCTTACTCCTTGATTGTTGTGCGTTTCCCTGTTAATCACAAGTTCCTGATAGCTCCGTTGAAATTAACAGTAGCAGGCCTGAACCAACATCCAACTTTTCTGTGGTGCAGTGTAAACAAATGCCTTACACCAGTCCAGAATCATTTTTAGCTCATGTACATGACTTCTCTTGAAGATAAAAAGAAATGTTTTTTTTCTATTTTTTCCATCTTAGTGATATTTCTAAAGCAAAAATTGATGATTTGGAAACCATTATGGTTGTGATACTTCTTTGGGTTTGCATCCATGTATTCCCTTATGCCTCTGAAGTGCCTTGGGAGGCTTTTCTATATTAACGGAGCTAGATAAATGCAAAATGTTGTTGCTGATAGTTTGCACATAATCATCCCTAATAAGAGTTGATTATTTGTGAACGATCTTTGAGCATTTGGAATAATTAAACAGCCTTGTGAAAATCATTAATGTGTTAATGAAAGGGCTTAAGATGAAAACAAATGCAAGAGGAAAAATCTTAATCCAAAAATAATTGATGCTTTTCTCTGCTATTAAACTTGCACTTTTCAGCTATATTTTGCATAATAATGATCGGATAACCTGTATTGTTTTTAAAATACTTCTTTCTTCTACATGCTTTGGAAATTATGGGGTTGATAGTGGAATGTTTGATGCCTATAATGCAGTTTGATGTCTGTCCTCATGCCCTGCCTTATGGGGTTCTGAAGCCAAGTCATTTGAGGTCCAGTCATAGCAATCATTAAGGAAGTTAGTGTTTCAAACTTTGACCAAAAGGACATCCACTGCAGAGGTGAGAGTGACTGCCCTTGGCGTCAAGGCAGCATTTGACCGTGTGTGGCATCAAGGAGCCCTAGTAAAACTGAAGTCAATGGGAATCGGGGGGAAAACTCTCCACTGGCTGGAGTCATACCTAGCACAAAGGAAGCTGGTTGGGGTTGTTGGAGGCCAATCACCTCAGCCCTAGGACATCGTTGCAGGAGTTCCTCAGGGTAGTGTCCTAGGCCCAACCATCTTCAGCTGCTTCATCAATTACCTTCCCTCCATCATAAGGTCAGAAGTGGGGATGCTCGCTGATGATTGCACAATGTTCAGTTCCATTTGCAACTCCTCAGATAAAGAAGCAGTCCATGCACGCATGCAGCTAGACCTGGATGACATTCAGGCTTGGGCTGATAAGTGGCAAGTAACATTCACGCCACACAAGTGCCAGGCAATGACTATCTCCAACAAGCAAGAGTCTAACCACTGCCCCTTGACATTCAACGGCATTACCATTCCCGAATCCCCCACCATCAACATCCTGTGGGGTCACCACTGACCAGAAATTTAACTGGACCAGCCACATAAATACTGTGGCAATAAGAGCAGGTCAGAGGCTGGTTATTCTGCGGCGAGTGTCTCACCCTCTGACTCCCCAAACCCTTTCCACCTTCTACAAGGAACAAGTCAGGAGTGCGATGGAAAACTCTCCACTTGCCTGGATGAGTGCAGCTCCAACAACACTCATGAAGCTTGACACCATCCAGGACAAAGCAGCCCGCTTGATTGGCACCCCATCCACCACCTTCAACATTCACTCCCTCCACCACCGGCGTACCATGGCTGCAGTGTATACCATCTACAAGATGCATTGCAGCAACTCGCCAAGGCGTCTTCGACAGCACCTTCCAAACCCGCGACCTCTACCACCTAGAAGGACAAAGGCAGCAGGTGCATGGGAACACCACCATCTCCAAGTTCCCCTCCAAGTCACACGACATCCTGACTTGGAAATATATCGCCGTTCATTCATCGTCGTTGGGTCAAAATTCTGGAACTCCCTCCCTAACAGCACTGTGGGAGTACCTTCACCACACGGACTGCAGCGGTTCAAGAAGATGGCTCACCATCACCTTTTTAAGGGCAATTAGGGATGGGCAATAAATTCTGGCATTGCCAGCGATGCCCACATCCCATGAACGAATAAAAAAAAGGTTGTGGGGTGTTCATACTCTCCATGGTGCATCTCAGTCAGGTGGTCATGCAGCATGGAACAACTCTGGGTTGTGGACTTTCCTACAGATGTTTCCAAACTTTACAGGTTGTTTGGCACACTCTGGACACAATTTCGTCAGCCGTGGCGAGTCTGGTGTGGCCGGAGTAGACAGCGGTCTCAAACCTCGCTCCCGCCTTCATCCCGCCTCCTCCAAGTGATTTTGCCCTGATTGGAGTTGTTAAGCCTGACCTGCGAGGTTCCCGACCAATTAAAAGGAAGCGGATCTGATGACGTCATTTGATGACTTGTCATCAGCCAGTTTCCTTAAAGGGACCACGGTCACATTGATTTTGACAAATGTGCTGTCAGTGTTCTGCAGCATTGAGCTGCTGCAAACACTGACAAGCCCTGCACAAAGGTGCACAGCTGCACCCAGGCTCTCCCAGTAATCCCTCCTATGGAGGGAGTCACAACACGCAGGGAGGTTCTCTTCCCTTCCAATGAGCGGAAGAGACCTCCCCAGGAGATCAACACAGCCTGGTTGCACATTGCACAGGAGGGCACAAGCAGGGATGTCATCAGGAGGACCAAGCTGCAGTGGCGCAAACCTTTCAATGATCACAGTAGATCACAAAACATTACTGCAAATCCACACTGAACCTCATCCTGCTGTACCACTCATCACATCCCCATCACTCTGCCTTCCCTACCCTACTCCTGCACATTCTTACTCACAGCAACTTACCTTGCACCTCCACCCAAGTGTAGGCACTTGGGTGCTTTAGCCAATGTTCGTGTAAAGTATCTGTCGATGTGTTGTCAAGCATTGAGTTGCAGTGAATGGTGAGACGTAACATCACCACCCCCTCCCCCCCAATGGTGATGAGTGTGAAAGGAATGGCTTGGGCATTGTAGGGGTGCTTTATGGTGCTGGTGTGGGGTGGTGCCAACCTGGTGCATCATGTGGCAGCCAGGGTGTACAGTGTTAAGTGAAGTAAATCTGGGCATGGTGAGGCCATCACTGGCATCAAAGGCAGCAATGTGCATGGGTGATGATGCCCTGTGTCCAGTGCAGCATCAGTTGATTGCGGAGAAGTTGATTGGTGTGGATGTTGGTGCTGGTGTGCCCGGTGATGTTGGTGTTTGGGCTGATTGTGTTGGGAATCTGAGGGCCAAGGTGAGATTTTTTCAAGGGCACCGATGCTGATGGAATAGATGGCAGGTGAGGTTGAGATGACAGAAACGATCTGTCAATGGTGAGGGGTTGTTCCAATGAGGTGACACTGGATAGAGAGTTTGCTCTAAACACTTACAACCGGCATAAAGCTCAATCTGTCTTCTAAATGCAGTAACAGCTTCTAACCTTGGAAAGTGAAGACCTATGAAATGAGAGCTTTCACAGACCAATTGCAGCTGTCAGGTTAGTAAATCATTCCATGCTGACACAACACCCGGCCTACTTACCTGACCCGATCCCCGTGCTCTGGGAAACTCATTAAAAACCTGGTAAAATGGTAAGTACATGGCAAAATCCTTCTTAACTACCTTTTAACAAGCTTTTAAGTATCTAAATTGGCTAACCTGCCGCTTGGTGTCGGGTCTGTTCAGGAATGACAGACCCAACACTTGGGAAACTGACAAGGAGGCGGGTTTACAGTGGCATACCGACCCGCTGTCAATCTTACTGATTTTGACAGCAGACCCGCCTCCAAACCCGCACTCTGAGTACCGACAAAATTCTGGCCTCTGAAATGATAAGCTACCAAAGTGCATTTGTAGGCAGGCACTGTGAGGTCTGAATTCCTAGGATCAACAGTTAAAGAAAAGAAAATGAAAGACTTGCATTTATATAGCACCTTTCATGACTACCGGACGCCTCAAAGTGCTTTACAATCAATGAAGTACTTTTTGAACTCTCGAGCTGGCCTTCTGCCCAGCAGGTTTCAGCTCCTGCAAATCTACATGCATTTTCTCCTCTTCACTCTTGCTCTGTGCTTCATCAACTGATCTCTGCAGCTATTCACTAAATGACTACCCCCTCCCCGCAAACCCCCCCCCCTCTGGTATGTATATATCCGAGCTGATGCTTGCTACTGCAGGTGTGGATGATAGAAGGAGGTGAGTTGAATCTGTACATTTGGCTCAAACACCTCCTTCCCTTGGATACCTGGAAGAACAGGAGAACATATTTTAGACTGCTGGTCGTAAGACACCCACTTTAAACAGAATTTTGCATGGCAAGACATTGTAGTGCTATGCTGAGGTGAGCTGAGCCTGTTCCGCCATTCAGTTAGATAATGGCTGATCTGTACCTCAAATCAATTTTGTCCAACTTTGTTCCATATCCCTTGATATCCTTCCCTAACAAAAATCTATCAATCTCAGTC
The DNA here is from genome assembly GCF_052327205.1 of Somniosus microcephalus. NCBI lineage: Eukaryota > Metazoa > Chordata > Chondrichthyes > Squaliformes > Somniosidae > Somniosus > Somniosus microcephalus. Next base: position 165,167,688 of record NC_140995.1, on the reverse strand, counting down.
TTGAAAATTTCAATTGACCTAGCATTCACATTCTGTTGGAAGAGAGATTTCCAGATTCCCGCTATCCTTTATGTGAAAAATTGCTCCCTGATTACACTCCTAAAAAGCCTAGCTCTAATTTTAAGATTATGGCCTCTTGTTCTGGATTCCCCCACCAGAGGAACTAGTTTCTCTGTGTCTACCTTATCAAATCTCTTGATTATTTTAAAGACTTTGGTTAGATCACGCCCTCAACCTTCTAAATAAAGGGAATACAAGCCAAGTTATGAAACCTGTCCTTATAATCTAACCCTTTAATCCCTGGTATAATTCTGGTGAATCTGCGCTGTGCTCCATCAAGGCCAGTTTTCTCTTTCATTCCAAATACTTCTTTTCTCTTTCTATAATGCCTGAGTCCAAGACTTGAATACTGCTCCCAAAACTACTGATCGGCTTCCATCAGCTTGTTACATGATATGCGATCTCTCTCTGACCTCTAGCCTATACCTCACTCTCTCTATCCAAACCCTTCCTATCTTTCTCTATTTTATCAATGCCAGTATGGTCATGCTCCTCTGAACCTTCTTCCCTTGTTCTTTCTAAGTGCCCATATGTCATCCTACATACTTTTCCTCTGCCCTACATCAAACTGTGTTCAATTTAAGACAATCAACATTCTAATGCTCTAAATCATTCTTTCTCAGAACCTCAGAACTGTGGGACTCCTTACCACCTTCAGTCTTTCCTTCCTCGTATAATCTTCAGGCAAAAGAATAGGCCCTGCATCCAATCCCTCTCCAATTGGAGGATCAGAGAGGGGCAGGCAGCAAAGACCAGAGGACCCATGGTAATTCTATTTTGTTCTTCCAGGGATAGGATCAGTGCTGGCAGCAATCCAGAAACAGCAGCCAGAAGGTTTTGGCGCTGGTGGCCAATCCTGCTGCTGCAGGTTGCTCAGGCTTTCAGCAAGAGCAGTATTAGCATCCATTTCCCAGCATAAGTCCCTGTCAGAGAGCATGCCTCAGGTGCACTCCACTTGCCCGGTACCCAGGCGCAAGATAAAAGGAAAGTTGTCCCTGATAAGTCTGATAAATCTGGGGTCAGTTTAAGTTCACCAGCTTTAGTTAAATGAGTAGAAATTTAGGAAACTATATGACTCATTTACTTTATTCTGCCCATATTTTAAATGTCTTTTAAGTTAATCAAAGCACAAACATTAACATGAATTTATTTAAACAATGCAATCTATTTTTTGGCGTAGGTACCCTCATTAATTTTAAGCTGGTATTTGTTCATGATTTTAAGACACAATGCATCTGCTATTATTCTGAACATCAAAGACAGTTTAAAAACAATACCTATTAAATTAATATGCATCAAGGATCTTACATCTGAAAATCAAGCCAATGAATAGAGATGGTTTAGAAAAAAAGAACCAACATTAGCAGGAAAATGCAAAAATGCAACATAAAAATACTTGCATGGGCTTGTCTTCAGTCAGCGAGACTCAGTCTGAGATGGAAATGCACTGTGTAGTGCACTTTAGTTTCAGTTAATAGACAGACCTGCTTTCATCTTGCTGCTTTATGCACGGTGGCTTCTTTCTTTGCTTCACTTGTGGCACGTAAGTGCCTACTGTATTTTATGTCCTTACCTGCTCGAGAGCCCCGAGAAAGTGTGCCATCAGCAGTCGGCCTGTTTACAGAACATGATGCAAATGAGAAATTAGCACTCCTGAGATGCACTTAGGTACATTTGCAAAACTGTAAAAAAAAAGTGCAATCATTGATCTGGATACTGCGGAGGAGAATTAGAGAGATGCATAAAATATTAATGCATTCTTTTGTGCCTGTTTGAATGTTTATAAAATCAGTTTGAAGAGTATGCACATAACCGTTCAGGAATAGAATGTAAGGGTGGCTGTCAGACTGTTACTGGACAGAGTTCTTGTGTTCTGCACTGAAAACATTGCAGGTCTTGACATTTTAACCAGAAATGATATAAAAGTATTTTGAAGAGAAGCTCTATCTTAAATGCTACATTACAAATGTTCTGAAAATTTGAGTTGCATAACATCTTATTGTTGGTCTCATTATGTACAGAACAGTAGCATCATCTTTTCCTGTTTAAATTGTATTGATGCCTACCATATGTGTCAGCCTTGGCTAAGCGGTACCACTCTCACCTCTGAGTCAGAAGGTTGTGGGTTGAAGCCCTACTCCAGAGACTTGAGATCATAGTCTAGGCTGACACTTCAGTGCAGTACTGAGAGAGTGCTACACTGTTGGAGGTGCTGTCTTTTGGATGTAACGTTAAACTGAGGGCCTGTCTGCTCTCTCAAGTGGGTGTAAAAGATCCCATGGCACTATTCAAAGAAGAGCATGAGAGTTCTCATCAGTGCCATGGCCAATATTTATCTCTCAACCAATATCACTATAACAGATGATATTGTTTGTGAAACCTGGCTGTGCACAAATTGGCTGTTGTGTTTCCCTGCATTGCAACAGTGACTACACTTCGAAAGTACTTCATTGGCTGTAAAGCACTTTGGGACTTCCTGAGGCTGTGAAACATGCATTTCTTTCTTTTGCCTTGATGATTCCAGGTATTATTTATTCATTACATGGAAAATAGCATTAATGTATTCATTAGGTCAAAGCAAACCATTTTAAAGTTGGTAGGGACATAAGTACAATTTGATAGACATTAAGGGCCATATTTTCTTTTTTTTTAATAGTGTTGAATGCACGTTATTCGTGGATTTTTAGAACCCACAAATAAACTGGTGTGGGCATGATTTTACAATGAGTTGGGTGACTTCATGCAACAGGATTTCATGAACAGGTAATCAGTTAATCACAATGTAATTGTAAATAGTCAATAGACATTGGTCTGGATCATGGCCTGGACCCCAGAAGAAAAAAGGTCATCATTTTAATGTTGTTTTTAATGCAAAGGGATGTGATTAGGGGCATTGGTTTCCTTTCCTGGGGGTGGGGTAATAGGCTGGCACCCCTCCACGTCTGGCAGTGGATGGCTAATTTTTCAGCCTTTGTGGGAGCTTGGCACCTTACATGTGCCCCTAATGGCATAGGCGCCTGCCATTCATGTATTAATGAAATACTGGAGGTCCCAGGCAGGCACATCCTGGCAAGGAGGTGACCACTGTGGATATTCTGCCCAATCAACTCAGCGTCAAATACTCCGCAGATCTAAAGGCAGCTCCAGAACAATTTGCATAATTTAAGAAGAAAGCAAGAATCAGAATGCAAAGTTGCAGCACAGAATTAATATAGAAATGAAGGAGAGTGATAAACACAGATAGATGCAGAATGGCTGTATTTATACAAAGACAAAAGAAACATTGAAGTATTAAGGAAAATAGTGCAAGTGGAAGTTGCAGGCTAATGTAACATACATATCTTGATGGCAAAGAGAATTTATTGCAAAAAGGATTTTCCATGGACCAAATCACCATGTTTTACCTTTATATTTAAATGCAAAATCATAAACAGGTGGGAAAGAGTAGAACCAGTGATGGATCCTACCAGAAGAAGCCTTTAAGTAGAGTAAACAGGGAATTGTGGGATTATAAGGAAGAAGGCTCTGAAAGGCATGGATCCTGGTCTTTGTTATGGGCACCATGATGAAACATTAGAGAAGAGAAACAAGGTGCACAGTTAATAACCAGGAAGATTATGGAAAGCTCAGGAGGGAATTGAAAAAGTTAATATGGGAGGGTGATTGGGCAGAAACATGGCAAATGCACTATAATGTGGATAAATGTGAGGTTATCCACTTTGGTGGCAAAAACAGGAAGGCAGATTATTATTTGAATGGCAATAGATTGGGAGAAGGGGAAGTGCAAAGAGACCTGGGTGTTATTGTGCACCAGTCGCTGAAGGTAAGCATGCAGGTGCAGCAGGCGGTTAAGAAGGCAAATGGTATGCTGGCCTTTGTAGCAAGAGGGTTCGAGTACAGGAACAAGGATGTCTTGCTACAGTTGTACAGGTCCTTGGTGAGACCGCACCTTGAGTATTGTGTGCAGTTTTGGTCACCTTACCTGAGGAAGGACATTCTTGCCATGGAGGGAGTGCAGCAAAAATTCACCAGGCTGATACCTGGGATGGCAGGAATGACATATGAGGAGAGATTGTGTCGATTGGGCTTATACTCACTGGAGTTTAGAAGATTGAGAGGGGATCTCATCGAAACCTATAAAATTCTGTCAGGTCTGGACAGACTAGATGCAGGAAGGATGTTTCGGATGGCCGGGGAGTCCAGAACCAGGGGTCATAGTCTAAGGATAAGGGGTAAGCCATTTAGGACTGAAATGAGGAGGAGCTTCTTCACCCAGAGAGTGGTGAACCTATGGAATTCTCTGCCACAGAGGGCGGTGGAGGCCAGTTCATTAAATATATTCAAGAAAGAGTTGGATATATTTCTTGAGGCTAAAGGGATCAAGGGATATCAGGAGAAGGCAGGGACAGGGTACTGAATTTGGATGATCAGCCATGATCTCATTGAATGGCGGAGCAGGCTCGAAGGGCCGAATGGCCTACTCCTGCTCCTATCCTATCTTCTATGAAAGAGAGGTTACAAGAAAAGATTAGCAGGCAACATTAAATTAAATCCTAAAACATTTTATGAACATATAAAGTATAAACTGTTTGCTATGGAAAAAGTTGGGCCTATTAAAGACCCAAAGGGAAATCTTCATGTGGAGGCAGAGGACATGGCAAAAATATTAAATAAATACTTTACATCTGTCTTCAAAAAGGAAGCGGATGATGTGAAGGTTACACTAAAAGAGAGGGAAGTTATAGACAGGATAATAATAGATAGAGAAGATGTACTAAAAAGATTTGCATTACTGAAAGTCGGTAAGTCACCTGGTCCAGATGGAATGGATCCTAGGCTGCTGACAAAAGCAAAGTTAGAAATAGCAGAGGCATTGGCCACAATCTTTCAATCCTCATTGGATACAGGAGTAGTGCCGAAGGACTGGAGGGTTGCTAATGTTATACTACTATTCAAGAAAGAGGAGAGGGATAACCCAGGCAACTACAGGCCAGCCAGCCTAACATCAGTGGTGGGGAAGTTATTGGAAAACATTATCAGGGACAAAATAAATTTTCATTTGGAAAGGCATGGGTTAATCAAGGATATGGATTTGTTAAATGCAAATCATGTCTGACGAACTTGATTGAATTCTTTGATGAGATAACAGAGAAGGTTGATCAATGTAGTGCAGTAGATGTTGTATATATGGACTTTCAGAAGGCATGTGACAAAGTGCCACACAGGAGGCTTATTAAGAAGATGGAAGTCCATGGAATTAAGGGGAATGTGGCGGTATGGATACCAAATTTGCTCAGTGACAGGAAGCAGAGGGTAGTGGTGGATGGATGTTTTTCAGACTGGGAGGTGGTTTGCAGTGGTGTCCCACAAGAGTCAGTTTTGGACCTGTGGTAAACCACTGTTGTTGTTGTTGTTGTTGTTGTTATTACACACTGTTGTACCTATGCATGCCTCAACATGTCTCGGCTGGCTCCACCCACACAGGCCCAGGTATAAAGGTGATTGACCTGCAGCCCCCTGCCTTCTTGGAACCCAGTCAACCACGAGAGACATGCTCTGTTCTTTGCTAATAAAAGCCTTTAGTTACTCTCTTAACTCTCAGTCTTTTATGAGTAATTGATTACTCCTTGCAATTTTTATAAACTACCTAGATTTGGGTGTAGGGACCAGCATTATATAGTTTGCAGATGATATGAAACTTGGCAAAGTAGTAGATCATGATGAGGATAGTTATAGGCTTCAGGCTGACCTAGACAGGATGGTGAAATGGGCAGCAGCATGGCAGATAGAGTTCAATGTGGAGAAGTGTGAAGTGATGCATGTTGGGAGGACGAATATGGAAGGACAGTATATTATAAATGGCGTGAATTGAAAAGTGTAGATGAGCAGAGAGACCTTGGTGTCCATATACACAAATCCTTAAAGGTGGCAGGGCAAGTTGATAAGGTGGTCAAAAAGCATATGGGTTACTTGTTTTTATTAATAGAGGAATAGAATATAAAAGCAAAGAGATCATGTTAGAACTTTATAAATCATTGGTTACACCTCAGCTGGAGTATTGTGGACAATTCTGGGCACCACATTTGAGAAAAGATGTAAAGGCATTAGAAAGGGTACAGAGGAGGTTTACCAGGATGTTACCAGGGATGAGGGACTTCAGTTATGAGGAGAGGTTGTGTAGGGGTTCACAAAATCCCCTCAGCCCCCGAAGATCGGGAAATATTAATCCACATCGTGGACGAAGACTTTGTGTGATTTAAATTGTCTCTGGGTTGGACAATGTTTTAAAATATGCCCAGAACCGCAAAAGGCTGCATTAAGCAGCCTGTGAGATAAGCAGCACTTGGACACTGGAATCAAAGGACTTTGTAAAAATCGCACACTTTAAGATAGTACATTTTATTAAAGAAAAGGATGTACTCTTGAGTTTTGAACCTCATGGAAACAGAATTTTCAGCAGGAAAAAGGACAGACAGGCCATTAGTATTTGAATGGAGTCCAAGCTGTCAATCACCCTGTGGTATTGGGTGGGTCAGGCAACCTACAAGCTGTTTGTTTACACTGGGGAGTAGCCCGTTTGAATCTGCCAATCAAAGGCAGTTCGGGAAGCCCCTCCCTGCAGAGACAATCAATTTGTTTACAGAAACTGCTACAAGGATGTTTGCACAAGGAGTAACCACTTGAGACTGCAGTCTCAGTTGACCACAGACAATGGGTTTCTGTTTACATAGTAATACAACTCCATTCAAACCCATCAGGCTGAATGAAGACACATTCAAAACCGCAGCTATCACAGAAGAGACACTTAAACTGAGAAGAGGAACAGTTTAAAATTGAATGGGTTTGAATCACCCATTACTGGACAATGGGGACAGTTGGATCCCTTTTGTTTTAGCCCAGAAACTTCCGGATCTGGGCGGGAACATTTGGGCCCCAAAATTGGAGTATAAGAGATAGCTTCTCAGAGGCATCTCTCTCTCTCTGGCTTGCCTCCGTGTGCCTTCTACAGCGTGGGAGTCTGTCTGAAGAAGTAAGAACACCAGCAGTTTACTTTTAAAACACTGGGGTGTTTCTTTACTTCAGGGCAGTGAAGATCTAAGTTTCGCAGGGCACGGAGCTGGCATTGCAGTGGTGAGCATATATTTTTCTGGCCTTCCACAAGGTGACTTAGGATAGGCTTAGGGGTGGGAGTAAAGTGGGGATTTCGTTAGAATTGTATTTTAGTCGATTTCCCTCGTTGTGTCCGTTTTTTTCCTCCCCTATTTAAGTAATTTTACCGTGATTATTCTGATCGTTTGGTGTAGTTTCTTTAGTTTTAATAAAATTTGACTTTCTTGCATCCAGACCATTTGTCCGTTTTTAATATATCATTAATTATAAGTTCCTCCAGTCAGAACTGGAAGGAGGGGTTAGCGATTCGAAACCGCAGATTGGAATTGGTCACAGATAAAGGCAAAGGCTGCCTGACCAGGTAAATTACCGTAAACCAGGTAAAGGATGCCCCCTACAAATTGACGACCACGGCAGGACTGGAGGCAGTTTTTGATATGATAAGTGGTCTGGATCTGGAGAAAGCATCAGCTCTTGCTTTTCTTGCTTTTAGTCTGTGGGTAGCCCTGCAGAACTTAGCGGCAGCGTGTAAGCTGACCTATTATGGTATAGGTGGCTGGGTTAAGAAGGGTGAGATGAGGGTGTGGGAGGAGGTTAAAGAAGCCAAGAATTGGGAGTCAGCCTTTGGAAAATGCCAGGCGGAGGTAGAACGCCTCATAAGAGAGGTGAATGAGGCCAGAGATAGTGGGATGAGGGTGCGGGAAGAAAATGCGCGCCTCACACTAGAGGTCACGAAATGTCATGCAGAGATAGAGTGCCTTGTGCAGGAAGTCACAGAGGCTAGGGACAGTGAGATGAGGCTACAGGAGGAAAGCGCACACCTCACCCAAGAAGCTAGTGAGGGCAAAAGCCACGCGAGGCACAAGATAGAGTTCCTAAAGTGCCAAATTACAGAAGCAAGGAGGAATGAGATGAGACTGCGGGAAGAGAATACCCGCCTCACCTTAGAAGTAACAGAGCAGGAGGAAATGGTTAGGGAGGTAAAGGCAGCTTATAAGCTGGCCTGCGACCAAAGGTTTAGTGGAGCAGATCATACCCCATGTAACAGAAAGATAGAGAGTTTGGGTATGGAGTTATTAAGGACTAAAGGGATGGTATGTCTCATAAGTCCGAAGGGAAGTCCGTCGGACAGCACCAGCAGCCCAAATCAAACCGCCCCACAGGCAGCACCCAGAACAGAGCTGGCTAGGGAATTAGAGATCCCAAGACAGCAGCCCACAGCTCCGAGTTTTGAGGAGCTCTGGCAGCAAGAAGGGGTGGACAATGGGGTGGTAGGAGAACGCCAGCAGGTCCCGCTAGGCAGGCGGGGATCATGACCAGTGTACCCCCTCCGACAACGGAGGTACCGTCCGCCCGTGAACGATAATGACCCAGGGGCTGTTCAGCATACCTATCTGGTAACCTATGATACCCCACAGCTCAGAGGCCTGGTGAAACATATTCCCCTGCTCTCCAAAAAGGGAGACCCCTCAGTGCACTTCCAAGGGATAGAACAGGCAGCCTGTGTTAACGGCTGTGATGACGAGGAGAAAGCCAAAATGTTGCTTTTCTCTGTAGATAGTAATCTCTATCAGACCCTTTCAGATGAGGCTAAGAGAAGGCAGAAGGGTTTTGAGGACCTAAAGGCGGAAATACTGGAAGCCATGGGTGCGAATGACGGCAGTCCGTTCGATCGCATAGGGAAAACACTGTAGAAGGAAGGGGAGACCCCACAGGCATTTGCAGACAGGCTGTGGCCAGTCTACAACAGCACGTGTACAGGGGGACAAAATAGGGCACACCTGAACCCGCAGCAGCGGACCCAATGGCTTTGTTGCCTGGTGTCCAATTGCCTGCCCCAGATAAAAGCAAAGGCTGATACTTGGTTTGACCACCGAGACCCCCTAGCAACCGAAGAGACTGTAATCCGGCAGCTCATGGTAGCATATAGGAACGGTAGGAATAGTGGGACCCCCCAGCAAAAGGGTAAGGTCCACGAGGTTAAACCTGGGGCTCAATATAAGAAAGAGTGGTGCCAGGAGGGGAGCCGTCCCTCCCAGAACAAGGTCACTTGTTACAGGTGCAGGGAGGAGGGCCACTGGCGCAGGGATTGTAAAAAGCCTGGGAGAGACGATAAAACCAGGACCCCCGCAGCCCCAACTCAGAAGGCAGAGACAGAAACTCCTCCCGATACAGTCGAGTCCATCATGGAGTCGATAAAATCTTTCCTCATGGCCAATCAGGGAAAGGTAGCAGCCATCAGTGGTGCTGCAGCCCCCTCGCCCACCTCTGCCTCCCCACAATGACTGGAGCCCGCGCAGCCTGTCCGTCTGTGTAATCTCCGGTACGATGAATGGAAGAGACTGCTCGTACAGATGGAGGTAGAGAAGGTTACAGGGACTTATCTATTAGATACGGGGGCATCATGCACCGTGATCCATATGGATAATCTCACCACCTCACCTCTGTCTGACGGGGTTCCATATATACTATCGGGATTCACCGGTCAGGAGCAGGCGGGGGCATACTCCAGACCCCTCTCAGTCCATCTGGGCACGCTCCAAACTAAGTGGACGTGCATCCTGGCAAAGTGGAATAAGGAGGAAGGAAAGGGGACCCTAGGAGCCGACTTCCTGGTGGGCCACGGGATCCTCGTGGATCTCCGCAACCATTGCCTTTGGGGGGCTAGCACAGACAGGGAAGAAGGTGTAATGGTCAACCCGGCCAAGGAGGGTAAGGGGACCTTGTGTACTGTGAAGCCCAAAGAAGGTTACGACCTTGGGCTCATGGTAAATGGGGTCGTGGAGGCACTGCAGGCAGTCGTGCAGGCAAACCTCACAGCCTTTGCCACCCATAAACACGACTGCGGGAGGATCACAGGGTTTGAGGTTAAAATAGACCGGGACCCCATGGCCCAACCACAGAAGCAGTACAATTTCCCCAAGGAGGCAGAACCCGACATGGAGGCAGCCATCACCTCCTTAGTTAAACATGGAGGCCTAGAAATTGAGTTTTGGCTTAGCCAGGGCTTTAGCGGCGGAAGTTAGTGCCGGCGCTAAGTCCCCCTGCGCGCGCCAAAAATTCAGCAGGGCCGCGCCCAAACGGCTGCCGGCGCTACTGAAGGGTCTTTGCGGCGGTAAATCGGCGCTAACTGCCGTTTCGCGCCGCAATTCCGGCGCTGCGGCACCCGATGCGGTGCGGCAGGCTCGGGAAGTGCAGGCCTCCTCCTTCCCTTAAGGAGGAGCTGCCTGCACCCGATCGCGGCCCGCGAAAATCTTTTAAAAAATGAGCCCGGCACCTCGGACAAGTGCCGGGCTTGCTTCTGTTCCGGGGGGGGGGGGGGAAGTCCGGGGAGGGAGCTGCGGCCAGGCGGCCGGTGGGAAAGCGGCCGGCCGCCGCGGGGCCTTTAATGCGCCGGCGCAAAGACTCGTAAGACTCTGTTGCCAGAGTCTTAGTTGCGGCTGTCACGGGCGAGGCGGCCGCAACTGAATTTCGGCGCTGGGGCCCGTCGGCATGGCAACCGGGACGCTGCGCACACCGATGACGTCATCGGTGCCGGCGCAGCGCTACCGGTCTACCGCGGCGTAAGGGCCCCAGGCAATTTTGGCGCCGGCGCCAAATGCAGCGCTAGGCCCTCTAGCGCCGCAAAATCGGCGCTAAGGGCACTCAATTTCTAGGCCGGAGTGTTGAGGCCCATAGCCACTCATGTTAATTCTCCGCTTTGGCCGGTTAGGAAACTGGACAATTCATGGAGAGCCATGGTGGACTATCGGGTGCGCAACAGCAATATCCCCGCATGTGCCCCCACAGTAGAAGCAATGGCTAATCATATTAGCAGTATTCCAGCATCCGCGAACACATTCACGATGCTGGACATTTCGAATGGGTTCTGGTCCATCCCTTTAAAACGGGAGGACCAATATAATTTTGCCTTCACCTTTAAGGGACAGCAGTATACCTGGACCTGTCTGCCACAGGGTTTCCACAACAGCCCCAGCATCTTCCACCAATGCATGAAGGATAGTTTAAAGGAGTTCAGTCAGCCCACTCAGTTACTGCAGTATGTGGATGACCTGCTCTTATTTACCGACTCGGTCATCTTATGTTCATTAATAAATAGACATTCTTATTATGAACACAGCTAGCTTTTGCTAGACACTTTTATTGAGCACATGTGGACTAGGTACAGTATCTGTAGAGGCTTCCATCTTGACTGCTGCCTTGTGGGTAGCCTAGCGCCTCATGGGTAATGTAGTCTTGATATACATACAGCTGGGTAGTGTAGCCTTATACATACAGCTATATACAGCTCTACACAGCTCTACGGCTCCACCTAGTGTCCACTATAGAATGACATGTTATTGATCATTACAGGTCGGGGAGCATGGCCCACTGCTGGCTGAGCTGCTGGAGCTGCTGCAGAGAAAGGGGTTTAGAGTCAACCCCAAGAAGGCGCAGATCGGTCAGCAAGAAGTTAAATTCCTGGGTCTGACTGTCCGCACAGGAGAGAGGGCCATAGATAAGGCAAGGAGGGAAGCGGTCCAGGAGTTACCAATTCCCAATTCAGTAAGAGGGGTGAAAACTACCCCGGTGCACAAAGTGGTTCCACGCCAACCAATGTAAATTGTATAAATCTGACCATACAAGTTCAAGTTCACAGACTGTAAAGACAGGCACTGTGGCTTGTTTCAAGGGAAAAGTTGTCCGGCCCACCAATTGGAACACTTCCCCGCCCCAGTGGGACCTAAGTTTTGGCCAAAGTTTAAATTTGAACCAGTTATCCAGTTCAGAAACAGAGAAACAGCTGCCTGAGAGTAGAAATCTGCAGGCTGCTGCGAGTTCATTCACAAAAGAGACTGCCCGCGCATGCGTAGTCGCTGGTCTGGAGACAGGGATTCCCCAGTCTTTTGAACAGGAGGTTCATGCAGGCGCAGTCGTGCGCCTGAGGGGAGAGGTTTCCCAACACTGGGTTCGCGCAGGCGCAGTTCCCCAGCTTGTGACCCCAGCGGCTCCTCTTCAGTTTTCCTGCGCAGGCGCAGTCGCCTGTTTGGAGACAGAGGTTTCACAGCCTCTGCTGGGGAACTCTGGGGAGGAGGTTCAAGCAGGCGCAGTTCCCCAGGCTGTGACCCCAGCGGCTCCTCTTCAGTTTCCCCGCGCAGGCGCAATCACCTGTTTGAATACAGAGGTTTCACAGCCTCTGCCGGGGGACTCCGGGGAGGAGGTTCACGCAGGTGCAGTTGCCTGCTTAAAGGGACAAGCTTCCCAGCCCGCTTCTAGAGTGGTTCCCCTATGGTGTGGGCCTCTGGGGAGGAATTCCTCTTGCAGGGGACAAATGGGAGGAGCTGGTACCAGGTTTTAGACCTGGGGAGGAAGATTTTCAGCCATCAGCAGCGGGTGGTGAGCGAATACCTGCCCCCAGTATAGGAGTGGGTAGGGAAAAGGAGACAAACCCGGAGTACCGGCAGGCTGCCAGGTATATTAAACAGTGCGGGCTGTTTGCATCAGGGGGAGAAGGTTCCCAGCCAGCTAGGGCTGTGACCCAGGCTCAGGGTCCGTCAGCCAAAGTTTCTCCCACAGAGACACCCCTCAGAAGGTCTCTTCGGGTGCCCCAGCCTAAGAAAGCATGGTCACCCACTTTACAGTGGAGTAGGGCGGGCTCCCGAACTGGGGAGAAGCTAAAGGGCAGAAGTCCCCAAACAGCAGCCATAAGCTGCCAGGGACAAGAAGCAAGAGGCAGCCCAGCTTCGCTGCAGGCAGCAGTAATCTGCGACAGTGACACCAGAGATTAGCCTGGCCGCCCGGAGACGGGCGGCATTTGTATTATTGCTTTGTGTTAAGTAACCAATGTTTATAGCTTGCTTTTAAGGTGTTTAAATTTTAAGTTTAGAATGTAACTAGTAGTTTTAAGTTTAAGTTTAAAGTTTAAGTTTATAAATGTGCCAAATGCTTGTATTTTGGTCTGAGGTCGAGGGACCCGACCATGTCTCCATCTAAGGCAGCAGGTCAGTGAGAGACCTGGCTGCATGTCCTTTTAAGTTCTTTTGCAGGAGAGTGGACAAAGGAGCAGCCCTGTTTGCCCAGCCCGAGCTGGGCATCAAATGAAGATATGGATACAGAATGTTGGGGATCACCTCGCCACTGGACAAATCCAGGAGGAGACCCCGCAGCGACCTTCGGGAGAAACTGGACAGGGTCCGGAGGAACCTGCCTACTCATCCTACACGGAAGAGATGGCCCCAGCTGGGTGAACCCAGCACTACCCTGACTGAATTTCACTTGCGGGAGACCTCGTTATTGAGGCGTCATGGTGGGGAAGCGCGGGCGCCTTGTCAGATAGGGACACATTCCCCGGGAGTGGGTGGTGATGGCCCAGGAAAGATTGTAAAGGGGAGGGGGAGACACAAGAGTCACGTGGGTGCGTTCGGGGAAGGGAGGAACTCACCCGGGGCCCACGGGCAAAGTTGGAGTGTAAGTGTGGCTGGGAAGGATGAGTGGATGGCCGGATCTGGGATCCAAGTTTGAGTGTGGGGCCAGTGAGAGCCGCCACACAGACACCCATCATTTTCTCCAGCCAGTCGAGGGCAGACTGGAGGGGGAGGGACTGGGAGTCACGTTCCCATACTCTCCGGTCTCAGTCTGTGAAACATGAGGGGTACCCTGCCTCCATAAAGGGACAAGGGAACGGCTCGGGGCTGGTGGAAAAGACTGTTCTGTAAAATACATTCTCTATATTTTAAAAGTTTAAGACCATTAAAGGGGGGGGGGTGGAAGGAACATTTACTGCCCGGGTGGGAGGAGCAATACCCACTCGAATTTTGCGACTCATCATTGACACGTGATGGTCGGGGTTTATTTCAGCATTTTGTTTCAAATGTTTAATGGACATTTTTGTATTTTGTTTTACAGTTCCAAGTGGTGCAGAGGCGTAGGACCCTCTCCGTGCTTGGAATCATTTTGATTACATTGTATAACCAAGATTGCAACATTTTGTAATGTGTTATAATGTAACAAGTGGTGCAGGGGTATGAGACCCCTTATTGTAACATTTTGTAATTGATGTATCTGTAGATGCCTACTGTATCACGGTTTTTCTTGGATTGGAGGGAAATAGACGGGTCGGGGGATCAGCGATAGGTAGCTATCGGTAAATACAGGGGATGGTTGTTTGTCGGGGGTCAGAAAATTTTGCTCACTTCTTCAAGAGGATACTACAAGCAAGTTGGGAGTATCCAAGGGAGGAATGTAGGGGTTCGCAAAATCCCCTCAGCCCCCGAAGATCGGGAAATATTAATCCACATCGTGGACGAAGACTTTGTGTGATTTAAATTGTCTCTGGGTTGGACAATGTTTTAAAACATGCCCAGAACCGCAAAAGGCTGTGTTAAGGAGCCCGTGAGATAAGCAGCACTTGGACACTGGAATCAAAGGACTTTGTAAAAATCACACACTTTAAGCTAGTACATTTTATTAAAGAAAAGGATGTACTCTTGAGTTTTGAACCTCATGGAAACAGAATTTTCAGCAGGAAAAAGGACAGACAGGCCATTAGCATTTGAATGGAGCCCGAGCTGTCAATCACCCTGTGGTATTGGGCGGGTCAGGCAACCTACAAGCTGTTTGTTTACACTGGGGAGTAGCCCGTTTGAATCTGCCAATCAAAGGCAGTTCGGGAAGCCCCTCCCTGCAGAGACAATCAATTTTTTTTACAGAAACTGCTACAAGGATGTTTGCACAAGGAGTAACCACTTGAGACTGCAGTCTCAGTTGACCACAGACAATGGGTTTCTGTTTACATAGTAATACAACTCCATTCAAACCCATCAGGCTGAATGAAGACACATTCAAAACCGCAGCTATCACAGAAGAGACACTTAAACTGAGAAGAGGAACAGTTTAAAATTGAATGGGTTTGAATCACCCATTACTGGACAATGGGGACAGTTGGATCCCTTTTGTTTTAACCCAGAAACTTCCGGATCTGGGCGGGAACATTTGGGCCCCAAAATTGGAGTATAAGAGATAGCTTCTCAGAGGCATCTCTCGCTCTCTGGCTTGCCTCCGTGTGCCTTCTACAGCATGGGAGTCTGTCAGAAGAAGTAAGAACACCAGCAGTTTACTTTTAAAACACTGGGGTGTTTCTTTACTTCGGGGCAGTGAAGATCTAAGTTTCGCAGGGCACGGAGCTGGCATTGCAGTGGTGAGCATATATTTTTCTGGCCTTCCACAAGGCGACTTAGGATAGGCTTAGGGGTGGGAGTAAAGTGGGGATTTCGTTAGAATTGTATTTTAGTCGATTTCCCTCGTTGCGTCTGTTTTTTTCCTCCCCTGTTTAATTAATTTTACCGTGATTATTCTGATCGTGTGGTGTAGTTTCTTTAGTTTTAATAAAATTTGACTTTCTTGCATCTAGACCATTTGTCCGTTTTTAATATATCATTAATCATAAGTTCCTCCAGTCAGAACTGGAAGGAGGGGTTAGCGATTCAAAACCGCTGATTGGAATTGGTCACAGATAAAGGCAAAGGCTGCCTGACCAGGTAAATTACCGTAAACCAGGTAAAGGATGCCCCCCTACAGTTGGAAAAGTTAGGACTGTTCTCCTTGGAACAGAGAAGGTTAAGAGGTGACCTAATAGAGGTTTTCAAGATGATAAGAGGTTTTGATAAGAGTAAATAGGGAAAAAATATTCCCTCTGGTGAGTGGGTCAGTAACAAAAGGTCACAGATTCAAAATGATTGGAAAAAGATCTTGAGGGGAAATGTTTTCACACAGAGAGTTGTCAGGATCTGGAACACTCTACCTGAAAAGGTGGGGTAACTGATGCCATAAATAGTTTTAAAAGGGAGTTGGACAGATATTTGAGGACGAGGAACTTACAGGGTTATGGACAAAAAGCAGGGATGTGAGACTAAGCACGACTGCTCTATCAAAGAGCCAGCACAGGCACGATGGGCCGAATGGCCTCCTTCTGTGCTCTGAGTTTCTATGAATCTATTCTATGAATCTAGGACTGGGAGAGACAAATAGCACTAGAGTAAAGAATAGTTCAGAAATAGGAAGGACCAGATAGGGGGCAAATGTCAGGCAGTCTTATATGGGTTAGGAGTGCATGTGCATAAACACGCAGTGTGGTAAATAAGGTTGGTGAGCTGCAGGCACAAGTTGCCATATGGGACTATGATATAGTGGCAATAACAGAGACCTGGCTCAAAGAAGGGGAGAATTGGGAACATAATATTCCTGGCTACGAGTTATTCAGAAAAGATAGGAAAGGAAAAAAAAAAGTGTCAGTAGTGATTAAAGAAGTTATTATAGCACTGGAGAGGGTTGATGTAGTCGAGGGGTCAAAGACAGAACCTATTTGGTTAGAATTAAGCAACAATAGAGGAGCTAGTACTCTACTGGGTGTATACTATAGGTCACCAAACAGTGGGAAGCAGATAGAGGATCAAATTTGCATGAAAGTTACAGAAAGATGGAAGAGCTATATAGTGATAATGGGGGACTTCAATTATCCTAATATAGACTGGGATAGTATCAGTGTGAAAGGTAAAGAGGGGGAGGAAGTCCTGAAATGTGTACAAGAGAACTTTCCTGATCAGTGTGTTTCCAGCCCAATGAGGCAGGAAGCAGTGCTGGATCTAGTTCTGTGGAATGAAGTGGTGTAAGTGGAGCAGGTTTCAGCAGTGGAGCATTTGAGGAACAGTGATCATAATATCATCAGGTTTAGAATAGTTATGGAAAAGGACAAGGAACAATCAAGCGTAAAAATACTTAACTGGAGGATGGAGTTGAAAAGGGATTGGAATAAAAAATTAGCAGAAAAAATGGTAATTGTACAATGGGAGGCCTTCAAAGAGGAGATGGTTCGGGTACAGAGTAGACACATTCCCACACGGGGGAAAGGAAGAGCATTTGAAACTGGAGCTTCCTGGTAATATGTGCCTTTGCATTAACAGAAAAAAAAACCCAGGGCCAATAAGGGACAAAATAAGAATATAAGAACCTAAAAACATAAGAAGTATGAGCAGGAGTTGGCCACATGGCCCCTCGAGCTTGCTCCACCATTTAATAAGATCATGGCTGATCTTTGACCGTAACTCCACTTTCCCACCCGAGCTGCATACCCCTTGATTCCATTAGTGTCTAAAAATCTATCAATCTCAGTCTTGAATATACTCAATGACTGAGCATCCACAGCCTTTTGGGGTAGAGATTTCTCCTCATCTCAGTCCTAAATGGCCGACCCCGTATCCTGAGACTATGCCCCCCCCCCCCGAGTTCTAGACTCTTCAGCCAGCGGAAACAGCCTCTCAGTATTTAACCTGCCAAGCCCTCCAAGAATTTTATACATTTCAATGAGATCATCTCTCATTCTTCTAATCTCCAGAGTATAGGCCCATTCTACTCAATCTCTCCTCAGAGAACCGCCCTCTTATCCCAGGAATCAATCTAGTGAACCTTTGTTGCACCCCCTCTAAGGCAAGTATATCCTTCCTTAGGTAAGGAGACCAAAACTGTACACAGTACTCCAGGTGTGGTCTCACCAAAGCCCTATATAATTGCAGCAAGACTTCCTTACACTTATACTGCAACACCCTTGCAATAAAGGCTAACATACCATTTGCTTTCCTAATTGCTGGCTGTACCTGCATGTTAATTTTCTGTAATTCATGTACAAGGACACCCAAATCCCTCTGAATCCCAACATTTACTAGTCTCTTATCTTTTAAAAAATAGTCTTTGTTTCCATTCTTCCTACTAAAATGGATAATTTCACACTTCTCCACATTATACTCCATCTGCCAACTTCTTGCCCAATCACTTGATGATTGTTGGAGGTCAATCATCTCAGCCCCTGGACAATGCTGCTGGGGTTCCTCAGGGCAGTGTCCTAGGCCCAACTTCAGCTGTTTCATCAATGACCTTCTGTCCATCATAAGGTCAGAAGTGGGGATGTTCACTGATGATTGCACAGTGTTCAGTTCCATTCACAGTTCCTCAGAAAATGAAGCAGTCCATGCCCGCATGCAGCAAGACCTGGACAAAATTCAGGCTTGGGCTGATAAGTGGCAAGTAATATTCGGGCCACACAAGTGCCAGGCAATGACTATCTCCAACAAGCGAGAGTCTAGCCATCGCCCCTTGACATTCAATGGCATTACCATTGCTGAATCCCCCACCATCAACATCCTGGGGGGTCACCATTGGTCAGAAACTTAAGTGGACATGCCACACAAAAATACTGTGGCTACAAGAGCAGGTCGGAGGCTGAGTGTTCTGCGGCGAGTGTCTCACCTCCTGACTCCACAAAGCCTTTCCACCATCTACAAGGCAAAAGTCAGGAGTATGATGGAATACTCTCTACTTGCCTGGATGAGTGCAGTTCCAACAACACTCAAGAAGCTCGACACCATCCAGAACAAAGCAGCCCACTTAATTGGCACCCCATCCACCACCTTCAACATTCACTCCCTCCACCACCAGCGCACCGTGGCTGCAGTGTGTACCATCTACAAGACACACTGCAGCAACTCGCCAAAACTTCTTCGACAGTACCTCCGAAACCCATTCACGTAGAAGGACAAGGGCAGCAGCCTCATGGGAACACCATCACCTCCATATTCCCCGCCAAGTTACACATCATCCTGACTTGGAAATACATCACCGCTCATTTGCTATCTTCTAATCCACGGGGACCATTCTAAAATCTAGGGAATTCTAGAAGATCAAAACCAATGTCACCACTATCTTGATAGACACTTCTTTTAAAATGTTAGGATATAGGCTATCAGGTCCAGGGGATTTGTCGACTTTTAGTTCCATTAATTTCTCCAGTACTATTTCTTTACTAATATTAATTTCTTTAAGTCCCTAGTTCTCACTAGACCCTTGTTTCCCCACTATTTCTGGAATTTTTTTTTGTCTTCTACCATGAAGGGCCTAGAAATTTGTGGCCGTCACGAAAGCAGCCGGTGCCACCGTGACTGGGGTTTAACGGCCGCTGAAAATGGTGGGGCTGGCAGGACTGAAAAATTGGCGCTGGACTAATTATCATAAGACCAGCGCTTAACTCACCATGGAAGGTCGTCCTGGTGGCGTTAGCCCCGGCAGGAGGCTTCAATGTGGCATTGCATCTACAACAGCCTTCTGTTGATTTCAGAAAGCATTGTGGGATTCTTAAATGAAAAAAATTAAAATGATGTAAAAATAGCCAGTTTTTAGCTCAACTGCCTTCTGAAACAAAATTAACATTAAAAAGAATTCCCATATGGGAGTCTTCAGCTCTTAAATCTGCATTCCCTTCCGCACCTAAAAAAATGGAAAAAGTGCTTCTGCACTAACGCAAATGGCTCAGCAAGCCAGGGAAGGAGCACCCAGGGTCTTGCACTCAGCACTACAGCTTTGTGCAGGGCGTCAACACTGCAAGACAGACCATCTACCCACGGGGTCCAGGAGGCCCTCCAGAAAGAATGATGTGGGTGCACATCACCGAGGCCATCACTGCCAGCAGTGTTGTCCCCACCCCTTGGCTCCAGTGCCCAAAGAAGCTGCATGACTTCAGTCTACTGGTCAAGGTCAGTGAATGCATCTTCAAAAGCAGTCCCCTACCAACTGCACCACTAGCCTCACACACTGCTCAATGCACGAACCCCACCCCCAATCACTCACCTACCAACAATCTGCACCAATCACGAGGCACATCTCCCATTCCTAGCCTCACCTCACCTCCTTGGAGGAGACAGTCCAGGCCAATTCTTGGCAGGAGCATGGCTGAGCCCTTGGCCAGTGGCGGGGCTGAAAGGATACAAGATGCTGGTATCTTCATACATTATCCTCCTTCTCACATGCACCTCATGCTTTCCCGCCCTCCCGTCAACACAACTCTACCCTTGTGCCTTCCTCATTTCACACACCCAAGAAATGCAGCCTGCCCAGCCAGTGGTTGACAAAGAAGAGGGAGAGGAGAGTGAAGAAGAGCAAGAAGAGAAAGATTGATTTGACACTCCCAGCCACCAGTTCCTCAAGGCCAACCAGCAAGGACATTTGCAGTGCCCCCACTACATTTGTGGCCATTTTCAGCGGCCGTTAACTCCACTGGCTAACGTGAATTTCTCCAAGTATGCTGGAATATTTGGTTCCCAACTTTGGTCTCCCTGCAACCACATCTCAGCAATGGCTACTCGATCAAACCCATTTACCTTGATTTGTGCTATTAATTCATCTATCGTGTTACAAATGCTTCGTGCATTCATATATAGCACCTGTAATTTGAACTTTTTACAATTTTTCCCTGATGTGGCCTCAGTCGATAATGTCCTATTGTAGGAATTGACGAATTCCTAACCAATAACTGAGGTCGACTCAGGAGATCAATCAAACAGGTCTTTAATGTAAGACTAAATGAGTTCAAACAGTTTGTTGAGATCGACACAGGAGAACCACGAAAACAGGTCTTAACAAGATGGAGATTCCACGAGGACTGCCCGGACAGTTACATGGTTTGCGACGTGACGTCATCGCGTTTGCCTGCGCTCTTAAAGGGGCCACGCCCCGTACATACAAACACTATATACAAAACACAGTAATGTCTAACACAATGGTACAGGCTTAGGCTGGTGTTAGAACATCATTAAAGGGAATTATATACAGTTGCCTAGAGTCATTCAGTGGCTCCGCCACATGCGCACCCCCAGAATTCACTTTAACGGACAAAGTCAAATGGTGAGGGGGTCTGAGGAGCCTGTCAGAACGACTCCTGTACTCCTGAGGCGGAGGCTGTTGGGCGGCTGGCGGTCTGGCGGGCGGTTGCACTTGGTCTGCTGTAACGGCGATGGGTGGCCGACCTCATCTCGGCGGTTGTGCTGTCTCGACGGGGCGGTTGAGGTCCAGATGTGCTGGCTTTAAGCGATCGACTGAAATGTGGTCCGGTTTACCACCGACATCTACCATGAAGGTTTAGTCCCCTGCCTCCAACACGCAGAAGGAACGACTATATAGGGCCTTGAGTGGATCCCTATGAGCATCATGGCGAATAAAGACATACACAGCCGTGTGAAGCTCCGGGGGAACGTGCGAACTCTGCAGTCCGTGGTGCGAAGTGGGCAGCGATGCGAAGCATCTGGCCGCCTCCTGGTGACTAGTAAGCTGGTCAGACGCGGACCATGGCTTCGTCGAAGCTGGCAGGAAATCCCCCAGGACTCGCAGCGGCTGACCGTACACCAGCTCCGCTGATGAAGAGCGAAGGTCTTCTTTGGGGGCCGTGCGAAGGCCTAACAGGACCCACGGTAGCTTGTCTGCCCATCCAGCGTCCTGGAGGCTGGCCCTCAGGGCGGCTTTCAGTGATCGGTGGAAGCATTCACAGAGGCCATTCGCCTGTGGGTGGTAGGCTGTGGTGCGGTGTAATTTATCACCGAGTCCTTGGGCCACTGCATTCCAGAGGTCAGAGGAAAACTGCGGTCTTCTGTCGGAAGAAATATCTGCGGGCACTCCGAAACGGGTGACCCAGGTGGAAATGAATGCCCTAGCCACGTCCTCCGAAGTAGTGGATGACAGGGGAGCCGCCTCCGGCCATCTGGTGGAGCGGTCAACCATGGTCAGGATGTGTGAAAAACCATGGGAGGGTGGGAGTGGTCCTACCAGGTCCACATTGACATGGTCAAAACGTCGCTCTGGAACTGTGAAGGTGGCCAACGGAGCTTTGACGTGGCGCTGTACTTTGGCCTTCTGGCAGACCACGCAGGTGTTGGCCCAGTCGCGGACATCCTTGTGCATGCCATGCCATACGAATTTCGCTGACATCAGCTTCTGAGAGGCCTTCATTCCTGGGTGTGACAACCCATGTATGGCGTCGAACACTTTATGGCGCCAGATGACCGGCACGACCGGGCGAGGGTCCCGTACGGAGACGTCACACAACAGCGTGGTACCTGCCGAATGGAACTTGATGCCGGCCAACTGGAGGCCAGTGACGGTTGTTCTGCAGGCTTGGACTTCTGGGTCTGAGGCTTGGTCCGCTGCCATAAGGGCGTAATCGATGCCCAAATGAACCGTATTGACGGTCGCGCGGGAGAGGCAGTCTACCACCAGGTTGTCCTTACCGGCCACGTGCTGTATATCCGTGGTGAATTCGGATATGTAGGTCAGTTGACATTGCTGTCGAGATGACCACAGTTCGGCGGTCTTGGCCATGGCAAAAGTTAGTGGCTTATGGTCCACAAAGGCGGTGAAAGGACGTCCTTCCAGGAGGAAGTGAAAATGGCGGATGGCCAGAAAAAGGGCGAGTAACTCCCGGTTGAACGTGCTATACACTCTCTCGTTCCGCCGTAGTTGACGGCTGAAGAATGCCAACGGCTGTCACGTCCCGTTCACCAACTGCTCTTGCACGGCGCCAATTGCGTAGTCTGACGTGTCGGTGGTGAGGGCGATGGTGGCTCCTGGCAGCAGGTGCGCCAGCATGGTTGTGGTGGCTAAGGCGCTTTTGGTGTCGTCGAACCCTCGGGCCATGTCGTCCATCCAGTCTACCGGGTTCTTGCCAGTCTTGCCCTTGAGGGCCTTGTACAGGGGCTTCATGAGTAGTGCTGCCTTAGGCACAAAACAGTGGTAAAAGTTTACCATAGAAACATAGAAACATAGAAGATAGGAGCAGGAGCAGGCCATTCGGCCCCTCGAGCCTGCTCCGCCATTCAATGAGATCATGGCTGATCATCCAAATTCAGTACCCTGTCCCTGCCTTCTCCCTATATCTCTTGATCCCTTTAGCCTTAAGAAATATATCCAACTCTTTCTTGAATATATTTAATAAACTGGTCTCCACCGCCCTCTGTGGCAGAGAATTCCACAGGTTCACCACTCTCTGGGTGAAGAAATTCCTCCTCATTTCAGTCCTAAATGGCCTACCCCTTATCCTTAGACTATGACCCCTGGTTCTGGACTCCCCGGCCATCAGAAATATCCTTCCTGCATCTAGTCTGTCCAGGCCTGACAGAATTTTATAGGTTTCGATGAGATCCCCTCTCAATCTTCTAAACTCCAGTGAGTATAAGCCCAATCGACCCAATCTCTCCTCATACGTCATTCCTGCCATCCCAGGTATCAGCCTGGTGAATCTTCGCTGCACTCCTTCCATGGCAAGAACGTCCTTCCTCAGGTAAGGCGACCAAAACTGCACACAATACTCAAGGTGTGGTCTCACCAATGCCCTGTACAACTGTAGCAAGACATCCTTGTTCCTGTACTCGAACCCTCTTGCTACGAAGGCCAACATACCATTTGCCTTCTTAACCGCCTGCTGCACCTGCATGCTTACCTTCGGCAATTGGTGCACAAGAACACCCAGGTCTCATTGCACTTCCCCTTCTCCCAATCTATTGCCATTCAAATAATAATCTGCCTTCCTGTTTTTGCCACCAAAGTGGATAAACTCACATTTATCCACATTATAGTGCATTTGCCATGTTTCTGCCCAATCACGCAACCTGTCCAAATTGTACTGGACTTTCACGACATCCTCCTCACAGCATACCCTCCCACCCAGCTTTGTGTCGTCTGCAAATTTGGAAATATTACATCCAATTCCCTCGTCCAGATCATTAATATATATTGTGAACAGCTGGGGTCCTAGGACCGATCCTTGCGGTACCGCACTAGTCACTGCCTGCCACTCGGAAAATGACCCGTTTATTCCAATTCTTTGCTTTCTGTCCGCCAACCAGTTCTCTATCCAAGTCAATACCTTGCCCCAATCCCATGTGCCTTAATTTTGCATGCTAATCTCTTATGTGGGACCTTATCGAAAGCCTTCTGAAAGTCCAAATACACCACATCCACTGGTTCTCCCTTATCTATTTTACCAGTTACATCCTCAAAAAATTCCAGTAGATTAGTCAAGCATGATTTACCTTTTGTAAATCCATGTTGACTTTGTCCGATCCTGTCACTGCTTTCCAAGTGCTCTGCTATTACATCTTTTATAATGGACTCTAGCATTTTCCCCACTACCGATGTCAGGCTTACCGGTTGTCAAAGTCTCGACTCCGAGTAAGACTCTGAAACAAACTGTACCGTCAGATAAGCAAAGCTTTATTTTACTTGCATACAAGTGTATACAAGGAGAGAGCTGCCTGGACAAAGGCTAGGCCAACATCTCTAAAGGACATCAGCAAATGCAGCATATTTATACACTCAAACAAGCAAGCGTTCCATAGATCACGTGTAATGGTATTGTATCATCTTAAACACATTAAGAGTTTAAACAAGGACAATCAAAAGGTCAGCAGGACAGAAATGTCTTCAGACAAAGTTAGTTAATTATATTCTGTCAGGAGGTTTTGTTTGAATCTTGTTACCAAAAAATGATTTGCTCACTCATGTCTGATTATCATATTTATACAGTGAAGAACACAAGTTCAATATGATCATGTATAAAGAGAAACGAGATTGACCTTTAACAGAATTGTTTTCATTCTTTGGCCAGATGTCATTAGCAGTGCGGTTACCCAATAGTTCTGCAATGTATTGTTCTGGCAGGTTGTGATTAACTTAATTGCAATAGGTCAGTTTTTATGTTCCCTGCAGGCTTACTCTCATATTCTATAAAGAGAGGACATATAAATTGGCCAGAAAAAGCAATAATCCTGAGGATTGGGAGCAGTTTAGGATTCAACAAAGGAGGACAAAGGGATTCATTAAGAAAGGGAAAATAGAATATGAGAGTAAGCCTGCAGGGAACATAAAAACTGACTGTAAAAGCTTTTATAGATATGTGAAGAGAAAAAGATTGGTGAAGTCAAGCGTAGGTCCCTTGCAGTCAGAATCAGGGGAATTTATAATGGGGAACAAAGAAATGGCTGTGCAACTAAATACATATTTTGGTTCTGTCTTCACAAAGGAGGACACAAATAACCTCCCAGAGATGCCGGGGAACATAGGGTCTGATGAAAGGGTGGAACTGAAAGAAATCAGTATTTGTAGGGAAATGGTGTTAGGAAAATTGCTGGGACTGAAGGCCGATAAATCCCCAGGGCCTGATAATCTACATCCCAGGGTACTTAAGGAAGTGGCCCTAGAAATAGTAGATGCATTGCTGGTCATCTTCCAGAACTCGATAGACTCTGGAACAGTACCCATGGATTGGAGGGTAGCTAATGTTACCCCACTATTCAAAAAAGGTGGTAGAGAAAAAGCAGGGAATTATAGACCGTGTGGAAATATGATTTTGCCCTTACTAGTGCATGATGGGATACTTGACATCTAATGTATTTTTGTACCATTGCCTGTGGACTAAAACCGAGTTAGCAGCAACTAACGTAATCTTCTGACCTATTGCAATTAAGTTAATCACAACCTGCCAGAACAATACATTGCAGAACTATTGGGTAACCGCACTGCTAATGACATCTGGCCAAAGAATGAAAACAATTCTGTTAAAGGTCAATCTCGTTTCTCTTTATACATGATCATATTGAACTTGTGTTCTTCACTGTATAAATTCTGACAGGGCTGGACAGACTAGATGCAGGAAAAATGTTCCCGATGGTCGGGGAGTCCAGAACCAGGGGTCACAGTCTAAGGATAAAGGGTTGGCCATTTAAGACAGAAATGAGGAGGAATTTCTTCACCCAGAGAGTGGTGAACCTGTGGAACTCTCTACCACAGAAGGCGGTGGAGGCCAGTTCATTAAATACATTCAAGAAGGAGTTGGATATATTTCTTAAGGCTAAAGGAATCAAGGGGTATGGGGAGAAAGCAGGGACCGGGTACTGAATTTGGATGATCAGCCATGATCGCATTGAATGGCGGAGCAGGCTTGAGGGGCTGAATGGCCTACTCCTGCTCCTATCTTCTATGTTTCTATGTTTCTATGAAAATCCCAGGATTTCAGGATTGCAGAAGTGACAAAACAATAAGAACAAAGTTCACCGAATTGCTGAGGCAGTGTTGCCTGCTGTTTTTCTAATGATTGGGCAAAGAGGAGGGGAAGACAGATGGGGCACTGAGAGATTGAGCTATAGATGAATGTGTAAAAGGGGCCACAATTCAAGAGAACAGTGGGTGAAGGAGAACAAAGGAAATCCTGGCCTGAGAACAGAGAGCCAGAATCAGAGAGATATTGCAGGATTGATTGGAGAAAGACAAAGATGAGAGAATAAGTGAGGGGAATATAAAGGTGTCTTTAAAGAGAAGCAAGTGTAAAGGGGATGAGCGATGATGAAAGATTATACAGGCTTATACCTTACCAGCTAGAAGGCAATTAAGTGGACCTTAGTAAATGACATCAGCTGTACAACCTCTCCTCCCAATGTGCAGCTCTCCCCCTTTAAGAGCTCACCGGAGCCAGAGTGTCTGCCGGCAATCAGCAGCTCGCCGCACCTGCCCTGCACCCAACTTCCGGTGTTAGCACCCCGGGCTGCCGGCTTAGCGCCTAATGATAGTCGTGCATTGCCTGTTTTAGCGCAGCAGCAACCTCTTAGGGCGATGCAACTGAATATCGGCGAAGGGGGCTCGACTTTGCGCTGGGCGCAAACTTTAGCGGCCGCCCGACTTTACCGCCCCAAAAGTGGCTATACTGAATTTCTAGGCCCTAGTCTCTGAGTCAACTACTTCATTCTCCATCTTAATGAAGAATTCGATCATATTATGATCGGTCCGACCCAAGGGGCCTCGTACAACTAGATTGCTAATTAATCCTTTCTCGTTACATAATACCCAGTCTAAGATGGCCTGATCTCTGGTTGGTTCCTTGACATATTGGTCCAGGAAACCATCCCGTAAACACTCCAGGAATTCCTCCTCCACAGTATTGTTACTAATTTGGTTGGCCCAATCTACATGTAGATTAAAGTCACCCATGGTGACTGCTGTGCCCTTATTGCACGCTTCTTTAATTTCCCTTTTAATGCCATCCCCAACCCCCGCCTTACTGTTTGGAGGTCTATATACCACTCCCACTAACGTTTTTTCCCCTTAGTATTCCTCAATTCTACCCATACAGATTCCACATCATCAGAGCTAATATCCTTCATTACAATTGTGTTAATCCCTTCTTTAACCAGTAATGCTACCCCGCCTCCCTTTCCTTTTTGCCTACCTTTCCTGAATATCGAATACCCCTGAATGTTGAGTTCCCAGTCGTGGCCATCCTTGAGCCACGTTTCCGTAATCCCAACCAAATCATATTCGTTTACCTCTATTTGTGCAGCCAATTCATCCACCTTATTACAAATGCTCCTCGCATTAAGACACAAAGCCTTCAAGCTTGTTTTTTTAACGCTCTTAGACCTATTAGAATTATTATTTACTGTGGCCATGTTTGATTTAATCCGTTGATTTCTCTGACTGCCACTTTTGTTTTTCTCCTTCCTATCTTTTGCTTCTATCCTTGTTTCCCTTTCTTCTGTCTCCCTGCTCAGGTTCCCAACCCCCTGCCATTTTAGTTTAAACCCTCCCCCACAGCACTAGCAAACACTCCCCCTAGGACATCGGTTCCTGCCCTGCCCAGGTGCAAACCGTCCGGTTTGAACTGGTCCCACCTCCCCCAGAACCGGTTCCAATGTCCCAGGAACTTGAATCCCTCCCCCGGCACCATTCCTCTAGCCACGTATTCATCTGAAGTATCCTTCTATTTCTACTCTGACTAGCACGTGGCACTGGTAGCAATCCTGAGATTACTACCTTTGAGGTCCTGTTTTTTAATTTATCTCCTAACTCCCTATATTCCGTTTTTAGGACCTCATCCCACTTGTTACCTATATCGTTGGTGCCTATATGCACCACAACAACTGGCTGTTCACCCTCCCCTTCCAAGATGTTCTGCAGCCGCTCGGAGACATCCTTGACCCTTGCACCAGGGAGGCAGCACACCATCCTGGAGTCTCGTTTGCGGCCGCAGAAACGCCTATCTATTCCCCTTACAATTGAATCCCCTATTACTATAGCTCTACCCCTCTTTTTCCTCCCATTCTGTGCAGCAGAGCCACCCCTGGTGCCAGGAAGTTGGCTGCTGCTGCCTTCCTCTGATAAGCCACCCCCCCCAACAGTACTCAAAGTGGTGTATCTGTTTGAGAGGGGGATGTCCACAGGGGACCCCTGCACTACCTGCCTGCGCCTAGTACTCTGCCTGTTGGTCACCCGTTCCCTTTCTTCCTGTCCAACCTCTACCTGCGGTGTGTCCAACTCCATAAATGTGATATTCACGATGTCCTGAGCATTGTGAACGCTCCAGTATGCATCCAATCGCAGCTCCAGCACCGCAATGCAGTCTGTCAGTAGCTGCAGCTGGGTGCACTTCCTGCACACGTAGTTGTCAGGGACACAGGAAGTGTCCCTGAGTTCCCACATACTGCAGGAGGAGCATACCACGGGGCCAGGCTCTCCTGCCATGACTTACCCTTTAATTAATTGAATTTAAATTAAATCTATCAATCCCACTAATTACACTACAGTTAACTGGTTTACCAACAGTCCCCGCTGCACCAGAGAGACCTTAGTAACTATAAACCAGAGTTAAAGTTTAAAAAAGAGAGAAATACTCACCAACCAATCACTTACCTGCTTCCTGGTGATGTCACACTTTGATTACTTTTTACCTCTCTCCCCCGCTGTTGAATTGGTCAGGCCTTGTTCACTGCCGCTGGTTTTAACTGCCGCCGGTCGCTGCTCCCACACAGGTCCGATGTTTTGGTCGGGCCTCGTTCACTGCCGCCGGTTTTAAACTGCCACCAGTCGCTGCTCCCACACAGGTCCGATGCCTAGGAATTCCTGCAGGGCCTTAATGCTTTGCGGGCATGGGAAGGATATCACCGCCTCTACCTTCACTTGTAAAGGAACCGCTCCCTCTGTGGTGATGCGATGTCCCAGGAAATCAATTTGGTACAGGCCAAACTGACACTTGGCCAGGTTGATAATCAGGCCGTGTTGGCTGAGGCGTCGAAAAAGGGTGCGTAGGTGACAGATATGTTCTTCTTTAGTAGGACTGGCAATTAGGATATCATCCAGGTAGACGAAGAGGAACTTGAGGTCCCGCAGCACGGAGTCCATCAGGCGTTGGAAAGCCTAGGCGGCGTTCTTTAACCCAAACGGCATTTGCAGAAAATCAAAGAGGCCGAATGGGGTGATGACTGCAGTCTTCTGGACGTCCTGTGGGTGGTCAGGTTGGGAAATTTGGCGAGCAGACGAGCAAAATCGTCAGGAGTTGGGAAAGCACTGGCGACAGTGCGCGACGTAGTGTTACTGCGGTAACAGAGGATAGAATTGAAAGTTGCCGCGTTGATCAACCGCTGGTTCTTCATGTCGACCAGGAGGCTGTTGGCGCACAGGAAATCCGCGCCGAGAATGGGTTGAGAAACCTTGGCCGTCACAAACTCCCAGTGAAAACGTTGCCCCCCGAAGCACACCTCCACTGCCGAAGGTCCGAATTGCTCCGCCATTGGCCGCTTCAAGGGCGAGGCCGTGATTCCCTGCCTGCACATCGAGGGCGGACGCGGGTAAAATGCTGCACTGCGCTCCGGTGTCACACAGAAAACGACGACCGGAGAGCGTATCGGTGATGAAAAGCAACTTGCCTGCATTGCCGATCGCCATGGCGGCCGCGGGGTGCCCGTTAGAGCCATTCCTCAGTAGTCACAGTTGTTTTTTTTGTTGGGGAAAGCTGCAGGGAGGGCGGCATCGTTGCGCCTTCGCGCCAAACTGCGCGTGGTAGAAACACAGCCCAGCAGGCTGACGAGCTGGGGCGGCGTCTGTGGGGGATGGGCGCCTCATGGCGGTGCAGTACTGTTGCGTTACCGCGAAAATTTTGTCCACTTCTGCCGCGAGTTCCGCGCAGTCTTCCACCTCGGATCTGGCCAGGGTAGCTTGCACCTGCTCAGGCAGCTGGCTGAGGAATAGTTCACGGAATACGAAGCATTCCGGTTCTGAGCCCAGGAGTGTGAGCATTTGGCTCATCAACTCCGAAGGCTTGGAGTCCCCGAGCCCGGGCATAGCGAGCAATCGACGGGCGCGCTCCGATTTAGTGAGCCCGAAAACCTGCAGCAACCACGCCTTGAGGGTTTCATACTTGCGCTCCGTTGGAGGGTTCTCGAGGAGGCTGACGATCCGCGAGGTGGTAGAGCTGTTGAGAGCTGTAGAGATATTTGGTCTGATCCAGAACGATGTCCCTCAGGGCAAACTGGGCCTCGACCTGAATGAACCATGAGGCCGCTTGCTGCTCCCAGAACTGCGGTAGCTTCAGCGAAATGGCATTGGCCTCCATGCTGTGTTCTTTTTGCGAAAAACGTTCACAAAAAACGGGGTCACCAATGTAGGAATTGACGAATTCCTAACCAATAACTGAGGTCAATCAAACAGGTCTTTAATGTAAGACTAAACAAGTTCAAACAGTTTGTTGAGATCGAATCAGGAGAACCACGAAAACAGGTCTTAACAAGATGGAGATTCCACGAGGACTGCCCGGACAGTCACGTGATTTGCGACGTGATGTCATCGCATTTGCCCGCGTTTTCCCGCGCTCTCAAAGGGGCCACGCCCCGTACATACAAACACTATATACAAAACACAGTAATGTCTAACACAATGGTACAGGCTTAGGCTGGTGTTAGAACATCATTAAAGGGAATTATATACAGTTGCCCAGAGTCATTCAGTGGCTCTGCCACACTATTACCATTGTTAAACTCCCTGTCCCTTCCTGACACAATCTGCTTGATTTTACCCAAATTGCTACTCTTGACTCTTCTCTTCCGACTTACCTGAAATCTCCACTCCCCCTTATTAGTTTAAATCCCTATCTACCACCCTAGTTATTCGATTCGCCAGGACACTG
This sequence comes from Somniosus microcephalus, assembly GCF_052327205.1. NCBI lineage: Eukaryota > Metazoa > Chordata > Chondrichthyes > Squaliformes > Somniosidae > Somniosus > Somniosus microcephalus. The sequence goes on along the minus strand of NC_140995.1, from coordinate 165,136,721 downwards.
GTCCCAGCCTGGTTTAAGTGGAGTCCATCCCAGCAGAGCAGCTCCCTCTTTCCCCAGTACTGGTGCCAGTACCCCATGAATTGAAACCCCTGCCTCCCATACCACTCTGCCTGCTCCGGACAGGCAACACAGCCTTCGGGACTCCCGGTCATGGCTGCAGAGAACAGTATCTATTCCCCCTGACTATACTGCCCACATACAACTACCACAATCTTCTCCGAATCCCTTAGGCAATCAAAACCATTCCAGGAGATCACTTGGATCAAATGTTACCTATAAAGACATTTTACTTCCATATGATACAATCTCTGCCCCACTCAGGAACCGATCCTCGGACCTGAACTTGGGTATATACAGGGCATAATTTCAAAGTTTGCAGATGACACAAAATTCAGAAATGTAGTAAATAATGAGGAGGATAGTAACAGACTTCAGGAGGGCATGGACAGACTGGCAAAATGGGCAGACACAGATGAAATTTAACGCAAAGAAGTGTGAAGTGATACATTCTGGTAAGAAAAATAAGGAGAGGCGGACCTGTGTGGGAGCGGCAGCGGGACCTGAGAGAAGGCGGAGCGGCCATAAAGGAGCGCTGCAGAGGAGGCCCAACACCAGAGGAGGCAGACTTGTGTGGGAGCGGCAGCGGGACCTGAGAGAAGGCAGAGCGGCCATAAAGGAGTGCTGCAGAGGAGGCCCAACACCGGAGGAGGCGGACATGTGTGGGAGCGGCAGTGGGACCTGAGAGAAGGCGGAGCGGCAGAGGAGTCCCGACACCGGAGGAGGCGGACCTTTGTGGGAGCGGCAGTGGGACCTGAGAGAAGGCGGAGCGGCCATAAAGGAGCGCGGCAGAGGAGGCCCGACACCGGAGGAGGCGGACGTGTGTGGGAGCGGCAGCAGGACCTGAGAGAAGGCAGAGCGGCCATAAAGGAGCGCTGCAGAGGAGTGCTGCGAGTTGGGAAAGAGTTCGAGAGTGGGAGCAGTTAAACAACAACAACTGCGAAACCGCTAAAGTGACGTCACAACCAGGGAAGGAGCTGATTGGTAAGTAGGACCTGGTGAGTATTTCTGCAGTCCAGTCATTGAAGTAAAAGTAAGGCCTCCAGTTTAGAGTAAGTAGTATTTAAAGTGAAGTAAGGTCCCTAGTGTATTTAATATTCTTTAATTTAAAGAAAGTAAAGGAAGTAAATAAAGGGTAGGACATGGCAGGGCAGCTCGGCAGTGTGGAGTGTTCCTCCTGTGCTATGTGGGAAGTCAGGGACACTTTCGGTGTCCAGGGCAAACACATGTGCAGGAAGTGTCTCCAGCTGCAGCTACTCAAAATCCATGTTTTGGAGCTGGAGCTGCGGCTGGAGTCACTGTGGAGCATCTGCGAAGCTGAGATTTTCCTGGATAGCGTGTTTAACGAGGTTGTTACACTGCAGGTAAAGAGTGCACAGGCAGACAGGGAATGGGTGACCGCCAGACAGAGTAAAAGAACTAGGAAGGTAGTGCAGAAGTCCCCTGGGTCCATCTCCCTCTCCAACAGATTTTCCATTTTGGATACTGCTGGGGGAGATGGTTTCTCAGGGGAATGCAGCAAGAGCCATGTCTGTGGTACTACGAGTGGCTCAGCTGCACAGGAGGGGAGGAAAAAGAGTGGTAGAGCAATAGTGATAGGGGATTCTATCGTAAGGGGAACAGATAGATGTTTCTGTGGCCACAGATGTAACTCCAGGATGGTATGTTGCCTCCCTGGTGCCAGGGTCAAGGATGTCACTGAACGGCTGCAGGGCATTCTGAAGGCGGAAAGCAAACAGGCAGAGGTCGTGGTTCACATTGGTACCAACAACATACGTAGAAAGCGGGATGAGGTCCTGCAACAAGAATTTAGGGAGCTAGGTAGCAGATTAAAAAGCAGGACCTCAAAGGTTGTAATCTCTGGATTACTCTCGGTGCCATGTGCTAGTGAGTATAGGAGTAGGTTAGAGCAGATGAATGCGTGGCTAAAGAGTTGGTGCAGAAGGAGGGCTTTAGTTTCCTGGATCACTGGGTCTGCTACTGGGGAAGGTGGGACCTGTACAAGTTGGACGGGTTGCACCTGAACCGGAACGGGACCAACATCCTTGCAGGGAGGTTTGCTGGTACAGTTGGGGTGGGTTTAAACTAACTTGGCAGGGGGATGGGATACAGAGTGGAGCTATAGTAGGGGGTGATGCACAGCCAAATACAGAGGAAAAAACAAGTCAGCCTGGAAGGCAGAGCAAATATGTAACGGCACAAGGGAGTATGGCAAAGCTGTATGCCATTTATTTTAATTCAAGGAGTCTTGCGAGTAAGGCAGATGAATTGAAGGTGTTGATGAACACATGGGAGTATGATATTGTTGCTATCACAGAGGCACGGTTGAGGGAGGGGCAGGACTGGCAGCTCAATATTCCGGGGTATCGAATCTTCAGGCAAGACAGAGGGGGGTGTAAAAGAGGAGGGGGTGTTGCAATATTAATCAAGGAGTCAATTACTGCTGTAAGGAGGGATGATATCTTAGCAGGTTCCTCTAATGAGGCCATATGGGTAGAACTTAAAAACAAAAAGGGGGCAAGCATTTTGCTGGGAGTGTACTATAGGCCCCAAACAGTCAGGGGGAGATAGAGGAACAGATATGTAGGCAAATCTCAGAGAAGTGTAGAAATAATAGGGTAATAATAGTAGGGGATTTCAATTTCCCCAATATTAACTGGGATAGTCAGAGTGTGAAAGGCTTAGAAGGTGTGGAATTCTGCATCCAGGAGAGCATTTTGAGCCAACATGTAGAACGTCCTACAAGAGAGGAGGCGGTACTGGACCTAATTCTAGGGAATGTAGCCGGGCAAGTGGTAGAAGTATCAGTAGGAGAGCATTTTGGTGACAATGACCATAATTCGGTGAGATTTAAGGTAGTCATGGAAAAGGACAAAGATGGACCGGAAATAAAGGTTCTAAATTGGGGAAGGCCGATTTTAATATGGTAAGGCAGGATCTGGCCAAAGTGGATTGGGATCAGCTACTTGTAGGAAAATCCACATCAGAGCAGTGGGAGTCTTTCAGAAAGGAAATAGAGAGAGTACAATGCCAACATGTTCCCGTAAAGGTCAAGGGTGGGACCAACAAGTCTAGGGAACCTTGGATGTCAAGGGATATACAAGAATGGATTAGGAAAAAAGGAGGCTTTTGGCAGATACAAAGGACTAAAAATAGTGAAAGCCCGAGAGGAGTATAGAAAGTGCAGGGGGGTACTTAAAAAGGAAATTAGGAGAGCGAAGAGGGGGCATGAAAAAACACTGGCGGGCAAAATAAAGGAAAATCCCAATGTGTTTTATGAGTATACTGGCTGGAGTGCCCGGCGGTGCCGAGGGAACGCAAGAACCCTGTGCCAGACAGAGAGAGGGGGGGAAGGAGAGAGAGAGGGGGGGGAAGGAGAGAGAGAGGGGGGGAAGGAGAGAGAGAGAGAGGGAAGGAGAGAGAGATGGAAGGAGAGAGAGAGGGAAGGAGAGAGAGACAGAGCGAGAGGGAGAGAGAGGGAATGAGAGAGAGACAGAGAGAGAGGGAGAGAGAGGGAGAGAGAGACAGAGACAGAGGGAAGGAGAGAGAGAGACAGAGAGGGAAGGAGAGAGAGAGGGAAGGAGAGAAAGGGGAAAGGGGAAAGGGGTGGGGGAAAGGGATGGGAGGGAAAGGGGTGGGGGTAGAAGGGGTGGTGGGGGGAAGGGGGTGGGAAGGGGGAGGTTGGAGGGGGGTTGGCAGAGGGGAATGGGGGAAGGGAGGGGGAAAGGGGGAGGGGGAAGGGGGGGAAGGGGGAATAAAGGGGGGAAAGGGGGGAAAGGGAGGGAAAGGGGTGAAGGGGAAGGGGGGAAGGGGGGAGGGAAAGGGGGTGTGGGGGGAAGGGGGTGTGGGGAAAGGAGGGGGGAAGGGGGGGAAGGGGGGGAAAGGGAGGGGGGAGCCAGCAGACCCTCTCCCCTCTGCCAGTGTTGAGAGTTGCGCTGCCGGCGGTTGGAGAAGGCTAGGCCCCGGGGCCTCGGGCACCCGCAGTGACATGGCCCAGCCGAGCCCAGCGCCCCGGGCAGCCCGAACTCCACAGCCGCTGTTGGGCTGCAGGCCACAAAGCACCCGAGCCCAGTGCCGGCGATGGCTCCGCGGAGCTCAGTACCACCCCGCCAGCCTTTACAAAGATGGCGGCGGTGGCTACACTCAGCTCAGGCCCGCCCCGCCAGCCTTTACAAAGATGGCGGCGATCGTGGGCCGCTTGTTGAGCGGGACGGGAGCTGCCTAGCTCGGGCGTCGCTGGGGAGGAGAGGCCGAGGCTTCGAGGCCTGCAGGCGGGGTAACCCTGGAAGGTTGCGGTGCCCGGCGGAGGTAGTGAGTCAAGAGGGAAAAAAAGGGTGAAAGCTAGGAAAATTAATGAGGTTAGAGAAAACCTTTACAAATTAATTAACTTTTTAAAAAAACAATTTAATTGTGTTTTAAAAGCAACTTTTTTTTTGCTGGAAATCTATATTTGAAAATAAACATGCAGAAAGTTGGAAAAATAAATGAATAGTTAGGAATCAAGATGGCGGCCACTCGCCTCAGCTCAGAAGGATTAGGCCCGCCCACACATGCAATGAAATGCCCCCCATGATGCACCGATTGGTCAACCATCAGGTTAATCCCCTGTATGATTGGTCAACCATCACGTCACTCAACGCTAATGAGCGGAATGTTGCCGTTTTTTGAAGCTTTTTTGTATACTGTCGGAACAATTTTTGTCTGACCAAAAAGTGAATATGCCTATTAGAGTTCCCTAATGATAAGCTTTCTTTTGATATAACATATGTGTAGGTACGCTCTATAACTTTTGATTGTATAGCTAGACAGACAGACAAACAGACAAACAGACAGACAGAGAGACGGACGGACCGGTTTATATGTATAGATAGAAGATAGATTAAGGGCAAGAGGATGACCAGGGAAAGAGTAGGGCCCATTAGGGACCAAAGTGGCAATCTGTGTGCAGAGCCAGAAGATGTGGGTGAGGTTTTAAATGAATATTTTGCATCTGTGTTCACTATGGAGAAGGGTGATGTAGGCATAGAAATCAGGCTGGGGGATTTTGATATACTTGAACAAATTAGTATTGAGAGGGAGGAGGTACTAGCGGTTGTAGTGGGCTTAAAAGTGGATAAATTCCCAGGCCCAGACGAGGTATATCCCAGGCTGCTGTGTGAGGCAAGGGAGGAGATTGCACGGGCTCTGACACAAATTTTCAGAACCTCTCTGGCCACAGGGGAGGTTCCAGAGGACTGGAGGACAGCTAACGTAGTACCATTATTCAAGAAAGGTAGTAGAGAGAAACCAGGGAATTACAAGCCAGTGAGCCTAACATCAGTGGTAGGGAAATCATTGGAAAAAATTCTGAGGGACAGAATTAGTCTCCACTTGGAGAGGCAAGGATTAATCAAGGATAGTTAGCATGGCTTTGTCAGGGGGAGATCAAGTCTGACCAATTTGATTGAATTTTTTGAGGGGGTGATTAGGTGCGTGGATGAGGGTAGTGCAGTTGATGTAGTCTACATGGACTTCAGTAAGGCTTTTGACAAAGTCCCGCATGGGAGACTGGTCAAGGAGGTAAGAGCCCATGGGGTCCAGGGCAATTTGGCACATTGGATCCAAAATTGGCTTAGTGGCAGGAGGCAGAGGGTGATGGTCGAAGGTTGTTTTTGTGACTGGAAGCCTGTGTCCAGTGGTGTACCACAGGGATCGACGCTGGGTCCTTTGCTGTTTGTAGTGTACATTAATGATTAGATATGAATGTACGAGGTATGATCAGTAAGTTCGCAGATGACACAAAAATTGGTGGAATGGTAAATAGTGAGGAGGGAAGCCTCAGGCTACAGGACGATATAGATGGGTTGGTCAGATGGGCAGAACAGTGGCAAATGGAATTTAACCCTGAAAAGTGTGAGGTGATGCATTTTGGGAGGACTAATAAGGCAAGGGAATACACAATGAATGATAGGATCCTAGGGAGGACAGAGGATCAAAGGGACCTTGGTGTGCATGTACATAGATCCCTAAGGCAGCAGGACAGGTAGATAAGGTGGTTAAAAAGGCATATGGGATATTTGCCTTCATTAGCCGAGGCATAGAATATAAGAGCAGGGAGGTTATGATGGAGCTGTACAAAATGCTAGTTAGGCCACAGCTGGAATACTGTGTGTAGTTCTGGTTGCCACACTATAGGAAGGATATGGTTGCATTGGAGAGGGTGCAGAGGAGACTCACCAGGATGTTACCTGGGATGGAGCGCTTCAGCTATGAAGAGAGACTGGACAGGCTGGGGTTGTTTTCCTTAGAGCAGAGAAGGCTGAGGGGGACCTGATTGAGGTGTACAAAATTATGAGGGGCATAGATAGGGTAAATAGAAAGGAATTTTCCCCCTTAGTAGAGGGGTCAATAACCAGGGGGCATAGTTTCAAGGTAAGGGCAGGAGGTTTAGAGGGGATTTGAGGAAAAACTTTTTCACCCAGAGGGTGGTTGGAATCTGGAACTCACTGCCTGAAAGTATGGTAGAGGCAGGAACCCTCACAACATTCAAGAAGTATTTAGATGAGCACTTGAAATGCCATAGCATACAAGGATATGGACTAAGTGCTGGAAAATGGGATTAGAATAGACAGGGCTTGATGGCTGGCGCGGACGCGATGGGCCGAAGGGCCTCTTTCTGTGTTGTATAAATCTATGACTCTAAATCTATGACTCTATGAGAGGCAAAAGAAACTAAATGGTACAATTTAAATGGGAGTGCAGGAATAGAGAGACCTGGGGGTGTATGTACACAAATCTTTGAAGGTGGTTAAAAAACATATGGGATCCTTGGCTTATTTAATAGAGGCATAGAATACAATAGAAAGGAGGTTATGTTAAACCCTTATAAAACACTGGTTAGGCTTCAGCTGGAGTATTGTGTTCAATTCTGGACATCACATTTTAGGAAGGATGTCAAGGCCTTAGAGAGGGTGCAGAGGAGATTCTAGAACGGTACCAGAGATGAGGAACTTAGCTATGTGGAGAGACTGGAGAAGCTAGTGTTGTTCTCCTTAGAGCAGAGAAGGTTCAGAGGAGATTTGGTAGACGTGTTCAAAACCATGAAGGGTGTTGATAGACTAAATAAGGAGAAACTGTTTCCAGTGGCAGAAGGGTCAGTAACCAGAGGACACAGATTTAAGGTGATTGGCAAAAGAAGCAGAAGCGACATGAGGAAACAGTTTTTACTTAGTGAGTTATTGTGATCTGGAATGCACTTCCTGAAAGGGTGGTGGAAGCAGATTCAATAGTAACTTTCAAAAGGAAATTGGATAAATACTTGAATGAAAAAACGTTTACAGGTCTATGGAGAAAGAGCAAGGGGCGTAGGAATAACTGGGTAGCTCTACCAAAGAGTGGGCTGAATGGCCTCCTTCTGTGCGGTATCATTCTATGATTCTATCTTAATCCTAGATGCTAAAATTTGCATCACATTACATCAACATGCCCATACAGCACAGAAAAAGTGATTATGCTTATTATATCATGTAATAACAATACAACACTCAAATTATGCTTATGCATTCATTGCGACTCCATGGCCTGAGGTCTACTCTGTGCCCAATGGCTGGAAATTCTGTGGAGGTTCTCCTAATCTCCTGTCATAACATCAAAGAAAGACTCGCAGAACCCAGAGAAATGGTGTTAATGGCTTTCTTCAGCCATTTATGCAATTTCTCTGGGGGTTTCACCAATCTCCTACCAAAGTTATGCTAGGAGACTGAAAGAACACCCACCAAATTTCAGGGCCAATGTGTCTAGTGTGCCATAATGTAGTGGACATGAGTAGTGTGCTTGCTGCCTTCACATTAACTGCACAAAGCTCATTATTACCTAGACATTTATTTAAAAGAGGGGGTCTCTACATAATATGATCGGATGCTGCTTGGAAGGCCTGTTCCCTTCAGTTGGATTCTTGTCCTTAAAGGAATATTGCTGTTAGTGCTGTGTAGCTCTGAAGAACTGATTGCTTATGTAGTGTTTTGGTCTATAACACAGTGTATGTACAGGAAACTCTTTGGTATCCGGCACCGACGGGACCGGGATGGTGCCGGTTGATTAAAAATTCCGGATGACGGAGAGCATTATCTACCAAGGCTATTTTTAACAAACAAAAATAAAAAATCAAGAAATGTACAGTATACAGTAATTGGGTACTCACCTACAGAATGTTGTGTTAAATGGATGGTGGAAGATGCTTGATTAAGTACAGTACTGCCAGTTGAGGGTAATCCATAACTCTTTAATTACTTAACAGTAAAACAAAACTTATACAGTAAACAGAAAAATGGCGGATCGGAAGAGACTACCGGCAGCATGGGAGAGTCAGACTCCTGTTATTGAGGTGTTCGGACTTCCGACAGTGCCAAGAAGCCGATTAGTGACAGTTTGGAGAACTATCCCCACTGACTAACTCGGCCACCGCGGGAGACTCGGACTCGGACTCAGGCTCGGACTCGGCAACATTTCCGGTTATTGAGGTGTTGTTTTCGGAGTATGAATTTTGCCGGTTAATAGAAAATTCCGGATATTTAGGTGCCGTTTAAACGAGAGTTTCCTGTATTTCAAACTTCTTGGAAAGCTGCTGATAGCTACATAAAGCTGTTCTGCATCCTTTGTCACTGTTAGAGTGCTAGTTATCTTCCAGGAATGGGTATTCCTATGGGCATACCTCTCTATTTGCAGCTTCTGGGGGAGGAGATTGAGAATCATAAGCAAAGAAGATATAGGCCTAGAAATTCATTGACGCCACTTTTGGGGCGCTAAAGTGGGGCGTCCGCTAAAGTTTGCGGCCGCCGCCAAATCTAGGCCACTTCTCCGATATTCATTAGCTTCGCCCTACTAGTTCGGGCGAGCGCTAAAACTGCTGTTGGACGCCTCTCTTTGGGCGCTAAGCCGGAGGTGGTGATCGATAGCGCCGAGGCTGGGCGCAGCGCAGGTGCGGCCATCTCGTGATTGACAGCAGACACCCTGGCGCCGGCCAGCTCTTAAGGGGGAAGGGTCGACTGTGTCTGCTGCCACGCCCTGGATAGTGGAGCCCTCCAGCTAGGCCTGAACACTGCTGCTGGACCCAAATAGCGCCTGAAGACATGGAGAAGGCCCGTGAACGTGCGCAGCGCTTCTCAGAGCGTGATCTGAGTGTGCTGCTTGCTGCTGTGGAGAAGAGGCGCCATGTTTTATACCCGGACAATGGCAAGAAGGCGACGGTCCGCGTCTACAGGAGAGCCTGGAGGCATGTCGCCAGCAAGCTGTCAGCCAACAGCGACGTCCCCAGGACCGGTGCCCAATGCCGCAAAAAGTTAAATGACCTCACACGCATTGTCAGGGTGAGTACCCTTTCCAATGACCTCCTCATCCTTGCATGTGCACCTCACATTATGGGCAAAGGGAACTGAAAGCTCTAATGGCCAGCCTTCATCCAGCAGCTATGGCACAGGCATGAGCATCAATTGCACATTCTGCACAGGCATGAGCATCAATTGCACACACTGGCCAAGCTATTCCACCATGGGAGGCAGTGCACACCAGATCATGGTGACACACTGGCCAGGCTATTCCACCATGGGAGGCAGTGCACACCAGATCATGGCGACACACTGGCCAGGCTATTCCACCATGGGAGGCAGTGCACACCAGATCATGGCGACACACTGGCCAGGCTATTCCACCATGGGAGGCAGTGCACACCAGATCATGGCGACACACTGGCCAGGCTATTCCACCATGGGAGGCAGTGCACACAAGATCACGGCGACACACTGTACTTAGAGGCCGTCCTTTCTCTTGCAGGCCAAGCTGGCGAATAATCGCAAGAGCCGGACTGCGACCGGGGGAGGACGACCCCATATCCAGCCACTCACCGACCTGCAACATCGCGTGGAGCGCCTCATGGGTGACCGGGTGATTGGGCCCGTTGCATGTGGAGATGCCGACCCTGTTCTGGGAAGCAATGGCAAGGACATCACCTTTTGCACCTCTCTCGTCCCACTTGCGCATCAGATCTACATCCTTTGCCACTGTCCGACCAATGCGCTGAATGCCACCACTCATGCATCCCGCACTGACGCCCTCTCCTCACTCTAAAGCTACTCTTGTGCCTTCCTGCTTTCAGATGGTCAAGAGGAGGTCCCTCAACTTGCCAGTGACAGACCCTCCGAGGAGGAGCAGGAGGAGGAGCAAGAGGAAGGCGGCCCATCAGGGGAACCCTCAGCCGCGGCCACCCAGGCCAATGTAGGGGGCACGTCCTCCCTGGAGGGCAGCGTGGCGGAAGTGTCGAAGGGGAGGGGAGCTCCTGGGACCTGCGTGCTGCAGAAAGGCGGGAGGGGGTGGAAGCTCGGCGGCCTTCTCCCCAGAGGGGGGATGCGTCGGAGGGGAGTCCAATTGCTGGGCCCAGCGGCCTCCAGCAACGCAGGAAGGGTTGGCCAGCTCGGCGGCCTTCTCCCCAGAGGGAGAGTCCGGCCTCCAGTCAGGAGATGCTCTTCGCCAAGGAGATGGAACGCCTCGAAGACTTGTCCGCGGACTCGGAGCGCCGGCACACGGAGCTCATGGCGGCAGTGGCACGGTTGCCTGAGTCCATCGATTCCCTCTCTCGGAGTGTGGCCGAGTTCGGGCCCTTAGAGGCCACCAGTCGGGCGGAATACCGGGCAGATCTTTCAGCGACTGGCCAGGTGATTAGTGGTGCCGTCCAGTCACTGGTTGCTCTGCTGCGGTCAGTGAACAGGTCAACACGGGCACTCACTGCTGCCACACTCGCTGTGTCAGCCAGGCATCGCCATGGCACCCGGCGCGCTGCAGCAGCACATCGGTCTGTCCCTCGGCAGATTGGTGCGCATGCTGCAGTGCTGGCCCGGGCGAGCGCCAGTGTCTCAGGTGACCAGCGAGCGCCTGCCATCCGCCAGCTTGCCGCCATTCCTCCAGCCGCTACTGCCACTCCCCCAGTGGAGCTGCCAGGAGCTGCTGCAGCGACTGATGCTGGCCAGCCACAGCTGCAGCAATCAACAGCCGGCCGCTCGACGCCCAGACCTCGACTAGGCCGACCCCCAAGGGCATCTGCCGTCACGACATGTGCCCCTCAGGAGCCTGCCCCCAGCCTTGCAGCAGCCAATGGCCTTACTTTGAGGCGGAGCAGCAGGGCGGGCAGGGGCCACCCAAAGATGGCCAAGGCATCGCCCTAGCGGGCCAAATAGTCGAATGTGTGGCCATTTGTGTTTGTTTCTTGAGGCCGAGAATTGGATGTTTGTTTTTTGAAGGCCGATGATGTGATGTTTGTTTTGGACGAAGGCCGAGAATGACGGCCATTTTAGTTGCCCTATTTTGTTAATCCTCCCCAGGTTGTGGGAGCGAGTAATGTGTTTGAGTGTTTTTTGGGGGTTTCCTCTGTTTTTGGTTTTCATGTGGGAAGGGCCCAGAGTTTGTACAATAAAGCATTTTATTTATTCACATTGTCCATGTTTGATCTTTGAAGTGTTTGTTGCCTTAACCGGCTGAGGGCTTGCGGAGCGGCTGCAATCATGTTCTATCATTGGCACAAGCCATTCCCTGACAGGGGGCCTAGAAGTGACGTTCAATAAGCCGACGGCGGGCGGCCCTTGGACCTTGTGCGTCCCTCCTGGGCTTGTACTCCTCGTCCTCGTCGTCCTCATGCTCCTCCTGCTCCTCCTCCTGAGGTGGTGGTCCAACATGAGGTGGCAGTGCTTGAGTCCTGCGGATAGCCAGGTTGTGCAGCATGCAGCAAACGACGACGAATTGGGAGACTCGATCCTGCGAATACTGGAGGGCTCCCCCGGAGCGGTCGAGACAGCGGAACCGTTGCTTGAGCACGCCGATTGTTTGTTCTATGAGGTTCCTCGTCGCTTGATGGCTCTCGTTGTATGCCTCTTCAGCAGGGGTCATGGGTGCGCGGAGCGGGGTCATGAGCCAGGTACACAAAGGATAGCCTTTGTCCCCGATAAGCCATCCTCTTGGGGGAGGCTGTGCCTGGAACATGTCAGCCACAGTTGTCTGTCGCAGGATAAAGGCATCGAGGCTGCTGCCTGGAAAGCGGGCATTGACAGCTAGGATGCACTGCCTGTGGTCACACACCAGCTGTACATTGAGGGAATGGTAGCCCTTCCGGTTGCGGTAATCCTCGGCATGCTCAAGAGGTGCCCGCAAAGCCACATGCGTGCAGTCAATGGCGCCCTGCGCCATGGGGAAGCTTGCAAACCCCACTGCACGCTGCTGCTGCTTGTCCAGGGTCATGGGGAAGGAGATGAATTGATGTCTCCTTCTGAAAAGGGCTTCGGTCACCTGGCGGATGCAGCAATGCACGGCGAACTGGGAGATGTTAGCGATGTCCCCAGTAGCGGATTGGAAGGAGCCGGAGGCATAGAAGTTGAGAGCCACCGTCACCTTCACTGCCACCGACAGAGACGTCCTGCGCATCAGCTGTGGCTGCAGATCTCTCTGAAGCAGCCGGCAGATGTCTGTAACCACCTCCCTTCGGAATCGCAGCCTCCTAACACACATCGCGGTAGACATGGTCAGATAGGAGGTCTGCTGGCGGTATACCCTGCGTGGGTAAGGCCTCAGTTGGCGACGCCTGTTGCCCCCTCTGCGTCTAGCCAGGGCTGCCACTCTCTCACGGCGTCTGTAAGCCCTTCTGGCATAAGGCTGAAATTCAGCGTTGCCACCCAATGCAGCCCCCATTATATGCTGGCAAACACTGAGCTCTGAATGAAGGCTAAGATAATTGGTAAGCTCTGGCCTGAGCCAAAAATACCTGTCCAAGTGTTGGTCCAAACCAGTAAACTCTCCTCCTTGGTCTCTGTCCAAAAAACCGTTGCACAAGAGTGAATGCTGCAAAATGGCTGGCCTTTATACTGCTGGGTAAGTGCCCTTTAATTAGCGCTCCCCCCGGCCCGGCTGGCCTGTGTACCGTTCCACCTCACAGTCGCTCGGGACGCCCGGCGCACAATGGGCCGGCGCGAGTGAAGTTCTGGTTTGGGGCGCACAAAGGGCGTTGCACTATTAAACGACGTCATGATCTGCGCGCACAGCAGGGCGTGCGCTAAGACTTTGCGCCGGCGCTAAATGTGTCCTGAAGTTGGGGAGAGGCGCAGATCGCGCTGCGCCCGGGCGATAAGCGCCTAGCGCTCGAGATCTACTCCCCCTAAGGCGCTAACGGCTGGCGCGCCCAACTGAATTTCTAGGCCATAGGCCTGTAGGGAGAGAGTAGGGCAGTGGGATTTGTTTTGGATCTCTCTAGCAAACAGCCAGCACAGACATGTTAGGCCAGGTTGTTTCATTCTATGCTGTATACTTCTAAGGTTGTATGTAAGTGGCAGGTAATATTCGCGCCACACAAGAGCCAGGCAATAACTATCTCCAACAAGCGAGAGTCTAACCACTGCCCCTTGACATTCAACGGCATTACCATCGCCAAATCCACCACCATCAACATCCTGGGGGTTACCATTGACCAGAAACATAACTGGACCAGCCACATAAATACTATGGCAACAAGAGCAGGTCAGAGGCTAGATATTCTGCGGCGAGTGTCTCACCTTCTGACTCCCCAAAGCCTTTCCACCATCTACAAGGCACAAGTAAGGCGTGTGATGGAATACTCTCCACTTGCCTGGATGAGTGCAGCACCAACAACACTCAAGAAGCTCGACACCATCCAGGACAAAGCAGTCCGCTTGATTTCCAAATTTGCAGACGACACTAAACTAGGAGGGGGGGTGGGCTCAGAGGAAGAGACCAGGAAGCTCCAGAGCGATTTGGACAGACTGGGCGATTGGGCGGATAAATGGCAGATGCACTATAATGTGGACAAGTGCGAAGTTATCCACCTTGGGTGCAGGAACGGGAGGGCAAATTATTATTTAAATGGCAATAGATTGGGAGAGGGGGAAGTACAGAGAGACCTGGGTGTTCTTGTACACCAGTCACTGAAGGCGAGCATGCAGGTGCAACAGGCGGTCAAGAAGGCAAACGGTATGCTGGCCTTCATAGCAAAAGGGTTAGAATACAGGAACAGGGATACCTTGCTGCAGCTGTACAGGGCACTGGTGAGACCACACCTCGAGTACTGTGTACAGTTTTGGTCGCCTCATCTGAGGAAGGATGTTCTTGCCATGGAGGGGGTGCAGCGGCGATTCACCAGGCTGATACCAGGAATGGCGGGAATGACCTATGAGGAGAGACTATGTAGTTTAGGGATGTACACACTGGAGTTTAGAAGATTGAGAGGGGACCTCATAGAAGTGTATAAAATTCTGACAGGTCTAGACAGACTGGATGCAGAAGGAATGTTTCCCTTGGCGGGTGAGAACAGAACTAGAGGACATAATTTAAGGATAAGGGCTAAACCATTTAGGACAGAGATGAGGGGGAATTTCTTCACTCAGAGAGTGGTGAACCTGTGGAACTCATTGCCACAGAGGGCAGTGTACGCCAGCTCATTAAATATATTTAAGAGGGAATTAGATATATTTCTACGGGCAAAAGGGGTTAAGGGTTACGGAGAGAAGGCGGGGACGGGATACTGAATTAAAGGATCAGCCATGATCTCATCGAATGGCGGAGCAGGCACGAAGGGCCGAATGGCCTACTCCTGCTCCTATCTTCTATGTATCTATGTATTAGCACCCCATCCACCACCTTAAACATTCACTCCCTCCACCACTGGAGTACCGTGGCTGTAGTGTGTACCATCTACAAGATGCACTGCAGCAGCTCACCAAGGCTTCTTCGGCAGCACCTCCCAAACCCGCGACCTCTACCACCTAGAAGGATAAGGGCAACAGGCGCATGGGAACACCACTACCTCCAAGTTCCCCTCCAAGTCACACACCATCCTGACTTGGAAGTATATTGTCATTCCTTCATCGTCGCTGGGTCAAAATCCTGGAACTCCCTCCCCAACAGCACTGTGAGAGTAACTTCACCACATGGACTGCAGCGGTTCAAGAAGGCGGCTCACCGTCACCTTCTGAAGGGCAACTAGGGATTGGCAATAAATGCTGGTCTTGCCAGCGACGCCCACATCCCATGAATGAATTTTAAAAATTCAAAGGGGGCATAAAAGGCAGGTGAAATTGCACCTTAGATGCCTCATTCAAACAAATGTAGAGGTCCTGAAATTCCACGCACGCACCAGTGCTTTCTAACCACCACATTGTGCTGGAGTTTGCAGTATCAGTAGGAGGGCACCAACCCATTCGACCTAATCTGAGCCGTCTTTTGTCTCCACTAGTCCTATCACCATCTCGTTTCGTTTTGAATACCTCTTAATGTCTCTTCACTTCGTTTGTTCTCTCCCAGCCCTGCCTTTCGATCTATTTCATTTCCTTTCCAGTTTGAAAAAGGGTTAGACCCGAAACGTCAACTCTAATTTCTCTCCACGGATGTTGCCTGGCCTGCTGAGTTTTTCCAGCATTTTC
The DNA here is from genome assembly GCF_052327205.1 of Somniosus microcephalus. Classification (NCBI taxonomy): domain Eukaryota; kingdom Metazoa; phylum Chordata; class Chondrichthyes; order Squaliformes; family Somniosidae; genus Somniosus; species Somniosus microcephalus. The sequence continues at coordinate 165,121,218 of NC_140995.1, read as the reverse complement.
TGTTGTTATTTCAGTTTATATGGGGTTTTGTCAGATGTAGACAGCTCCACTTCAAGTCATTCTGCTATTTTTTTTATATTATCCTGTTTTCCTCTGTGTGGGACTAACATTCAGTTATTGATGGCGATCTGCCAAATTTTGGAAGTTACTCTTAACTGAATCTTTCTTCCTTTTCTGAACTAAAGCCAGTTTTTGTATTCAATTCAGCAATAATCAATTTTATCTCACAAACTGGGAAATCTCTCCTTTTTGAGATACTCTGTGCTTTTTTGATTGCATGGTGCTCTGATGGCTTACGGCTGACAGTGCCCATTTATTGTGCCATGAGCATCATCTGCATTCATTATACATTTATTATCACTTCATTAACTTGTCTTATTCAACAGACTAGCAAATACATGTAGTGGAGGTGTGCCGTGAATAGGGTAATAAAATATTTTTAAAACATTTTTATTATTCGTTTTTGTGGGATGTGGGCGTCGTTGACAAGGCCATCATTTATTGCCAATCCCTAATTGCCCTTGAGAAGGTGGTGCTGAGCTGCCCTCTTGAACCGCTGTAGTCTGTGTGGTGAAGGTACTCCCACAGTGCTGTTAGGGAGGGAGTTCCAGGATTTTGACCCAGCGACGATGAAGAATCAGCAATATACTTCTAAGTCAGGATGATATGTGACTTGGAGGGGGACTTGGTGGTGGTGTTCCCATGCATCTGCTGCCCTTGTCCTTCTAGGTGGGAAAGGTCTCAGTGAAGGGATAATTACTAGTCCTAGCCCCTTTAGGGCTACCCCGGATCAGGCGTATTCCTCAGATGTTCACTTTCAACTAAAGTTTGAGGTAGCCGAATCCTAAAGACACTTAATTGGGTCTAAAGGTCCGGACTATCTCTCCCTAAAGGAAAGGAACAACCTGAAAATCTTACCATCCTCCAGATAGCACGTTTGATCAGTTAGTCACACCACAGGTAAAGGCTGCACAGGCAGGAAGTGTAAGATTCTCAAAATTCACAGATCCCCCAAAGCTAGAAGAAAACCCTAAGGAAAATGACTTTGGACTCTTTCTAACAAGCTTCAGGATGATAAAATATGCATTGGGCCTAACAGAAGGAGATTCAAGGTCAGAAACCAAGATTTGTCCTTTTGAAAGGCATGTTGGGCCTGTAAAGGGAGAAAAGGCTGCAACAGGGAATGGGATCAACCTCTGTAAAGACAGTTTGGGTATTGGAGTAAATCAAATTGTCTGGGGAACTGTGTAACCTCACTCAGCCCCTATCAGACATTAACATCCTAACAATCGACCCACGGAGGAGCAGTCCCCACTCAAAACACAGGACCGCTAATGTAGTTCCATTATTCAAGAAGGGGAGTAGGGAAAAACTGGGGAACTACAGGCCAGTGAGCCTAACATCAGTGGTGGGAAAATTATTGGAAAAAATTCTGAGGGACAAAATCAGTCTCCATTTGGAGAGGCAAAGATTAATCAGGGATAGTCAACATGGCTTTGTCAAGGGAAGATCATGTCTGACTAATTTGATTGAATTTTTTGAGGGGGTGACTAGGTGTGTGGATGAGGGCAACGCAGTGGATGTGGTATACATGGATTTCAGTAAGGCCTTCGATAAAGTCCCGCACAGGAAACTGGTCAAGAAGGTAAGAGCCCATGGAATCCAGGGTGCCTTGGCACGTTGGATAAAAAACTGGCTTAGTGGCAGAAGGCAGAGGGTGATGGTCGAAGGTTGTTTTTGTGACTGGAAGCCTGTGGCCAGTGGGGTGCCACAGGGATCGATGCTGGGTCCCTTGCTGTTTGTGGTCTATATTAATGACTTGGATATGAATGTAAAAGGTATGATCAGTAAGTTCGCGGATGATACAAAAATTGGTAGGGTGGTAAATAGCGAGGAGGGTAGTCTCAGTCTGCAGGACGATATCGATGGGTTGGTCAGATGGGCGGAACAGTGGCAAATGGAATTTAACCCAGAAAAGTGCGAGGTGATGCACTTTGGGGGGACTATCAAGGCAAGGGAATACACAATGAATGGTAAGACCCTAGGCAAGACGGAGGGTCAGAGGGATCTGGGTGTGCAAGTACACAGATCCCTGAAGGCGGCGGAACAGGTGGATAAGGTGGTAAAAAAGGCATATGGGATACTTGCCTTCATTAGCCGAGGCATAGAATATAAGAGCAAGGAGGTTATGATGGAGCTGTATAAAACACTGGTTAGGCCACAGCTGGAATACTGTGTGCAGTTCTGGTCGCCACACTACAGGAAGGATGTGATAGGTTTGGAGAGGGTGCAGAGGAGATTCACCAGGATGCTACCAGGGCTGGAACGCTTCAGCTATGAAGAGAGACTGGGCAGATTGGGTTTGTTTTCCTTGGAGCAGAGGAGGCTGAGGGGGGACATGATTGAGGTGTACAAAATTATGAGGGGCATAGATAGGATGGATAATAAGGAGCTTTTTCCCTTAGTAGAAGGGTCAATAACTAGGGGGCATAGATTCAAGGTAAAGGGCGGGAGGTTTAGAGGGGATTTGAGAAATAACTTTTTCACCCAGAGGGTGGTTGGAGTCTGGAACTCACTGCCCAAAAGGGTTGTGGAGGCTGGAACCCTCACAACATTCAAGAAGCATTTGGATGAGCACTTGAAATGCCATAGCATACAAGGTTACGGACCAAATGCTGGAATATGGGATTAGATTAGACAGGGCGTGATGGCCGGCGCGGACACGATGGGCCGAAGGGCCTCTATCCGTGCTGTATAACTCTATGGCTCTATGACTCTATGACCCATCCAAAACATGCATAATGCAAATCACCTCGCCAACCTGCATAGAAATCTCGGGCTCAGACAGGAGACTCGAAACCTGAGTATAGCTATGACAATTAACTAGGAGCTCAACAGCTCATTGAATAATCAGTGCAGCATCCCGAAACCATTTTACACATTTCTAATCAAGTTATAATTAACGAGCCTGTCCAAATCAAACAATAAATCAGGACTGATTTGGCGCGCAGATTAGAAGGCCCCTCAAAGTATAATTGAAGGTCTGTTTTCTCAAGAAGACAGTTCTCTCTAGAAGCAACATACAAGAAGAAACTGGAGCATCGAGACGGGGCAGCATTCTACCGTACACCCAAGTTCAACTGCTTCAGTGACCCAGGACATCATCGGACACATCGCGGCAACAAGAGCCTTACAAAACTACCAACAAAATATTACCACCAACCAACCTGGTAATATCGAGCCACCACGACTAAAGAAAAACAACTCAGGAGAAAACCGAAGATTTGAAAGCTTTTCCACTCTACAATCTATTCCTGACTTACCCCTGGGTAAGATTTTTACTTAAAAGGAACTCTAAACCCTATCTCTACAGAAGAAAAGTGGGTACTCACCCCATAAATCCAAAACACACCCTACCGCATCAGCGAACTCACGAAGACTGACCAGCAGTTGAAGTCCTCTACTGCGTCCGGGGTACATCAGACACCGACCAACACATCCAGCGAATCCCGAAACTGCGAACCAGCTCAACTGTCAAAGATTCGTTTGGTGAGCATTATCCCTGGTCCTCTAGAGTTCAACTTAGCTAGGAAGTGGGATTGGGAGGGGTGAGATATTCTCTACTGTATTTCCCTCGTATGTATTAAAATGTTCCCCATTTTTATTAGAGTATAAGATTGTTATGTTGTATTTTCTTTCTTGAATAAAGATCAAATTTCTTGCACCAAAACCAGTTGTCTGCTGCACTTTTGTCACCCCATCCCCAAATATGCCCAAGGTCTAGAATCAAGGGAGTGGGAGTGATTCGAACCACTCATAAGTCAGTGGTGAGGCTGACCCACACACCACCCCCTACAAAATGGTGACCGCGGCAGGAGCTTGGCAAAAGGGATGTGATACAGTGGACACTGTTTTTGAGGAAAAAACTAAGATGGAAGAGAGGATTTCCTCTTACGTGTTCAAGAGAGTAAATATCACTAATAAATGGGTGCTCAGTCTGTTGCGCGCTGAGCGTCCGATAGATGCTGCAGCCAAATGGACTGAGAGCAAGGACCGTAAGAAATCTGTGGAGAAAGCAATCTGGTTGGTATGCTTCCCGTGACAGATCCAGCTTTTGGATAAACGCACTGAGGCACTGGCAGCAGAGCTACGGGTATCAGTTCAACAGTTTCACGCAAGGGCTCTAGCAGGGGAAAGGTTATTGGCAGAACTAAATGCACAAAACTGGGGAAACATGCAGCTAGTGGAAACACACAGAAACAGGCAGGAATACTTTCGGTGTCAGGTCAACGAAGCCAAAAATAATGAACTGGTGTTACGGGGAGAGAACGCCCGCCTCGCCAGGCAAGTAAGAGAGCAGGAGCAGAGGTTGAGAGACGTCCAGGCAGCTTACAAAATAGCAAGCACTAGGGGGTTTGAGGCGGGAGATCATGGCCCCTGTAAGAAACAAATCGACAGTTTGAACCTTGCTCTGTCCAGGGCCAAAGGCATGGTATGCCTAATAAGCCCGGGTGCAGCCCGGGTGGACCTGGGAGAGCAAGGTGAAACTGTTCGGACACCACTTGTGGTGCCGGGGAACGACCCGGTTGGGCAGCAGGGGGGACAGTCGATTTCTGAGGCCGGCAGGGAGTGCACACCACCACCACCTGTGTGGCACTGGGTTTTAACTCGGTTTGGCAGCAGGGAGAGATGGGCGAGCCAATGCAAGAAGGGTCGGAGCCGGGGCCGATGTGCCCGATCCGGCAGCAAAAGTTTGGCCCGCCCGGCAGTGGTGGGGGTCAAGGACCCCTTGAAAGCCAATTCGTGGCTCCCCACGGCACCCAACAGCTTAGGGCTATGGTAAGCCACCTGAGTAAGCTCACTCAAAAACAGGACCCCTCGGTCCACTTCATGGAAGTGGAACAAGCAGCGGGCATTAACGATTGCGATGACTCCGAAATGGCAAAGATGCTACTTTTCTCCCTGGATAGCAAACTCTACCAGTCCCTCTCTGCGGAGAGCAGAAAGGGGCAAGGCAGATACGCTGTTATCCGGGAGGAAGTTCTGCAGGCCATTGGCATGAATGATGGAAGTCCCTTCTCCCGGGTGGAGAGCACAGCACAGCTCGCAGGGGAGACCCCACAGGCTTTCGCAGACAGGCTGTGGCTTGTGCACAGGAGTGCCTGTAGTGGGGTTCTCGACCGGGCTCACCTGAGCAAGGACAAGCTGGCCCACTGGCTCCGAAGCCTGGTGGCAAAAAGCTTGCCGCGGATCAGAGCCAAGGCTGAGTTTTTGTTTGACCCGAAGGACCCCGGGTCACCGAGGAGACAGTGGTCAGACAACTGACCCTGGCTTACCACAACGGTAGAGGGATAGAAGAGCACCCACCTAAAGGAAAAGTACATGAAGTGAAGCCTAGTCAGAATAAAAAAGAGTGGCACCAGGAAGGAGGTAACCCTTCCGATACGAAGCGTAACTGCTTCAGGTGCAGGAAGAATGGGCATTGGAGAAGGGACTGTAGGAATCTGTGGAAGGATAACACAGGAAAAAACTCCCCAGCTCCTGCCCAAAAGACAGAGACACCGACCGCTCCCCCCACGTTTGACTCATTCGTAGCTGTGCTTCGAACTTTATTAAATGGCCCAGGGAAGGTAGCCACCACCACTGGTGCTTTAACCCCATCTGCCCCATACAACACAGACCCATGACTAGAACCAGCGAAGCCTGACTACCTGTGTCCCCTTGAATACGATGCATGGAAGAGACAGTATGTTCAGATGGAGGTAGAGAAGGTGAAAAGGACTTATCTGTTAGACAATGTGTTGTGTATGTAATATGTGTGCTACTTTAAACCTATGGACAGGACTGCACTACTTGTAGGGCGTAGTGATACGCAGTACCACTCCTGGCCATAGGGGTATAAATAGTACTGTGGGTACTGATCTCCCCTCAGTTCCCGCCTGTGGGCATGAAGTAAAGACCTACGTGTAGTCCCTACCTCCAACCAGTAAAGACCTGTTTGAGTTATATGTTTAAGTCTTTGTGTTAATTGTTCAATACAATACACATACTTAACACTGGCGACGAGTCAGATTCTTACCCTGCGGCAGTTATTCCACGGCGGCTTCGTCCACAGACAGGACGTTGAAGAGAGGTTTCAAACCGCACCACCCCACTGGAAGCGACAGGCATTAGGACCCTGAAGCCTCCATCAGCGACTGAAAACTGGAGGACAGAAGACATCCTGCAGCTTCTTTTTCAACCTCGGTGGTGGGTAAGCCGAGCAGCGTTGGCTGCAAAGACAGGGCTGGGGGAAGTCGGAGGTACAAGGGCGATCGGGAGATAAGGGCCATCGATCGCAATCCCTGATAAGGGCCGCACTCGGGCTGAAAGGCGCAGCGTCGGCAGACACTGAAGGCGCGAGAGCCGCGGTGAAAAGCGCGGGCCATCGATCGCGGCGGAGATAAGGGCCGCACTCGGGGCTGAAGGGAGACGGCGTCGGGGGACGGGTGAAGACCGCCAAGCGCGGGAAAACCGCCATTTTGTGGGCGGAGGACGACGGCAAGAGCGGGAAGCCGCCATCTTTGATAACAAGTAAAGAAAATAAAATCTGAGAAATTGCAAATCTACAATGCCTAAACACGGGAATATTAGCACCTTTGATAGTGACCTCGAAGATTGGGCCATATATGTTGAAAGAGTAAAAAATTATTGTAAGGCCAATAAAATTCGTGACCAAGATAAAGCTCTAACATTATTAAATTTAATGGGTGCGAAGACATACGGGCAATTGAAACACCTGTTATCACCAGATGAACCGGCGGATAAGACGTTCGATGAGATTGTTACTGTCCTGAAAGATCATCTAAACCCCACGCCGCTGATGCTAGCGGAACGATTTAAATTTTATGACAGAAGGCAGCTACAGCATGAAAGCAATGCTGAATATTTGCTGGAATTGCGTAAATTAGCGAAATATTGCCAGTTTGGAACGGGACTGACAGATGCACTACGAGACAAATTTGTGTGTGGTTTATTTAAACAGGATACACAAAAGCGACTGCTCGAGGAGAATGAGCTGACGCTTGAGAAGGCGGTCACTATGGCAGCAGCACACGAAGCCGCAGCGAGAGGCACGGCAGTAATGCAGCTACGGTCACCGGAGCTCAGTGCACACAAATTGGGTGTGAGTTCTGGCAAATGTTATCGTTGTGGAAAGACAACGCATGATCAGAACCAGTGTTGGTTTAAAAACCAAGAATGTAGAACTTGTGGTAGGCTTGGACACATAGCTAGAGTATGCAGGTCAGGGAAGAAGACCAGCAACAAGAAATCACCGCAAGGAAAATACGCAAAAGTACACAAGGTGGCCGAACAGGAGTCCGATTCAGACGCTAGCAGTAATGAACTGGCTGGCTTAAGCAGTATTGAACTGGCTAGCTTAAGGGTACTCAACGTGGGTAAGGGTGCAGACCTCCAGACAATTTGGGTCACTCTTCAGATAGAAGGAGTCCAAGTAAAACTGGAATTGGACACTGGATCGGCATTGACGGTCATAAATAAGAAAGATTATGGAAGGTTATTCCAACATATTCCCCTACAGGATACGGAGCTCATATTGAAAACACACGGGGCAAAGAGTGTACCCCATTGGGAAAATTGAGGTCACAGTGGTCCACAAGGGCGAAGAAAGTCAAATAATGGACTTATATGTGCTATCTGAAGGAGGTCCTCCACTACTAGGACGGGAGTGGATTAGGAAAATGAATATCGACTGGCATTTCCTACAAACAATAACGAGTGAGAACTCGGTGAACATAATCAACCCAGACTCTGGAACTGATGATGGTAAGACCAACCCGTGTGCAAAAGACAAAGTTTCAGCACAGAATTCCACTGAGATAGAGAATTCTGAGTCTGTCCAGTCTACTGACATGCACATTTCTGAGGGACACCGGGCTCGAACTCAACTCCATTTCAAACTGCAACAGCAATTAGAACAAATGATTTGCCGTTTTGAGCAAGAGATGAATGCGACGAAAGAGTTCTTTGATATAGAGTGGGAACATCTGGAAAGACAACAGAAGCAGCTGCTGGAGCAAATGGAGCAGGAGCACACAAAACGTCTGATGTCAGAGGAGTTAACAGTCAGCCAACTCCTGCATATGCTGAAGGACAGGACTCTGAAATGGGAAAAACTTGAACACGAACTTCAATATTCAAACGAAAGGGGTTCGGAGCTCTCAAAGGTTATTGGAAGAGCTGAGGTGGCAACACAGACTGAGATGACTGCAACAGAGCAGCCCTTGGATGCCAAAAGTACGCTGACTCACGTCAACGTAGAACAACAGACCGCTGAAACAGCTGCTACGGTAGAGGGATTGAATAGTCCGATCAATCAATCTCCAAAAGAAGTGGAAGTAGTAAAATCTCAAATGAGGTCATTAGTAAACGACTTGCTGAAAGCCCAGAAAAAGCTGGATGAAGAGGTACGCATGAAGAAGTCTCTTCAGGAAAGATGTCTGGACTTGGAACAAAAGCTGGCTAACGCCCAGCTGGGTATGGAGGAAATAGAAGACCCTCTCGCTGGCCTAGATCAGGACGACACCGAATATTACCATGACCTATTGAGTGACACTGAATATTATAGTGACCTGGTCTGCCCAGCTTGTGATGAAAACTCCCAAAGTGCAGAAATCAGGATGAATCACTTAAAGTCTAAGGAACATAGGGAGATGGTGGCGCTACAGCTGGCAGCTGACAGGGGAGCCCAGAGAGTCTCTAAGAAGCAGAAAAGGAAAAGACGAAGCAGAAGATGATAACCATCTGAACCATTATCACCTCTACCAGATCACACACGTGGTCCCTCCGAACGGAGCCAAATCAGTTCGGAAGTTCAAGCTGTTAAATCCATGGAAGGACTGTTGAATGAGTCACTCCAGCAACGTGAACCGACTACACCACAGAGACTGAATCTGTGAACTATTTTCCGCAGAGATTGAATCTGTGAACTGTTTTCCGCAGAGACTGAATCTGTGATCTGTTTTGACATGAAGTTATCTATGTATCTATGTTATTCTGTTATGTAAACCTGAAGTTATATATGTATATATGTTATTACGTTATGTTAAATGGGGAGATGACTGTAAAGCTAAGAAGGGAGGAATGTTGTGTATGTAATATGTGTGCTACTTTAAACCTATGGACAGGACTGCACTACTTGTAGGGCGTAGTGATACGCAGTACCACTCCTGGCCATAGGGGTATAAATAGTACTGTGGGTACTGATCTCCCCTCAGTTCCCGCCTGTGGGCATGAAGTAAAGACCTACGTGTAGTCCCTACCTCCAACCAGTAAAGACCTGTTTGAGTTATACGTTTAAGTCTTTGTGTTAATTGTTCAATACAATACACATACTTAACACAATGGAGCGTCGAGCACCATCGTCTATTCAGCTAACCCCGCTGCCTCACCTCTGTCTAACGGGGTCCCGTACAGTTTAGTGGGGTTTACAGGTAATGAGCAGGCTGGCTCGTTCTCCATCCCGCTGTCCATTCGTTTAGGAGCACTCCACACCAAGTGGACCTGTGTCTTAATGAAATGGGAGCAGGAAGGGAAGGGGATCCTGGGGGCCGATTTTATCATAGGCCACAGGATTCTAGTGGATCTTAGGAACCACTGTCTGTGGGGAGCATGTACCAGCAAAGAAAGTGAAGTGGCAGTTATCCCAGAGAAACAGGGCAAGGGGACCTTGTGCACCGTGAAACCAAAGGAGGATTACGACCTCGAACTGATGGTCAGTAACACTCCGATGGAATACCAGGCATTTGTGCGAGCACACCTCGCCGCATTTGCCACTCACAAACACAATTGTGGGAGGGTAAACGGGGTCGAGGTTAGTGTGAACGGGGACCCCATGACCCGGCCACAAAAGCAATACAATTTCCCCAGGGAGGCGGAGGCAGACATGGAATCGGCCATGGCTTCTTTAGTGAAACAGTGGGTACTGAGAACGATAGCCGCTCATGTAAACTCTCCACTGTGGCCAGTTAGAAAACCGTACAACTCCTGGAGCGCCACAGTGGACTATCGAGTACTCAGCCGTAACATCCCCGCCTGTGCACCCACGGTAGCAGCCGTCGTCGACCTCATTGGAAGTATCCCAGCATCCGCGACCACCTTCACGGTGCTGGATATTTCCAACGGGTTTTGGTCCATCCCTTTGCGGAGAGAGGACCAGTACAAGTTTGCCTTCACATTTAAAGGCCAACAATATACCTGGAACTGTCTACCTCAGGGCTTCCACAACAGCCCTAGCATTTTCCATCAATGCATGGCTAATTGTTTGAAGGGTTTCAGCTGGCCCCAGCAGTTGGTACAGTACGTGGATGACCTGCTCCTATTCACCGATGTGGGAGAGGAGCATGGTCCACTACTGGCTGAACTGCTGGAGCTGCTCAGGCAAGAAGGCTTCAAAGTAAACCCGAAGAAAGCACAGATCGGCCAGCAGGAAGTAAAATTCCTGGGGCTGACTGTGCGCGCTGGGGAAAGGGCCATCGATAAAGCTAGAAGGGAAGCAGTGCAGAAGTTAACAGCCCCCAACACAGTTACAAGAGTGAGATCTTTCCTAGGGCTAATCGGGTACTGCAGAGATTTCATTGAGGATTACGCAGCCACAGCAGCCCCTCTGCTCCGACTCCTACACAAGGGAGTGGAGTGGGTCTGGGACAAGGGTTGCGAGGCAGCATTTGTGAAACTCAAGAAAGATCTGCAGACCGCGTCGGCTCTAGGGGCCATTGATGGGGGAAATGAGTTTTTCCTGGAGGTGGCAGCCAGCGGGGACAGTCTGAGTGCCATGCTGCTCCAAGAGCGGCACGGCCATCTGAGACCAGTGGTTTACTCCTCCAGGATACTCACCGATGTGGAGAAGGGCTATTCCAACTGTGAGAGGCACCTCCTCGCCACTCACTGGGCTGCAAAAAGATCACTGATCTTCACAGCAACATCTCCTATCACACTCCTCACACATCACACGCCCACCCAGATGCTCCTGGATGGGAGAATCAAAGACGGGACAGTGAGCAATGCCCGCATTGCTCGCTGGACCCTACTTCTCTCCCAGATGGACCTAAAAGTGAAAGGTCTCTGTGAGCCGAAGCTCGCGGCCAACATGATTTACCCAGGGCCAGCCCACCGGTGTTCCATAGAAGTGGTATGGGAATTTAACATAGGTTTTCGGGCCGGGATACACCCCGCAGGCCGCGAAATCTATGTGGACGGTTCAAGCACAATATCTGCTGGCGAGCGACTTACCGGGTGTGGAGTTTATGACACAGAGGCGGACATTGCCCTGGCAATTAAACTCCCCAGCATCATGAGCGCCCAGCATGCTGAACTATCTGCGGTAGTGTACGTGGTCACACACCCCGAGAAATTCCCCACCCCGTACACGATTTGCTCGGACAGTATGTTCACATGCAATTCGTGTACGGAATACCTGGCTATCTGGTCCCGTCGCGTATATACCTCTGCTGACCGAAGACCCCTGGCAATTAAGCCTCTGCTGGAGAAAATCATGGCGGCCGTGGGGGAGGAAAGAAAAGTCTATATACGCAAAGTAAAAGCCCATTCCTCCACTGAACCCCGTGGCAAGGGAAATCAGCAAGCCGATGCACTGGCAAAAGAAGGTGCTCGTACGGGCACTTTTTGGGACCCATACGGGTTAAGTCCCATAGCAGCGATCAGGGGCAGAGGCGGGACGCAAGGGAGTTCAGGGGTAGCATTGGCACCGGACCTGAAAATGGTTCAAACCCAAGATCCCATCCTAAAAACTGTCCTGAACGCGCTCACTAAAGGGGAAAAGTTAGAGGGCTCGTACGGCACAGCAGCCATCACCATTAAGGAAGGCATGCTGTTCAGGGGGGAGCAGTGGGTAGTGCCGCAGCAGCACCAAAGGGAATTGCTCCAACTGGCCCATGAGGGTCCAGGAGCTGGACATCCCGGACCTGAGACCACATGGCAATGGGTGGAACAGGCAGGATGGCGCCAGGACTCAGGGAAGATGTCCGCGAGTTTTGTGCCGGCTGTCTGGTGTGTGCTGCTAACAACCCTGACCCCCGGAAAAGGAAGGTATCTATGGGACACATCAGGAGGGTAGAGGGACCATGGCAGTCAATCCAGGTCGATTACATCGGGCCCCTACCCACCGCCCAAGGAGGCTACAAGTACTGCCTAGTCCTGGTGGATGTGTTCTCAAAGTGGGTGGAAGCTTTTCCATGCTGAACTGCTACCACATTGGGTACGGCTAGGATCCTGGTCAGGGAAGTGTTCTCACGATGGGGACTACCGCAGTATGTGGAGTCCGACCAAGGGAGCCACTTTACCGGACAGGTCATGCAAGAAGCCCTCATGGTACTCGGCATTGAAGGGAAATGGCACGTCGCCTACAACCCGCAGTCATCGGGTCCTGTGGAGCGTTTAAACCGTACCATTAAAGAAAGGCTGCAGAAGGAGACGGGAGACTCACCCAAGAAGTGGGTAGAAGTCTTACCATTGGTCCTAATGGGGATCCGAGCCAGCCAGTCAAAAAGCATGGGGCATTCCCCACACGAGCTCATGACTGGTAGGATTATGCGGACCCCCACCCATGTGCTAGCCCCGGTGTAGTGTATGTACCTTTAAGAGAGAACTACTTTTACAGCTCCTGTATACTGTAGTACCGGCAGTGACAACACCTGTATATAAGCCTTGAGCATGCCTCTGTACTCCCAGTCTTGAGACTACCCTACTCCAGTAAACACCTGTTGATTGTTAAGTTACAGCATCCGTGTAGTTATTGGAAAACATCATACTCTCAGAATCACGGATCTAACAGTGGCGACGAGGTCGATTCGAATCTACCTGCAACTCTGCATTTCCCTTCAAGGATTCGCTCCGGGAGGGCGGTGGAAGAAAGTCGAGGCCAGAAGCATGGGCGTCGACCACGAGCAACCGCCCAGTTGTCCGGCAGAGAGTGAACATCGCAGGGGAGGCTGTTGAGAGCCGGGCTTGGTTCCCCAGCCACGATGATCCAGCAACAGACTGGCAACAGGTACAGCGCAGACCCTTCCTGGACAACGGCGGCTGGAGCTGACCGACGGCAGAGAAAAAGCCGAGCAGCGTCGACGGGGTAAGAGAGAGGGTGAAGCGCACAGGGTGCAGCTGGGGGTTGAAAACCAAGCGACGTCGAGGAAAAACAAAACAGAGAGAGAGAGGGTAAAGCAGCAGCCAGGTTCAGGACCGAGCGGCGGAAACGGGAAAGGTGCACAGGAAAACGCGCAGAGCACAGCCAGGGCTCAAAGGCTGAACAGTAGCCACAGCAGAGAAGAAGGGCGAGCGCGGGAAGAAAGGAAAGCGCGGGAGACGCCATTTTGTGCCAGCGGAGAAGAAGGGAGAGCGCGGGAGATGCCATTGTTGACAGTTAAATCACACCCAGGGATGCCGAAGAGTGGCAGTATCTCTACGTTCGACAATGAAGTCGAAGATTGGGTGACATATGTGGAACGCATTGAGGTGTACTGCAGGGCGAATGAAGTGCCAAATGCTAGGAAAGCACTGGTTTTGTTAAATTCCATGGGTGCAAAAACTTATGGCTTACTGCGAAACCTAATAACCCCAGAGAAGCCCGTGGATAAGAATTTCGAAAGCATAGTAGAAATCCTACAGGACCACTTAAAACCCACACTGCTGCTGATAGCAGAAAGATTTAAGTTCCACAAAAGGAACCAGCATAAAGATGAAAGTAATGCTGAGTACTTAACGGAACTGCGCAAGCTATCGAAACACTGCCAGTTTGGAGTGGGACTAGCAGATACGTTAAGGGACAAGTTTGTGTGTGGGCTTCAAAGTGAAGGAACCCAGAAACGGCTTCTATCAGAAAAGGATCTTACGCTGGACAAGGCTTTCAGCATGGCAGTATCACACGAAGCAGCCGCAAGAGGCGCTGCAGAGATACAACGGAGACCGCAAGAATATGGCACCAATGAAATGTCATATGTAACAGGGAAGTGTTATCACTGCGGCAGAACAACACATGACCAGAAGGATTGTTGGTTCAAGGACCAAGTGTGCAGACAGTGTGGAAAAGCAGGACACATAGCAAGAGTCTGCAGGTCAGGGAAGAAAACCAACAGCAAGAAATCTCCACAGGAGAAGTACAAAAATGTACATAAGGTGATGGACAGTAGTTCAGGTGAACAGAAAAGTGATACAGACTCTGGAAGCAAGGAGCTGGGTTGTCTGAAACTACATAAGGTAACCAAAATGGAGGATCACCAGACTATCTGGGTCACACTCAAGATAGACGGAGTCCAAGTGAAAATGGAATTGGACACAGGATCAGCCCTAACAGTCATAAACCAAAGGGACTACAAGCGACTATTTTCACATATACCCTTGAAAGCTACAGAGATTGTCTTGAAGACGCACACGGGGCAAACAGTCGACCCCAAAGGAAAAATAAGGGTGAAAGTGATATACAAAGGCCAGGAAATACCTAAAATGGACCTATATGTATTGCCAGATGGAGGACCACCACTACTAGGACGTGAATGGATCCGGAACATACAATTACATTGGCATTCCATACAGGCACTGAAGGTGGAGGCCAAAAAGGATGACGACGTCACACCTGGACGACTGTCAAAAATGCTAACTGACGCAAAAGAAGTGTTCCAGGAGGGACTCGGAACACTAAAAGGCATAACAGCAACGATTAAAATAGAGGAAAATGCAAGCCCAAAGTTTCTTAAGGCCAGACCAGTGCCTTATGCGATCAGACCAGCCGTCGAAGCAGAGCTGGAAGGGTTGGAACGTTCAGGAGTACTGTCCAAAGTAGACTGGAGCGAGTGGGCTACACCCATCGTTCCTGTAATGACGAGGTCATTGAGTAATACGCCTGGGGAACCAAAGAAGGTCTGCATCGGTGGGGATTTTAAGGTGACAGTGAACCCAGTCCTTCACACGGTACAATATCCGCTGCCACGAATTGAGGATATTTTCGCCTCACTATCTGGAGGTAAACGCTTCACCAAAATTGATCTAGCCCAGGCGTACTTGCAAATGGAGGTAGAAGAAGCCTCGAAACAATACCTCACGATCAACACTCATAAAGCTCTCTACCAATACAACCGGCTGGTGTTCGGGGTAGCATCGGCTCCGGCTATTTGGCAAAGGGCGATGGATCAAGTCCTGCAAGGGATTCCAGGGACCCAGTGTTATTTGGATGACATCCTGGTCACGGGCGAAAATGACAGTGATCACCTCGCCAACCTGGAGAAGGTGCTCACTAGATTAAAGGAATATGGGTACGAGCTAATCGCCACAAATGCGAGTTTTTCCAGAAGCAGATCTCGTATTGTGGCCACGTTATTGATGAAGAGGGGTTACATAAGTCCCCTGAAAAGATTGAGGCAGTAGTCAAGGCTCCAGCACCGGAAAATGTGTCACAACTGAGGTCGTTCCTCAGTCTGGTGAACTACTACCGTAAGTTCTTACCAAATTTGTCTACAGTATTACACCCACTGAACACCCTACTGCAAACGGGGGTACCATGGAAGTGGAATGACGAACGTAAACGAGCTTTCCAGAAGTGTAAAGAATTGATCACATCAAAAGAGGTGTTGGCCCATTTCAACCCAGCACTACCAATTCGTTTGGCATGTGATGCATCACCCTATGGTATTGGAGTGGTGCTGTCGCACAAATTCCCAGACGGGTTGGAGAGGCCAGTAGCCTTTGCGTCTCGGTCACTAACCTGAGCTGAGTGCAACTATGCCCAGATTGACAGGGAGGCCCTCAGCCTAGTATGGGGAGTAAAAAAATTCAACCACTATCTGCATGGGCAGAAGTTCACCTTGCTGACTGACCACCAACCACTTGTCTCCATCTTTAATCCAAAGAAGGGCGTTCCGGTGATGACTGCACAACGATTACAAAGATGGTCCCTTTTTCTAGGGATGAACCAATATGAAATAGAATATAAAGGCACGAAACAGCATGGAAACGCTGATGTGCTATCACGCCTGCCACTGCCTACTGTGGAGGAAGCACCAGCAGTGGACCCTATTGAGATATTTTATTTGCCAATAATTGAATGATTGCCAGTAACTAACGCGGATACAGAGAAGGAAACCCGCAATGATCCGACACTGTCTCGGGTATATGATTTGACGGTGAGGGGATGGCCAACATATGGCGACTCATTGTTGCCAGCATTCTCATCCAGAAGAGAACAGCGGGCAGTATGCCAGGGGACAGTGATGTGTGGATCCCGAGTGGTGATTCCACCCAAGTTAAGGGAGAGAGTGCTAAATGAGCTTCATGAAGGTCATCTGGGAGGGGTGAAAATGAAAAGCCTTGCTAGGGCTTATGTGTGGTGGCCGGGGATCGATCATCAAATCGAGGACCTAACCAAGAGCTGCTCAGGATGCCAGAAGGTCCAAAATGCACCACCACATGCTCCTCTACACCCATGGGAGTGGCCCTCCTCTCCATGGCAATGGGTGCATATTGATTTTGCTGGTCCATTCATGGACTCAATGTTCTTAATAGCAGTGGATGCTCACTCGAAATGGCCTGAGGTGATAAAAATGTCCTCAACCACTACAGAGAAAACGATTGCAGTCCTATGGACCATATTTGCCAGGAACGGCTTGCCAGAGCAGATTTGCTCTGATAATGGACCACAGTTTGTGTCCGAAGAGTTACGGAAGTTTATGAGAAGGAATGGGGTAAGGCATTACACATCCGCCCCGTATCATCCAGCCACAAATGGATTGGCTGAGAGGTTCGTACAAACCTTTAAAAAGGCGATAAAGGCCATGTGCGATGATGAAATTCCACTACAGCATAAGGTGGACAATTTCCTGTTAGCCTACAGAAATGCGACACATGCAGTTACCAACCAGACCCCGGCCATGATGTTCTTTAACCGAAGGTTGAGATCTCGTCTGGAGTTGCTCAGACCAAATGTGCGAAGAAATGTTGAGGATAAACAATTCCAGCACATCAATGAGAAGCTGACAAGGAGCTTCAATGTAGGACAACCAGTCTTGGCCCGTGACTACTGAACAGAGAAATGGCAACCCGGAATGATATGCACAAGGCAGGGGCCATTAATGTACACAGTGGATGTCGGGGAGAACATTGTGAGACGCCACGTCGATCAGATCTTAGCGTCACAGGAACGAGTCAACCCCATGTCTCGCGTACCTGGGGATGAACCCGACATACCGGTAGCATCTACCTCAGAAACAGTAGCAGTGGAACCTGATGAACTAACCGACGAAAAGGGGCCAGAATCGCCTCCACACCAAGAACAAGAACCTCAGGAAAGGCGCTATCCAGAAAGGATCAGGAAGCCGCCCCAAAGACTGAATCTATAAATGGACTATTTCTGTTTAATGTGCATGTTAAAGTATTAATTGTTATTTGAATATTATGGGTACTGCTAATCTAAAAGGGGAGGAATTGTAGTGTATGTACCTTTAAGAGAGAACTACTTTTACAGCTCCTGTATACTGTAGTACCGGCAGTGACCACACCTGTATATAAGCCATGGAGCATGCCTCTGTACTCCCAGTCTTGAGACTACCCTACTCCAGTAAACACCTGTTGATTGTTAACACCCGGTGCTCACGGAAGGTCAGCTTAGAGAGGTAAACCGGGACTGCTTCATCAGGAATCTGTTTGAACACCTTAAACAGGTTCACTGGCAGGCTGCTAGCAACATGGGAAAACAGCATCGGGGTAACCGATTGCTGCTAGAACCCCGCAAGCACCACGAGTGGGAGATTGGGGATCAGGTCATGGTTCGGAATTTTAATCGGGTAGGGAGTTTTGAACCATTGTACATGGGGCCATACAACATTGTCAACAAGGCAAGCCCCATGGTCAACGCCATAAAGATGCCCCACCGCACGAAGTGGTTCCACATTAACCTGTGTAAACTGTTCAACCCCTAGAAAGGGGAACGGCCAGCAAGGGTGCACCGTCCTAAGGACAGGGATCCTCAGCCAGCCGCTGTGGCAGACTCACAGACCGCACCAGTTGGGGCAGTGGCTTGTATTACTGGAGGGGCTATCCCAACAATTATTTGGGACTCAGACGCACCCCCGGTAGCCGGAGCCCTAAGACGGTCTCCTCGCATACCACAGCCAAAACTACCGTGGTCACCAGCGCATCAGTTTCAAAGGTTCAGCCCCGAAAGTGTCGCTTCCCGTAAAATAATGCCCAAGGTCAGGGATCATTCTAGGAATAGGGATCCCCAGCCTGCAGCCTCCAATGGTGAGGGACTCACAGGAGAGGTAGCAGTGGGCAAAGAGAAAGAGAGGGGTCCCCAGCCTACGGCCTCAAGCTGTGCGGAACCCACAGGACAGGACAGGAACTCAGCAGCCACACAGAAGGGGGTAGTGTGCTATAGTACAGGAGGGGACACACCCCGATCATCTGGGATTCAGGGAAACCCCCAGTTGCTTTAAGAAGGTCTCTCTGGGTCCTGCGGTACAGGCCACCTTACGCCTAGGTGTACAAGCTGCCCAGAAGCCGCACAAGACAGAGGCCGAACAGGAATTAGCCTGGCCGCCCGAAGACGAGCGGCAGATGTACCTAGCATTTCTGATGTATTTAGGTGTGTTTTTACAGTTTTGGTAGCTTTAGGTTTAATATTTAATTATTTTTGAAGTATGATCATATATTGGACGAGCCTTAATCGTCATTGTAATAAAGTTTGTGACCGCGTATTATTCCCCACCAGCCTCCACATTCAACGGATCATCCTCCGGCATTTCCGCTACCTCCAAAGTGATCCCACCACCAAACGTATCTTCCCCTCCCCTCCCCTTTCAGCATTCCGCAGGGACCGCTCTCTCCGAGACACCCTAGTCCACTCCTCTATCACCCCAAACAGCCCTTCCCCTTCGCCTGGCACCTTCCCGTGCAAGCGGAGGAGATGTAACACCTGCCCCTATACCTCCCCCCTCCCCACTGTCCAGGGCCCCAAACACCCCTTCCAGGTGAAACAGCGATTTACTTGTACTTCTCGCAATCTAGTATACTGTATTCGCTGCTCACGATGCGGTCTCCTCTACATTGGGGAGACCAAACGCAGATTGGGTGACCGCTTTGCGGAACACCTCCGTTCAGTCCGTAAGGGTGACCCCGAGCTTCCGGTCGCCTGTCATTTCAATTCACCGCTCCATTCCCACTCGGACCTCACCGTCCTTGGCCTCTTGTACTGTTCCACGGAAGCTCAACGTAACCTCGAGGAACAGCACCTCATCTTCCAATTAGGCACTCTGCAGCCTTCCGGTCTCAATATCGAGTTCAACAATTTCAGATCATAACCTTGGCCCCTATTTCATTTTTACTTATATTTCTCCACTCCTTTCCTCCCCCCCCCTTTCCTTTTGTTTCTCTCTCACACCTGGCAGCTATCTTTTGCCCTGCCAGTACACTTTACACCTAATCCCAGCCTATTACCATCTTGTCTAGCTTCTAATCTCTTTTACTTCTTTTGGTTCTTTTATTCTTTTGTCCGATCGCAGCCCTGCCTTCGATCTAGTTCTTTTTCTCTCCAGTTTTGAAGAAGGGTCAAACCCGAAACGTCAACTCAAATTTCTCTCCACGGATGTTGCCTGACCTGCTGAGTTTTTCCAGCATTTTCTGTTGTTATTTTACTATGTATGTGCCGTATTTTCCAAGTGGTGCAGGGGTGTTGGACCCCCTCCGTGCTTGGCTATGAATGTAACTGAATTTTACCTGTGTATGCATCTGAACACTACATTTAAAGGGGAATGTATGCTTTGGGTCTTAGATAGGCAAACTACAGGGGGAAGGTTGGCTCTCGGGGATCAAGAATTTCGCTCACGTAGTATGACTCTCTAGCAAGTAAAGTATCACAGGGAGGACTGTAAGATACTCAAAATTCACAGATCCCCCAAAGCTAGAAGAAAACCCCAATGAAAATGACTTTGGACTCTTTCTAACAAGCTTAAGAATGATAAAATATGCATTGGGCCTAACAGAGGGAGATTCAAGGTCGGAAACCAAGATTTGGCATTTTGAAAGGCATGTTGGGCCTGTAAAGGGAGAAAAGGCTGCAACAGGGAATGGGATCAACCTCTGTAAAGGCAGTTTGGGTATTTGAGTAAATTAAATTGTCTGGGGAACTGTGTAACCTCACTCAGCCCCTATCAGACATTAACATCCTAACAATCGACCCACGGAGGAGCAGTCCCCACCCAAAACACAGGACACATCCAAAACATGCATAATGCAAATCACCTCGCCAACCTACATAGAAATCTTGGGCTCAGACAGGAGACTCGAAACCTGAGTATAGCTATGACAATTAACTAGGAGCTCAACAGCTCATTGAATAATCAGTGCAGCATCCCGAAACCATTTTACACATTTCTAATCAAGTTATAATTAACGAGCCTGCCCAAATCAAACAATAAACTGGGACTGATTTGGCGCGCAGATTAGAAGGCCCCTTAAAGTATAATTGAAGGTCTGTTTTCTCAAGAAGGCAGTTCTCTCTAGAAGCAACACACAAGAAGAAACCGAAGCATCGAGACGGGGCAGCATTCTACCGTACACCCAAGTTCAACAGCTTCAGTGACCCAGGTCTTCATCGGACACATCGCGGCAACAAGAGCCTTACGAAACTACCAACAAAATATTACCACCAACCAACCTGGTAATATCGAGCCACTGCGACCAAAGAAAAACAACTCAGGAGAAAACTGAAGATTCGAAAGTTTTTCCACTCTACAATCTATTCCTGACTTACCCCTGGGTAAGATTTTTACTTAAAAGGAACTCTAAACCCTATCTCTACAGAAGAAAAGTGGGTACTCACCCCATAAATCCAAAACGCACCCTACCGCATCAGCGAACTCGCGAAGACGGACCAGCAATCGAAGTCCTCTACTGTGTCCAGGGTACGGCAGACACCAACCAACGCATCCAGCGAACCCTGAAACCGCAAACCAGCTCAACTGTCAAAGATTCGTTTGGTGAGCATTATCCCTGGTCCTCTAGAGTTCAACTTAGCTAGGAAGTGGGATTGGGAGGGGTGAGGTATTCTCTACTGTATTTCCCTCGTATGTTTTAAAATGTTCCCCATTTTTATTAGAGTATAAGATTGTTATGTTATATTTTCTTTCTTGAATAATGATCAAAGTTTCTTGCACCAAAACCAGTTGTCTGCTTCACTTTTGTCACCCCCCCCCCCAAATAAGCCCAAGGTCTAGAATCAAGGGAGTGGGAGCAATTCGAACCGCTCATAAGTCAGTGGTGAGGCTGACCCACACACCACCCCCTACATAAGGGAATGGGTGACCGCTAGGCAGAGTAGTAAGCGCAGGCCGGTAGTGCAGGGGTCCTCTGTGGCCATCCCCCTCTCAAACAGATATACCAATTTGGATATTGTTGAGGGTGATGGCTTATCGGGGGAAGGCAGCAGCAGTCAACTTCCTGGCACCATGGGTGGTCCTGCTGCACAGAACAGGAGGAAAAAGAGCGGGAGAGCTATAGTGATAGCGGATTCTATTTTAAGGGGGAATAGATAGGCGTTTCTGCGGCCGCAAACAATACTCCACGATGGTATGTTGCCTCCCTGGTGCAAGGGTCAAGGATGTCTCAGAGCGGCTGCAGGGCATTCTGAAGGGGGACGGTGAGCAGCCAGTTGTCGTAGTGCATATAGGTACCAATGATATAGGTAAAAACTGGGATGAGGTCCTAAAAGCTGAATATAGGGAGTTAGGAGTTAAATTTAAAAATTGGGCCTCAAAGGTAGTAATCTCAGGAGTGCCATGTGCTAGTCAGAGTAGAAATAGAAGGATATTTCCGCTGAATACATGGCTGGAGGAATGGTGCAAGGGAGAGGGATTCAAATTCCTGGGACATTGGAAACGGTTCTGGGGGAGGTGGGACCAGTACATACTGGACGGTTTGCACCTGGGCAGGACCAGGACCGATCTCCTAGGGGGAGTGTTTGCTAGTGCTGTTGGAGAGGGTTTAAACTAAAATGGCAAGAGGTTGGGAACCTATGCAGGAAGACAGAGGATAGAGAATCAAGGATAGAAGCAAAAGACAGGAAGGACAAAAGCAAAAGTGTCAGTCAGAGAAATCAAGGGTGTAAATCAAACATGGCCACAGTAAATAATAATTCTAAAAGGTCTATGAGTGTTAAAAAAACAAGCCTGAAGGCTTTGTGTCTTAATGCGAGGAGCATTCATAATAAGGTGGATGAATTAGCTACACAAATAGATGTAAACGGATATGATATAATTGGGATTACGGAGACATGGCTCCAGGACGACCAAGGCTGGGAATTCAACATCCAGGGGTATTCAATATTCAGGAAAGACAGGCAAAAAGGAAAAGGAGGTGGGGTAGTATTGCTGGTTAAAGAGGAGATTAACAAAATAGTAAGGAAGGATATTAGCTCTGATGATGTGGAATCTGTATGGGTAGAGCTGAGAAATACCAAGGGGCAGAAAACGTCAGTGGGAGTTGTTATGTGTGACTTTAATCTATGTATAGATTAGGCTAACCAAATTAGTAACAATACTGTGGAGGAGGAATTCCTAGAGTGTATACGGGATGGTTTCCTGGACCAATATGTCGAGGAACCAACTAGAGATCAGGCTATCTTACACTGGGTATTATGTAATGAGAAAGGATTAATTAGCAATCTTGTTGTTCGAGGCCCATTGGGGCGGAGCGATCATAATATGATCAAATTCTTCATTAAGATGGAAAGTGATGTATTTGACTCAGAGGCTAGGGTCCTGAATTTAAATAAAGGAAACTACGATGGTAGGAGGCACGAGTTGGCTAGGATGGATGAGGGAACGTTACTTAAAGGGTTGACGATGGATATGCAATGGCAAACATTTAAAGATCGCATGGATGAACTACACAATTTGTTCATCCCTGTTTGGCATAAAAATTTAAAAAAGGTGACTCAACCGTGGCTAACAAGGGAAATTAGGGATAGCATAAGATCCAAGGAGAGGACATATAAATTGGCCAGAAACAGCAGCAAACCTGAGGATTGGGAGCAGTTTAGGATTCAGCAAAGGAGGACAAAGGGATTAATTAAGAGGGGGGAAATAGAGTATGAGAGTAAGCTTGCTGTGAACATAAAAGCTGACTGTAAAAGCTTCTATAGATGTGTGAAGAGGAAAAGATTGGTGAAGTCAAGCGTAGGTCCCTTGCCGTCAGAATCCGGGGAATTTATATTGGGGAACAAAGAAATGGCAGGCCATATAAATACATACTTTGGTTCTGTCTTCACAAAGGAGGACACAAATAACCTCCCAGAGATGTCGGGGAACATAGGGTCGAATGAGAGGGAGGAACTGAATGAAATCAGTATTTGTAGGGAAATGGTGTTCGGGAAATTGATGGGATTGAAGGACAATAAATCCCCAGGTCCTGATAATTTACATCCTAGGTTACTTAAGGAAGTGGCCCTAGAAATAGTAGATGCATTGCTGGTCATCTTCCAATATTCTATAGATTTTTGAACAGTTCCCTTGGATTGGAGGGTAGCTAATATAATCCCACTATTCAAAAAAGGTGCTAGAGAGAAAATGGGGAATTACAGACCGGTAAGCCTGACATCAGTAGTGTGAAAAATGCTAGAGTCCATTATAAAAGATGCAATAGCAGAGCACTTGGAAAACTGTGACAGGATCAGACAAAGTCAACATGGATTTACAAAAGGTAAATCATGCTTGACTAATCTACTGGAATTTTTTGAGGATGTAACTGGTAGAATAGATAAGGGAGAACCAGTGGATGTGGTGTATGTTATGTTCATTAATAACTAGTAATTTTTATTAACAACAGCTAGCTTTTGCTAGACACTTTATTGAGCACATGTGGACTAGGTACAGTATCTGTAGAGGCCTCCATCTTGACTGCTGCCTTGTGGGTAGCCTGGTGCATCGTGGGTAGCCCACTCTTATACACATACAGCACCACCTAGTGTACCATTCCAGAATGACAGGTTACTGATCATTACATCCCCCTTTCTTTGAGGTTAAACAAAATCAGTATCAATCAATATCAATCAATAACAACATAAACCTGTTCAACAGTCAATACATTTTCAATGTAGTTTTCTTTGCACTCAAAGATTAAGTCTATCAGGCTTTTTTACTTCATGTGTGGATCTTCTCAGCACAGGTAAGTCTGATGTGTTTTCATGAGAGCCTGTATGTGTATTTGTGTTAGATTGTTCTGGTGGTGAGTGACAAGATTCAGTTGCGGCATTGTCATCGATTTGCTCTTCGATAGTCTCTTGTGTTTTTAGGAGGGAACGGCAGTTCCTCCTGAGAATCTGTCCTTCCTCAGTTCTAACAGTGTATGACCTTGGTCCTACTTCCTCAAGAACTGTAGCTTTCCTGTTCCATGCATCTGGATCCTCAATCCTGACAACATCATCCCTTGTCAATGGTTTCAGAGTTTTGGATGACTTGTCATAGTATGATTTCTGTTTCAGCTTTAACAGTTGAAGTCTCTGTCTCAGTTCCTTACTCTGCTTTTCTTTTGCACAGCAGGGTAGCGTGGTACGCAACTTGCGACCCATTAGGAGTTCAGCAGGTGAAGAACCAGAGCCTAAAGGTGAGGCTCGGTAGCTCAGCAGGGCGAGATAAGGATCAGACTTGCTTTCTGTTGCTTTCTTCAGTAGCTGTTTGAGAACTTGAACACCTTTCTCTGCCTTACCATTCGACTGAGCATACAAAGGACTGGATGTGATATGCTGAAAGTCATACTGTGCTGCAAACTATTGCCACTCCTTACAGTTGAAGCACGGACCATTGTCGCTTACGGCAATCCTGGGAATTCCATGTCTGGCGAAAATGGATTTCACATGCATTGTTCTGCCCTCGCAACGCGATTCTATGCAGAGCTAGACAGATAGCGAACAACTCGATATCTTCCAATAAAATCACAAGGCTTGACTTTTCTTGTAACGCTTTACTGAACGATTCTAATTGTAAAACTGAAATACAACACAGAAATGGAAGCACACATTAGTATACAGGCGCATAACTGATATGTATACACAGATTTAGGTACGCCTGAGCAACACAGTACATTTAGTAAACTGGGAGGCATTCTCTTTAAATTAGCCCTGTACATAGTGTATGAAAATACAGCTACTAGTTAATCAGCTAGACAGAGAAAAGTTACAACTAAACATTTTCTACAACATACAGTGCACATTAATCATCCATAGCATTCTAAAATACTTACAGACAAACAATTTCCAAGACTCAAGCATGGGGACAATACAACTGCCCGGAGCCTGTGCTGCTGTAGGAGCACCGTGGTGTAGGTCTGTGTCCCAGCGAGGACTCCACGAGGACTACGTAGCAGTCCTGTGGGGAGCGTGATGACCTCATCACGCTCGGTAGCGTTGTCCGCGCTTGGGGCGTCACGTGATGCGCGTGGTCGCGTTTCTGGCCGTGGAGGCCGAAGTCGGGAGCGGGAGCTGGAGGCCAGGCTGAGCCGATGCTTTCCGCGGGAGCGGAAGATCGCGTCGCTCCCGGCGGCTGGTAGATGCGGCCGAAGACGCTAGGCCGGGCTGTGCCGGCAGCCTTTCTGGAAGGCCGAGTTGGGCCGGCAACCGCCTCACGCACGTCACGTCGTACGTGCCGTGACATCAGCACGCTACGTTGTACGTGACGTGACGTCAGCACGCTAAGGCGCGTCTTAAAGGGGCAATGGCCCTAAAAGGTAAGTTAAAGGGGCAACGGCCCCAACAGGTAGGTTATACATATATAAGTAAGTTAAATACATACAGTGAGGTTAAGTTAGAGGGAGAGGCAGCACACTCCCCGCTTGGTACAATTCCATTGTACCACTACAGATACAAAATAAACCTGAAGAAAACGTCCTTTGGCTGCAACATACTCAGAGTCCGTTCTCTAGGTTACTTCAGAAAGGAGGATCTCTGAGACTGGCCTCAGAAACACTTTGATAGGCCCCTCCTTGACAATCTTCACCTCCACCTTGCGGACCCTCTTGTCCCTGGTCGGCAGAGTTTTGACAACCAGGCCCACTGGCCATTCATTTCTGCGTGCTTGGCTGTCTTTCAGCAAGACAACGTCTCTCACTTTGACGTTTGGCTTGTCTTCTGTCCATTTCCTACGGCTCTGTAGGGTGGACAAATACTCTCCTCTTTGCTTGGGGAATGTCTGTCCCTCTTCAAGACATTTGAATTCCTCCTTGAAGACATCATGCTGGACAGAGCGAATGATCACACCTTTGGCTTGTGAAGGCTCACTTGTGCTGGATACTTCTTTAGAACATTTCCATCCTTTGCATTCTATGTTGTCCGAATTCCCCTTGAAGGATGCTGCTACATGAATGAGTCGGGCTGTGGTTCAGCAGAGTGTTCTCCAGCTTGAGAATCGCTCGAAGCTTTGTGAGCCCAACTGAGATTCTGAGGCTTTGGTGACCAGGGTCATAACTTCAGGCCGAATCTCAGTATCAGCTTCAGGCTCCACAAGGGTGAAGGGATTGGACTCAGGAGTCTCCTCTGTGTTGACATTAGACAGGAAAGAGGGGCCCGAGAACCAACTGCTTTGCTGTAGGTGTGCTGCTGGTATAGACCTGGTAGCATGGTCTGCAGGGTTCAGGTCCGTGGGGACATAGCACCACTGGTCAGGGTGAGTGGATCGTCTGATACGAGTCACCCAGTTGGAAACATACACGTAAAACCTTCTTGTGGAGTTGTGGATGTAACCAAGTACAATCTTGCTGTCCGTGAAGAACTTGACGGCGCCCACATCGATGTCAATCTCGTCTCTGATCAACTCGTACAGTTGAACAGCCAACACAGCTGCACAAAGCTCGAGACGTGGAATGATGTCAGCTGCTCTCAAGTAGGCCACAGCTCCTATTGCTACTGTGGAAGCGTCTGAGGAGATGCACAGCTCTCTTCTCTGTGTTGAAGACAGCAAGCCTGGAATGTAGCACCTCTTTATGTGCAGGTCTTCGAGAGCCTTCAAGGACTCCTTCCCTAGGTTCCATTTTGCTTCTTTTTCTGGGAGGAGTGGAGCATCCCACTCACTCTGATCCGATGAGAGTTCCCGTACTAATGCTTTTCCTTGCATTGTTATGGGAGCTACGAACCCCAAAGGGTCGTACAAACTGTTGACTGTGGACAGGACGCCTCTCCGTGTGAATGGCCTTTCTTCGCGGGACACCAGGAACGTGACGCTGTCTGTTTCCAGGTTCCAGGAGAGCCCCAGGCTCCGTTGAAGGGGGGGAGGATCCACTCCAAGGTGCAAATCCTTCAGATCCTTGGCACGGTCCTCTGCAGGGAAGGCTTCCATCACCTGTCCACTGTTCGATGCTACCTTGTGTAGTCTCAGGTTGGGCTCTTTCCATGACCAACAACTTTCAGGACGGCCATCTAACTCCAGAAGGCCCGAACTCAACAACTCTCGGCGGATAAGGCACCCAGCGAGGTCCTGTGTACCCTGTGGCTCGGGTGAGGACTGCTTGGCTGGATTGGCCGAGTGCTGTGGAGGTCTCTGTAGGTAAGTCTTGCTTGTTTCTTCTCCTTTAAGCTCAGTGTCTCCAAAAACAGGCTGTTTGCTACTGTGTTGAGTAGCTGGTTCTGCGTTGAGATAGTTGGATGTTTCCTTGGAGAACAATTTGGAGTGTTGTTGGACACACTCACTTGTACGTTGCACTGGACTGAGGGGCTGTCCCAGAACATATGTTTCCTGGCTGGGCTCCCCGCCTTCATTCTCCTCACCTTCTTCATAAGCTGCGGCTTTAGGTTTAGCGGCAGCTCTCTGGCTTTGGAGAATGTGGAGACTGGCAGCGAGGTCAGCTCTCTGCTTCATAACCCTAGCTTCTTTTTCAGCAAGGGCCAATTGAGCCTGGGCAGCTTTTGCCTTGGCACGTGCTTTGGCGGCTGCAGAAGCTGTCGATGACGACGGTCTGCTGGACTGCCGAGATGATCTAGTGGATACTTTAGAGGACTGTGCTGTCTGCTTCATCACACTAGCGTCGAGGTCAGCTCTCTGCTTCATCACACTAGCGTCGAGGTCGGCTCTCTGCTTCATAATGTCAGCTTTCTGCTTCATCATACTAGCGTCGAGGTCGGCTCTCTGCTTCATAAGGTCAGCTTCTTTTTCAGCGAAGGACAATTGAGCCTGGGCAGCTTTTGCCTTGACACGTGCTTTGGCGGCTGCAGAAGCTGTCGATGACGACGGTCTGCTGGACCGCCGAGATGACCTAGGGGATACTTTAGAGGGCTGTGACTTGGCATCGTTTGCTAGGAGAGGCTCATGCTTCTCGCTTGACTGGTCGACGTCCTCTAGGGTATATTGTTTTCCTGAGCGTAGACTCATGGTAGCTGAGTGGTATCTTCCTGCGCTTGAGCCCGCTGTGCTGTTGTCTTTTTACTGTTCTGCCCTCGCAACGCGATTCTATGCAGAGCTAGACAGATAGCGAACAACTCGATATCTTCCAATAAAATCACAAGGCTTGACTTTTCTTGTAACGCTTTACTGAACGATTCTAATTGTAAAACTGAAATACAACACAGAAATGGAAGCACACATTAGTATACAGGCGCATAACTGATATGTATACACAGATTTAGGTACGCCTGAGCAACACAGTACATTTAGTAAACTGGGAGGCATTCTCTTTAAATTAGCCCTGTACATAGTGTATGAAAATACAGCTACTAGTTAATCAGCTAGACAGAGAAAAGTTACAACTAAACATTTTCTACAACATACAGTGCACATTAATCATCCATAGCATTCTAAAATACTTACAGACAAACAATTTCCAAGACTCAAGCATGGGGACAATACAACTGCCCGGAGCCTGTGCTGCTGTAGGAGCACCGTGGTGTAGGTCTGTGTCCCAGCGAGGACTCCACGAGGACTACGTAGCAGTCCTGTGGGGAGCGTGATGACCTCATCACGCTCGGTAGCGTTGTCCGCGCTTGGGGCGTCACGTGATGCGCGTGGTCGCGTTTCTGGCCGTGGAGGCCGAAGTCGGGAGCGGGAGCTGGAGGCCAGGCTGAGCCGATGCTTTCCGCGGGAGCGGAAGATCGCGTCGCTCCCGGCGGCTGGTAGATGCGGCCGAAGACGCTAGGCCGGGCTGTGCCGGCAGCCTTTCTGGAAGGCCGAGTCGGGCCGGCAGCTGCCTCACGCACGTCACGTCGTACGTGCCGTGACGTCAGCACGCTACGTTGTACGTGACGTGACGTCAGCACGCTAAGGCGCGTCTTAAAGGGGCAATGGCCCTAAAAGGTAAGTTAAAGGGGCAACGGCCCCAACAGGTAGGTTATACATATATAAGTAAGTTAAATACATACAGTGAGGTTAAGTTAGAGGGAGAGGCAGCACATGCATTATGACACTGCTTGCTGACGTGCTTGAGAGCAGCGCCATCTCAGGATAGTTAGAGTAGTAGTTAATCACTATTAGATAGTCTTTACCATTTAAATGAAAAAGGTCCATACCAACCTCTTGCCATGGTGCTGTTGGTATGTCAGCTACTATCATTGGTTCCTTTGCTTGTTTGTTTTGGTGTTTCTGACATGTCTCACATTTGCCTATCATGTTCTCAATGTCCTTATTTATGCCAGGCCAATAAACAGTGTCTCTTGCTCTCTTTTTGCATTTTTCAATTCCGAGGTGTCCCTCATGAATCCTTTTGAGCATATCTTGACGTAGAGCCTGTGGAATGACTATTCTGTTCTGTTTTAGTAATAGTCCATTTGCGACACTCAATTCTGACCTTATGTGAAAATATTTTGGACAGGAACCTTTTGGCCAACCATGATGAATGTTCTCTATTACTGTTTGTAATACTGTATCTTTTACTGTTTCTTCTGCTATTTGCTTTGATTTTGTGTCTGACACGGGCAGCGCAGCAGTGACCATACTCACATGAACATCCACGTCTTCTTCAGTAGAGCTAACATAAGAACATAAGAAATAGGAGCAGGAGTAGGCCAATCGGCCCCATCGAGCCTGCTCCGCCATTCAATAAGATCATGGCTGATCTGATCCTAACCGCCAATCTACTATCACAGAACCATCTCCTGAATCTAACAGAATTAGACACACAAAATAGGAGCAGGATCAGGCTACATGGCCCCTGGGCCCGCTCCGCTACCCACAGGGCCATGTCCGATCCGAACCTAGACTCATGTCCAAATTCCTGCCCGCTCCCCGTAACCCTTAATTCCCTTTACTTCTAGGAAACTGTCTATTTCTGTTTTAAATTTATGTAATGATGTAGCTTCTACAGCTTTTTGGGGCAGCATATTCCATGGACCTACCACCCTCTGAGTGAAGTAGTTCCTCCTCATCTCAGTTTTGAAAGAACAGCCCCTTATTCTAAGAGGGGCGGCACGGTGGCATAGTGGTTAGCACTGTTGCCTCACAGCGCCAGGGACCCGGGTTCGAATCCGGCCTCGGGTGACTGTCTGTGTGGAGTTTGCACATTCTCCCCGTGTTTGCGTGGGTTTTCTCCGGGTGCTCCGGTTTCCTCCCACAGTCCAAAGATGTGCGGGTTAGGTTGATTGGCTATGATAAATTGACCCTTAGTGTTAGGGGGATTAAATACGTGGGGTTACGGGGATAGGGTGGGATATGTGTTGGTGTAGGGGTTACGGGGATCGGGTGGGATATGTGTCGGTGCAGGCTCGATGGGCCGAAATGGCCTCTATCTGCACTGTGGGGTTTCTGTGATTCTGTGATTCTGTGACTATGCCCCCAAGTTCTAGTTTCACCCATCATCGGGAACATCCTCCCCGCATCCACCCGATCCAACCCCTTCACAATCTTATATGTTACAATAAGATCGCCTCTCATTCTTCTGAACTCCAATGAGTAGAGTCCCAATCTACTCAACCTCTCCTCATATGTCCATCCCCTCATCCCCGGGATTAACCGAATGAATCTTCTTTGTACTGACTTGAGAGCAAGTATGTCTTTTCTTAAGTATGGACACCAAAACTGTATGCAGTATTCCAGGTGCGGTCTCACCAATACCTTGTACAACTGAAGCAATACCTCCCTATTTTTATACTCTATCCCCCTAGCAATGAAAGCCAATATTCCATTGGCCTTCTTAATCACTTGCTGCACCTGCATACTAACCTTTTGAGTTTCGTGCACCAGGACCCCCAGATCCCTTTGTACTTCAGTACTTTCCAGTTTCTTGCCATTAAGATAATAACTTGCTCTACGATTTTTCCTGCCAAAGTGCATAACCTCACACTTTCCAGTATTGTATTCCATCTGACAAATCTCTGCCCACTTACTTAGCCTGTCTATGTCCCCTTGCAGGTTTTTTATGTCCTCCTCACTCACTACTTTCCCTCCCATCTTAGTATCATCTGCAAACTTTGATATGTTACACTCGGTCCCCTCCTCCAAATCGTTAATATAGATTGTAAAGAGTTGGGGACCCAGCACTGACCCCTGCGGAACACTACTAGTTACTGATTGCCAGTCTGAGAACGAACCATTTATCCCAACTCTCTGCCTTCTGTTAGATAGCCAATCCTCTATCCATGCCAGCATATCACCCCCAATCCCGTGATTTTTTATCTTAAGCAATAATCTTTTGTGTGGCACCTTGTCAAATGCATTTTGGAAGTCTAAATACACTACGTCCACTGGTTCCCCTTTATCCACCCTATATGTTACTTCCTCAAAGAACTCCAGCAAATTTGTCAAACATAACTTCCCCTTCATAAAACCATGACTCATTGTGGGTGCTCGGGATAGTGCATCTGCTAACACTATGTATTTGCCTGGTGTGTAGATCAGTTCAAAGTCATATCTTTGCAGCTTCATCATGAGTCATTGAATCCTTGGAGACATCTCATTCAGGTTCTTTTTTATGATGGCAACCAGTGGGCTGTGGTCTGTCTCAACTGTGAAGGTGGGAAGTCCATATATGTAGCCATGAAACTTTTCTAGTCCAGCTACCAAGCCTAGACATTCCTTTTCAATCTGGGCATATCGACACTCAGCATCAGTCATAGACCTGGAGGCATAGGCAACAGGCTTCCAATCTTCACCCTCTGCTTGCAGCAAAACCGCACCTAGGCCATCTTTTGATGCATCCGTTGACACTTTGATTCTTTTTATTGGGTCAAAGAAGGTGAGTACAGGTGTGGTTGTCAGCACTGTTTTGAGGTTTATCCATTCTTGTTCATGTCTTTCTGTCCATACGAACTCATTTGTTTTACGTAGCAGGTCTCGCAGACAGGCTGTCTTGGCTGACAAGTTAGGAATGTACTTTCCAATGAAGTTTATCATCCCCATGATGCGTAGCACTCCTTTTTTGTCCGTGGGTCAGGACATTTTGAGTATGGCGTTTACTTTTTCCATATCTGGCTCTATTCCTTTACCAGATAGATTATGTCCTAGGAAAGTGACTTCCTGGACGCCAATCTGACACTTGGCTTTGTTGAGCTTCAGTCCATTCCGGCGTATGCTCTGTAGCACTTTAGTCAGTCTCTCATTGTGTTCTTTCAGTGTGGAGCCCCAGATGATGATGGCATTAACATAGACCCGAACTCCTTCCAGACCTTCAATTATGTGTTTCATCACTCTATGAAAGATTTCAGATGCAGATATTATCCCGAAAGGCATTCTGAGGAAACAATACCTGCCAAATGGTGTGTTGAAGGTACAGTATTTGGTGCTCTCTTCATCCAGTTTTAGTTGCCAAAATCCTTGTGAGGTGTCGAGCTTTGTAAAGTATCTGGCACCTGACATTTCACTGGTGATTTCTTCTCGCTTGGGAATCTGGTAGTGTTCACATTTTATGTTTGCATTTAAGTCCTTTGCATCCATGCATATTCTTAGATCATTGTTCTTTTTCTTTACACATACCATGGAGTTAACCCAGTCTGTTGGCTCTTCGACTTTCCTGATGACTCCTAGTGTGGTCATTCTGTCCAGTTCATTCTTCAGCCGGTCACGCAGGGGTGCTGGAACTCTTCGTGGAGCATGTACCACTGGCTGAGCATCCTCCTTTAGCTGGATCTTGTATGTGAATGGTAGAACTTCAAATCCTTTGAACACATCCTGGAAATTACTCACTACAGAATCCACTGAGTCATCTGGTCTGCTTATGGCACAGTTTATACGGTAGACTTTCTTTACCAGTTCTAAGTCTTCACAAGCTTTGTCACCTAGTAGTGAATCAAGTCCTTCAGCCACAACAGAAAACATGAGATGATGCACTTTGTCTTTGACTGTCACTTTAAGTCTGCATACACCTAAGCTATCTATTTTCTGTCCATTATAGTCCTTCAGTAGTACTAACTTTTTCTGTATTTTGGGCTTTTCTTTCATATTTTTAATGTCACTCATACTGATTAAGTTTGCTTTTGCCCCAGTGTCTAGTTTCAATATAAATAATGCTCCATTTACCTGCAGTGGGATCATCCATTTGTCCTCTTTTACTGCATTAATTTTATGTTCAGCATT
Organism: Somniosus microcephalus; assembly: GCF_052327205.1. Classification (NCBI taxonomy): domain Eukaryota; kingdom Metazoa; phylum Chordata; class Chondrichthyes; order Squaliformes; family Somniosidae; genus Somniosus; species Somniosus microcephalus. Next base: position 165,087,679 of record NC_140995.1, on the reverse strand, counting down.
GTCCATATCTGAGGGCTGCACATTTTCTGTATCATTTTTGACATTGTCACATGACACCATTCCTACAAAAAATATCTCACTTAAATCAGTGTCCTCAATCACATTAACTCGTTGCCCTTTCTTTGTTTTTACTTTTGAAAAGCATTGTTTGGAAAAGTGATTCTTTCCATTACACTTTGTGCACATTTTTCCAAACGCTGGGCATTGTCTTAACTGGTTTTTGTAACCACAGCGTTTACAACTAAAAATGTCATCCTCCGATTGCTTTTCATTTCTGCTCTGCCCACAGCACCGACAGCAGCATTATCACTCATTACAATCGCATCATTATTGATTTCACTGAAAGTCTTCGCGTGCTTTTGAGCTAGCTCGCTGGCTTGGCATATTTTCACAGCAATTTCCAATGTTAGTTCGGTTTCTCTCAACAGACGTTCCCTGACTTTTTTATCATGAATACCAAACACAATCTGGTCATGAATCATGGATGCTTTCAGCTCAGAGAAATTACATGTCTGTGCTTTCAGTTTCAGATCAGTCAAACAGCTATCAAAAGTCTCATTTTGCTGCTGTGTCTGAGAATGGAAGATGTACCTCTCATAGGTTTCATTCTTTTTGGGAGAACAATGTGTATCAAACTTCTTTATCACATCGTCTAATTTTTCTCTGTTCTCCGCTGGATTAAATACAAATGTATCAAATACCTCTATCGCCTGTGGGCCTGCAACCGTGAGCAGCAATGCTATTTTCCTTGCGTCTGGCTTCGTACTGTACCCGATGGCAGCAATGTAGAGTTCGAATTGTTGTTTAAAAGTCTGCCAATTGTAGTCGACATTTCCTGTGAGGTTCAAATGCTCTGGTGGCTTCAAATTCTCCATGTCGCATTGCACAATATTCAGCAGATCTTACCAATCCTGGTACCATGTTATGTTCATTAATAACTGGTCGTTTTTATTAAGAACAGCTAGCTTTTGTTAGACACTTTATTGAGCACATGTGGACTAGGTACAGTATCTGTAGAGGCCTCCATCTTGACTGCTGCCTTGTGGGTAGCCTGGTGTATCATGGGTAGCCCACTCTTATACACATACAGCACCACCTAGTGTACCATTCCAGAATGACAGGTTACTGATCATTACAGTGTATTTAGACTTTCTGAAGGCATTTGATAAGGTCCCGCATAAGAGATTAGCATGCAAAGTTAAAGCACATGGGATTGGGGTAAGGTACTGACTTGGATAGAGAACTGGTTGGCAGACAGGAAGCAAAGAGTTGCAATAAACAGGTCTTTTTCCGAGTGGCAGGCAGTGACTAGTGGGGTACCGCAGGGATCGGTGCTAGGACCCCAGTTTTTCACAATATATATTAATGATCTAGACGATAGAACTAGATGCTATATCTCCAAGTTTGCAGACAACACAAAGCTGGGTGGGCATGTGTGCTGTGAGGAGGATGCAGAGAAACTCCAGTATGATTTGGACAGGTTGGGTGATTAGGCAGATGCATGGCAAATGCAGTATAATGTGGATAAATGCAAGGTTATCCACTTTGGTTGCAAAAACAGGAAGGCAGATTGGCAATAGATTGGGAAAAGGGGAAGTGCAACGAGACCTGGGTGTCCTTGTGCACCAGTCACTGAAGGTAAGCATGCAGGTGCAGCAGGCGGTTAAGAAGGCAAATGGTTTGTTGGCCTTCATAGCAAGAGGATTCGGGTACAGGAGCAAGGATGTCTTGCTGCAGTTGTACAGGGCCTTGGTGAGACCACACCTTGAGTATTGTGTGCAGTTTTGGTCGCCTTATCTGAGGATGGATGTTCTTGCAATGGAGAGAGTGCAGCGAAGATTCACCAGACTGATACCTGGGATGGCAGGAATGATGAATGAAGAGAGATTGGGTCGATTGGGCTTGTATTCAGTAGAGTTTAGAAGAATGAGAGGGGATCTCATTGAAACTTACAAAATTCTAACAGGACTAGACAGACTAGATGCAGGAAGGATGTTCCCGATGGTGGGGGAGTCCAGAACCAGGGGTCACAGTCTAAGGATAAGGGGTAAACCATGTAGGGCTGAGATGAGGAGGAATTTCTTCACCCAGAGAGTGGTGAACCTGTGGAATTCTCTACCACAGAAGGCAGTTGAGGCCAATTCATTAAATATATTCAAGAAGGAGTTAGATATATTTCTTAAGGCTAAACTCCCCCAGAATTCTGCACCTCCTCACCAAAGAGTGTACAGAGATTGAGTTTGTGAGTTTGATACAGAAGTTTTATGTGAGACAATTCTAAAAATATATAGATTTATTAAAGAAGTGACATGTAATTTACAGTTGGTGAGTCAATCGCAACATTAACAGTTCCTAAAAGAGAAATCTTACAATTCTATTATCAGAGATCCTTACTCTGAAATCTTAACTTCGCTTCAGTTTTACAGTTCTTAGTTTATTCAGGATATCCACCAAAATGAAATACAGTACAGTACCTTTAATCCCGAGGTACAAAGAGTTGAGAATCGCTTTGCCACTTTACAGCGAGTCTAGTATCCTATTTGAGAGTTCAATATTTATACCCTTTTCCAATGGTATTCCTTTAAGGTTTTCTGCTGATGTAAGCTAATTATCTCCAGTCATTTTTCTGCTGACTTCTGCAATTCTTAGTCACCTCAGCTGGTAGCAATACAGAATTATGTCTCTCCTCTAGGTATTCTAAGCTTACCATATAAAACGTTGTAACAGCAGGTGCACTTTATTTGATGTGATTTTCGCGAAGGCCTTCTGTTTGCACCTCTTTACAAAGTGTAAATTAGAACACCTTAACCAGGGTGGCCTATACAATTCTTAATCACCTCAGCTGGTAGTATTACAGAATTATGTCTCCTATGTAGGTGTTCTAAGTTTAACATAAAAAATGGTGTGACGGCAGGTGTTTCTATTTGATGGCATTTTTACTAAGCCTTTCTGTTTGTGCCTCTTTACGAAGTGTAAATTGGAACACCTTGTACCGGGTGAACCATTGTTTTTCCCCCAAAGATTCAGACTGTCAGGAGCCTTTAACCTTCTGTTTCAATAAGGTTATTGATTCAGTGTCAACAACCATCCCATCCCCATAGCCAGAAAGGAGTGAATGTTTAAGGTGGTGGATAGGGTGCCAATCAAACGGGCTGCTTTGCGCTGGATGGTGTCGAGCTTCATGAGTGTTGTTGAAGCTGCACTCATCCAGGCAAGTGGAGAGTTTTCCATCGCACTCCTGAATTGTTCCTTGTAGAAGGTGGAAAGTGTTTGGGGAGTCAGGGGGTGAGACACTCGCCGCAGAATAACCAGGCTCTGACCTGCTCTTGTTGCCATAGTATTTATGTGGCTGGTCCAGTTAAGTTTCTGGTCAATGGTGACCCCCAGGATGTTGCTGCTGGGGGATTCGGTGATGGTAATGCCATTGAATGTCAAGGGCCAGTGTTTGCAGCACTTCAATGCTGCAGAACAATGACAGCACAACTGTCATTTGATGATGTGTCATCAGCCGGTTTCCTTAAAGGTGCCATGTCCAAATTGATTTTGACAGTTGTGCTGTAAGTGTTCTGCAGCATTGAGGTGCTGCAAACACTGACAAGCAATACACAAACATGCACAGCTGCACCCAGGCTCTCCCTTGGCTTCCTCCATATGCTTATGGAGGGAGTCACAGCACGCAAGGAGGTGCTCTTCCCTTCCAATGGGTGGAGGACACATCACTAGGACATCAACGCAGCCTAGTTGCACATTGCACAGGAGGGCACAAGCAGGGATTTTGACAGGAGGTCCAGGCTGCTGTGGCACAAACCTTTCAATGATCTCAGTAGATCACAAAATGTTACTGCAAAGCCACACTCAACCTCATCTTCCTGTGCCACTCATCACATCTCCATCACTCTGCCTTCCCTACCCTACTCCTGCACATCCTTACTCACACCAACTTACCTTGCACCTCCAGCCATCCCTCTCTATCTACATTATCACTTCTCCATCTCACTGGCCACACCTCACACTCACCCTTATCCTAGTCCAATCATACCAACTAACAACACACAAGGGTAGGCACTTGTGTGTTTTAGCCAATGTTCGTGTAAACTTTGTTATTGTGTTGTCAAGTATTGAAATCCTTATTTTCACCACTTTGCCTTCTTGGACAGATTTGTGTGCACCTTTGAAAGTGTCTTTGTGAGTTCCAGTGAATGGTGAGACATAACGTTCCCCCCCTCCCCACCAACCTCAATGGTCATGAGTGTGAAAGGAACAGCTTGGACATTGTAGGGATGCTTTATGGTGCTGGTGTGAGGTGGTGCCAACCTGGTGCATCATGTGGCAGCCAGGGTGTTCAGTGTTAAGTAAAGCAAATCTGGACATGGTGAGGCCATCGCTGGCATCCTGGGCAGCAATGTGCATGGGTGATGATGCCCTGTGTCCAGTGCAGCATCAGTTGATTGCAGAGAAGGTTGGTGTTGTTGTTGGTGCTGCTGGTGTACCCGGTGATGCTGGTGTTGGGGCTGATCGTGTTGGGATTCTGAGGACCAAGGTGAGATTTTTTCAAGGGCACTGATGCTGATGGAATAGATGGCAGTTGAGGTTGAGATGACATTAGTAATCTGCCAATGTTGAGATTGGAAAAACCTATGGAGGTGACAGTGAATAGAGCGATTACTCCAAACACTTCAAAAGTTCATAAAGCTCAAAAGTGGGTTCCAAATCATTAATGCTCCAGCTTCTAAGATTGGGAAGTGTGAAATGGTAAGTTTTATACCACTTTTGCAGCTTTCACCTATTCACAGTAATCCACAGTCATTGCGAACCTGACACACTTACCTGACATGATAGCCACTCTCCAGGAACCATGTTGAAAACCTGGTAAAATGATAAATACATGGGAAAATGGTTCTTAACTACCTTTTAATAAGCTTTTAAGTATCTTAACTACCTTTTAATAAGCTTTTAAGTATCTAAATTCGCTGACCTGCCACTTGGTGTTGGGTCTGTTCAGGGATGGCAGACCCAACACTTGGGAAACTGACAAGGAGGCAGGTTTACAGTGGGATACCGACCTGCTGTAAATCTTTGTGATTTTGACAGCGGACCTGCCTCCAATTCCGTACTCTGAGTGCCGGCAACATTCAGCCCTTAGAGTGGGTGAATTCAATGTCAAATCAGGTACAGAAAGAAATAAAGAAGGAAAGAAAAATTGGATTAAAAGGGAGAGAAAAAAGTGCTAGAAAAAAGAGCCAGAAAGCAAAAGTAAACGAAAAATATAAAAAAATTTAATTTTCATTTTTAAAATCAACAATTAATACCTGAAGGAATGAGACTCCAAACTTGTAATAGTTAATTTTCAGTGCCAGAGAGGTTGTTTGGCATTAATTTACACTTATCATGTTGTCAAAATGGCATTTAGACATAAAATGACAAGACTGAACTTTCTGTGGCGAGTTTAGTTCATATTTACCGTGCACACACAGCAACTTCATGACATTCAATGCATTTCAATGGTGAGGCAAACAGCGAAATGCCATTTTCTCGACGCTAACAGTGGAGCGGCACTACTTGGACAGCAGCTTTTGGATATTTGCATTTAGCCGCTCATCTGCTCCTCGCCTGAAGTGCTGTCTTATTTGCACATAGATAACGGTGAGCGCCATTAGCCTCACCGCTATTTTGACAGCAAATTTTGGCCCATTAACTCACAGAGACAGTCTCCCTATTCCCACTAGCCAAAATATGATCTATGTTTTTTAAAAAGATATAAGCAATCATCAAATCATATTCAGCTATAAATGTAATGTAGCGTTATACTTTATCTCTTCAAGTATGAAACCTTTTCAACATTCATTTTAATCACGAAATACATTGGAAACCATGATATATTTAGCAGTACACTGATAGCGTGCAGTACCAGCCTTGGTTAACTTTTATGAAATGTGATGAGAGTGCTGGTTTCAGCAGTTCTGCCCTGTCTGTTGATCACAACAGAATGCAAGATAAAGGAGCAGATTGTTTAGACAGACGAATCTTCATCTCATCCTGCATAGCCTACTCTGGATGGCTGCAGTTGGCTGCAGCAGCTCAAACGTTGTGTGCAGTGACCTCAGCATATCCCCACCATCAACCTGCTTGACAAGAAAGGATTTATCTTGAACGAGGGCCAAAAGAAAATTAAATGGAAATAAATGTGAAAACTCATGCAATTATAAATGTGATTATTGCACATGAGTCATGGCGAACAAGGTATTTTTCAAATAAAAGACAATATGATATGGGCTGATTTATTTGGAAGAAATACCAAGTTTTGGCTTGGCTCAGATGATTTGGGCTCGCCGCATATGCTTGTTAGGGATGCTAGTTCAGGTTCCTTCAGGAATTGACTAAAGCCCGTGGGGTCGATTTTAACTTTTGGGCAGCCAACAGCCTGCTTGTTCTGGCAGCAAAGAGTCTCGAGCCATTTTGAGGTCCAGGCACCATTTAAATAGAACCAGTGCGCTTTTGAGTATCAGGCAGGCATCCCAATGCAGCTCGTTGGATTCAGGCCAGTGCAATATCAGGCGTCGCAGAGGTTGCCCAGCCAGCAACATGGCAAGTCCAGGAGCGGTCACGATCACAGAAGTAAGGTAGCTCGGGGCAGTTTCACATTTTCTCTTCCCATGTGCAGTACTGTTACACTTTTTGCATTAAATTTCATCTGCCATTATTTTGCCCACTTACATATCTTGTTGAACTCGTTTTGTAGTTCTCAAGTTACCTCCTGAGAATCAAATACTTCTTAGTTTGGTATCAACTGCATATTTGACCAATTTACTTTGAGTTTCTGAGTCCAATGTAAAGTAAAAGTAATGCTGGTTGCAATGCTGATCCCAAGGGTAAATCACTAAGCACTTCCCAACATCAGTCCTCTACAATTACCCATTGGTTTCTACCCTTCTGCCAATTTCTTATTCACTCCCATGGTTTACCCTGAAATCTCATTGCTTTGAGCTGAAATAATAGCTATTTCTACAGGCCCTTGCCTTTTGGAATTCTACATATATCATATTGTAGGGTTTTCCACTGTTCATTTGGGATGTCATTTCCTCAGAAACGTCAAAGAGTGTAGATCTTCCACTTCTGAATCCATGTCGGTGCCATTTACTAAATTGGCTGAGAATTTTCTGTAGCCAGTGAACAAATGGTGCAGTAGTTAGACTTGCACTTGCCTGTTTAACCTCCATGCTATTTGGTGCTGCAGGTTGCTGGATTTGCGAGATGGAAACAGTGTGGCGGCCTCCACAGGGCATCTGGGATCTGAGTGAACAGTGCAAGCAACTGTGTATCTTCTTAACCAATCAGATTGAATGCATATCAATGGTAAGGTAGACACTGAGATTGCGGCCAGAAATGTCCCCTAAAGAAAAGGGTGGGTTTGGAGCGTGGGGGCAGTTAAATTGTTAAAGATGGGATTCCTGACCTGGTCCCGCATGCAACCCGACCACTTCCGGTTTTAACAGAGGTGGGACGGGGGGCGGGGGGGGCGGGGGGGGCAGACGACCAACCCACTCCCAGGGGGGGCCGTCAATTTAAATATTATAATGAGGCTGGAAGTTTCTTTTTCCCCTCCGTTTTGAATTTAACTGCATGTGAAACCCAGCAGTTAAACTGAGGTAGGGACTGGTGCATCCAGGAGGTCAGTGCCTTTATACCTACCTCCTGGATCCAGGATCCCTGCCTAACCCACTCCCTGCGATCGGAGGCCCCCTCATGAGATCTCCAATCGCCTTCCCAGGCCTCCGATCCTCGCCATGAAGCCTCAACCCCACCAATGGTGCTGAGGCCGGCCACAATCCTCCGGTGGCTGGACCCAATCCTCTCTCGCCCCCTGCTGATCTCCCCCCGCCCCCCCATGATCCCGAATGCCGACTCCCCGAATCCCCCTCCCGCGATCCCTGATGCCTGATGCCGACCCCCCTGCGAACTCCGATGCCAAATGCTGAGCCCCGACCCCCACCGCGATCCCTCCCCCAGACCGACCCTTCGCATTTGCAGGCCTACCTACCCGCAGCCAATCGGCCTCTCAATCTGGCTGGCTGTGGACGGGAATCCGAGGCCTCACATGCAAATCAGGCCCTGCCGTTAAAGCTTCCCGGGTTTCCCGCCCGGGTTTCCCGCCCGCCTTGGAGGCCCCCCGCCTCCAACCCGCCTCCCTGCAGATAATTCCAGCCTGCGTTTTTACAAAGTTAACAGCGGAGTGGCGCATCCAGGATAGCAACTTTTAGATTTCTGTGTTTAATCGCAAATCTGCCTTCGCCTGAAGTTGTTCATAAATACTGGGTAATACGAGTAGATTGTAAGCAGTCTAATGTTTAACTCATTTTCGCATAAGTAGCGCTTGCCGTTATTTTGACAGCAAATTATGGGCCATTATTATTGTGCAGATAATCCTTAATTTTATCCTTGAAAATTGATTCCATTATTTTATACAGTATTGAAGTAAAGCCAATTGATTTGTAGTTACTCTACTGTGTCTGCTTTGTTGCTTGTGTTGAAAATGGGTTACACATTAGACCGCTTCCAATCTACTTGTATCACCCAGTGTTTATTAAAGAAAGAAAAAAGACTTGCATTTATATAACGCCTTTCATGACCTTAGGACGTCCCAAAGTGCTTTACAGCCAATTAAGTACTTTTGAAGTGTAGTTACTGTTGTAATGTAGGAAATGCGGCAGCCAATTTGCACATAGCAAGCTCCCACAGACAGCAATATGATAATGACCAGATAATCTGTTTTTTTTAGTGATGTTGATTGAAGGATAAATATTGGTTAGGATAATTCCACTGCTCTTCTTCGATCTAGTGCCGTGGGATCTTTTACGTCCACCTGACAGAGCAGACGGGGCCTCGGTTTAACGTCTCATCTGAAAGACGACACCTATGACAGTGGAGCACTCCCTCAGTACTGCACTGGAGTATCAGGCTAGAATTGTGTTCTCAAGTCTCTGGATTGGGACAGCAGAACATAGAAACATAGGAAAATAGGAGCAGGAGTAGGCCATTCGGCCCTTCGAGCCTGCTCTGCCATTCAATATGATCATGGCTGATCCTCTATCTCAATACCATATTCCCACTCTCTCCCCATACCCCTTGACGCATTTTGCATCTAGAAATCTATCTAGCTCCATCTTAAATATATTCAGTGACTTGGCCAACACAGCTTTTTGTGGTAGAGAATTCCACAGGTTCACCACCCTCTGAGTGAAGACATTTCCCCTCATCTCAGTCCTAAATGTCCTACCCCATACCCTGAGACTGTGGCCCCTCGTTCTAGACCCCCCAGCCAGGGGAAACATCATCCCTGCATCCAGTCTGTCTAGCCCTGTCAGAATTTTATACATTTCAATGAGATCCCCTACAACCTACAACCTTCTGACTCAGAGGCGAGAGTGCTACCACTGAGCCACGGCTGACACCTTAACTCCTTCATAATCATTGCTAGTGCCTCACAAATCTTCCCCCCACTCTCACTTAGTACTCTGGGATAAATACCATCAATCCACTCAGATGAAATTCTTCTGTCAACAATCTTAACAAAGACATTGAGCTGTTTGAAAGAGATGGGGTAACATCTTTATTAAAAGTGTAAAATAGGAGTTTCACACAAACACTCCAGTAATAACACTCCATGGATAAAGTAATATCAATAATTCTGTAACAAAAAAGACCATTTAGAAAAAAATTCAAAATCTCTTTCCCGTCACATCTTTCCATGTTGATGTCATACCGTAGGGCCAACAGAAAGTATGCCTGCATGATGCAGATGTACTTGCAGATGTCATTTGTGGGGTCCACAATGTCATTTCCCAACAACAATCTTGGGGAGATGGATTGCCATTAATAAGGTGGCTAAACAACAAAGAAGCAGCTCTTTAGTTAGTTGTCACCATGGCAGACTGATGTCGTATGGCTGCCCAACCAGAACCTCTGGGTTAAAATCACTCTTTGTGCACTCATTTCTAAATGTAGGCAATGGGTGTCAACCTGACCCTAGAGGCACTGAGGCTGAGCCTGATCTTTGCCAACTCACACTAGTTGGTAGATATAAATGGTGGCTCCAACATATATCATTGTATCATGATCTACATTATGAAATGTTCTACCTGCTCCAATGACTCATCACTTTGGGTAGGCATCAGTCAAGTCAACAGTCTCTGTTCTATCTCCTTCTACCTCTTCTAGCTCCTTCCCAAGATCTACAAACAGGACTGCCCTGGTAGACCCATCATTTCAGCCTGTTCTTGCCCCACAGAATATATCTCTTCCTATCTTGACTATTTTTTCTCCACTTGTCCAGTCTCTGCCCACCTACATTCGTAACTCTTCCGATGCCCTCCGCCACTTTAACAGTTTCCAGTTTCCTGGCCCCAACCATCTCCTTTTCACTATGGACGTCCAATCCCTCTACACCTCCATCCCCCACCAGGATGGCCTGAGGGTGCTCTGCTTCTTCCTTGAACAGAGGTCCAACCAGTCCCCATCCACCACCACCCTCCTCCGCCTGGCTGAACTTGTTCTCACATTGAACAACTTCTCCTTTGACGCCACTCACTTCCTCCAAATTAAAGGTGTTGGAATGAGGAACCACATGGGCCCCAGCTATGCCTGCCTTTCATGGGATATGTGGAACATTCTTTGTTCCAGTCATACTCAGGTTTCCTCCCTCACCTCTTTTTCCAGTACATTGATGACTGTATCGGTGCCATTTCCTGCTCTCACCCTGAACTAGAAAAGTTAATTTACTTCCAATTTCCACCCTTGCCTCATCTTCACATGGTCCATTTCCAACTCTTCCCTTGACTTCTCTGTCTCCATTTCTGGTGATAGGCTATCAACAAACATCCACTACAAGCCCACTGACTCCCACAGCTACCTGGACTACACTTCCTCCCACCCCGCTTCCTGTAAGGACTCTATTCCATTCTCCCAGTTTCTCCGTCTCCGCCACATCTGTTCTGGCGATGCCACTTTCCATAACAGTGCTTCCGCTATGTCTTCCTTTTTCCTCAACCGAGGATTCCCCTCTACTGTGGTTGACACGGCCCGTGTCCCTTCCATGTCCCGCACTTCTGCTCTCACCCCTTCCCCTCCTTCCCGGAACCACGATAGGGTTCCCCTTGTCCTCACCTTTCACCCCCAGCCTCCACATTCAACGGATCATCCTCTGCCATTTCCGCCACCTCCAACGTGATCCCACCACCAAACACATCTTCCCCTCACCTCCGCTTTCAGCATTCCGAAGGGACCGCTCCCTCCGCGACACCCTGGTCCACTCCTCAATCACCCCCAACAGCACTTCCCCTTCGCCCAGCACCTTCCCGTACAAGCACAGAAGATGCAATACCCGCCCTTTTACTTCCTCCCTTCCCACTGTCCAGTGCCCCAAACACCCCTTCCAGGTGAAACAGCGATTTACTTGTACTTCTTGCAAATTAGTATACTGTATTCGCTGCTCACGATGTGGTCTCCTCTACATTGGGGAGACCAAACGCAGATTGGGCGACCGCTTTGCGGAACACCTCCGTTCAGTCCGTAAGGGTGACCGAGCTTCTGGTTGCCTGTCACTTTAATTCTCCGCTTCACTCCCACTCTGATCTCTCTGTCCTCGACCTCTTACACTGTTCCAATGAAGCTCAACGTAAGCTCGAGGAACAGCACCTCATCTTTCGATTAGGCACTTTACAGCCTTCTGGACTCAACATTGAGTTCAACAATTTCAGGTTATAACCCCTGCCCCCATTTTTCAGGCTGTTTATGATTCTGCCATCCCCATTTGCAACATTCTATCTCTCCTGCCTCCTAACCTAGCACAGAATGTTCCTTCCTCCCCCCCTCCCCCTTTCCCTGCCTCTGCACCAGTTTACAATCTGTTACATCTCTAGCCTTCTCCAGTTCTGATGAAGGACCCCAGACCCGAAATGTTAACTCTGTTTCTCTCTCCACAGATGCTGCCTGGCCTGCTGAGCGTTTCCAGCATTTTCTGTTGTTATTTCAGATTTCCAGCATCCGCAGTATTTTGCTATTGTATTAGTCTCTGTTTTAGATTTGACAGCTCTCTATTATGATTTTTTTTGCTGTATTTTTGTTACTACAAGCTTAAATGAGCCACATAAATCTTAACAAGTCAAATGTGTGAAATACATATTCCCTTCCCCACCCCATGTGGACCTACAGAACTTTGGGCAGATATTATTAATCTATATATATGAAGGAGTCGATCTGTCTGTCTATCTGTCTGTCCTTCTGTCTGTCCTTCTGTCTGTCCTTCTGTCTGTCCTCGGGTGTGCGTCTGTCCGGCTATGCGCTCGAAAGTTACAGAGCGTACCTACGCGTGCGTTACGTCGAAAGAAAGCTCACCGTTCCAAAACGATGGTAAGCGTATTTACGTTTCGGCCGGACAAAAATTGCTCCCGTGGTATCTGAAAAACCGTCAACATTCCGCTCATTAGCATCTCATTATCCGCTCATTAGCGACAGAGTGACCTCGAGGTCGACCAATCGTACGCCGGGTTGCTGGCGCGTGCGGCCGGGCCCTCCTACGGTCGAGTGACGGGACGATTGACCAATCCTACGCTTTGGTGACCTGACGGTCGACCAATCGGTGCGTGTGTGGGCGGGCCTTATCGTTCTGAACCGAGGTGAGTAGCCGCCATCTTGCTTCCATTCTTTTTCCTGCTTTCTGCGTCTTTCTTTTCAAATATACATTTCCAGCAAAATAAAATTGCTTTTATTAAATTGTTTTAAAAAAAACTTCATTCATTTGTAAATATTTTCTCTAACCTGAAGATTCTTTTTCCTACCTTTCCCCGTTTTTGTTAGGCCTCAAAGCCTGGACCTTTCTTGCCCAGCCAGGCCCGAGCTAGGTAATTGTCCCACGGCTTCTGCAAAGCTCCTCACCCCCGGTGTCACGTTACCCGGGGCAACGGCATCAGCCACGAGGGTCAGGATGCGCGCGCAGCAGCAGCAGCTGAGACGCGGCGTCTCTCTCTGTTCCCCGCTCGGCTCGGGCGGGGCTCTCGGGAGTGCGGATCTCGGGCGGGGCTTGGTGAGTGGGAAGGGTTACCCCGGCAACCGGGCCCGCCGGCCGTCTCTCACAGCCGCAATCGGCGGACTTCAAGCCGGCTCGGGCAGGGGGGCGGGGCTCGGAGAGCGGGGCTCCCGGGAGTGCGGGGGGGGGAGAGCGGGGCTCTCGGGAGTGCGGGGAGGGGAGAGCGGGGCTCTCGGGAGTGCAGGGCGGGGCTCAGAGAGCGGGGCTCTCGGGAGTGCGGGGTGGGCGGGTCTCGGAGAGCGGGGCTCTCGGGAGTGCGGGGCGGGGAGGCGCGGCCGGTGCTCGGGAGGACGGGGGCTCGGAAGGGGGGGAAGGGTTACCCCGGCAACCGGGCGTGGCTGTCTCCCAGCCTCAAGCCGGCTCACGCCTGTTCTCGGGGCTTGGCTCCATTTGCGGCCGTGGGCCACTCGCCCTCTCTCTCTCCTTCCCTCTGTCTCTCTCTCTCCCTCCCCCCTTCTCTCCCCCCTCTCCCCCTCCCCCTTTCTCCCCTTCTCCCCCTCCCCCCTTCTCTCCCCCTCCCCCCCTTCTCTCCCCCCTCCCCCCTTCTCCCCCCCCTCCCCCCCTTCTCCCCCCCTCCCCCTTCTCTCCCCCCTCCCCCCTCCCCCCTTCTCTCCCCCCTCCCCCACTTCTTTCCCCACTCCACCCTCCCTCTCCCCCCCTTCTCTCCCCCCTCCCCCCTTTCTCCCCCCTTCTCTCCCCCCTCCCCCCACTTCTCTCCCCCGCTCCCTCCTTCTCTCCCCTTCTCACCCCCCTTCTCTCCCCCACTCCCTCCCCCCACCTCGCCCCCCTTCTCTCCCCCCCTCCTCCCCTCCCCCCTCCTCCCCCCGCCCTCCCTCCCCCTCCCCCCTGCCCTCACTCCCCCTCCCCCCGCCCTCCCTCCCCCTCCCCCACCCCCCCTGCCCTCCTTCCCCCTCCCTGCCCTCCCTCCCCCGCCCTGCCCTACCTCCCCCTCCCTGCCCCCCCAGTCGCTCTCTCTCTTCCCCCGTCGCTCTCTCTCTTCCCCCCAGTCGCTCTCTCTCTTCCCCCCAGTCGCTCTCTCTCTTCCCCCCAGTCGCTCACTCTCTTCCCCCCAGTCGCTCTCTCTCTTCCCCCCAGTCGCTCTCTCTCTCTCTTCCAACAACAACATACCCTCGAAAAAGCCTCGGCACCGCCGGGCTCTTCAGCTAGTCTATATATATAAAACAGTATGGCCTAGAAATTCAGTTGGTTGCGCCAGCCGTTAGCGCCTTAGGAGGAGTAGATGTCGGGCGCTAGGCGGCTAGCGGCTGGGCGCAGCGCGATCTGTGCCTCGCCCCAACTTCACTAGAGATTTAGCGGCGGCGCAAAGTCTTTGCGCGTGCTCAGCTGCGCGCGCAGATCATGACATCATTTCCTCGTGCAACGCCCTTTGTGCGCCCCCAACCGGAAATTCAGTCGCGACACCCCATTGTGCGCCTGGCGCCCCTAGCGACTGTTAGAGTGGAACGGTGCTCAGTCGATGCGGGGCGCGGGGGGCGCAAATTAAAGGGCACTCCTCCTGCACTATAAAAGGCTGCCATTTCGCAGCACTCCTTCTTGAGAAACGGATCTTTGCAGAGAGACCAAGGTAGAGAGCTTTCTGCTTTGGCCCAACACTCGGACAGGTACTTGTGGCTTCAGGCCACAGCTTTCCACTTGTCTTTGCCTTCATTGACATCTCATTGTTTGCCAGCATATTATGGGGGCTGCAATGGGTGTAAACGCTGGCTTTCTCAATTACATCCAAAGGGCTCACAGACGCCGTGAGAGAGTGGCAGCCCTGGCTAGACGGAGAGGGGGCAACAGGCGTCGGCAAAGGAGGCCTTACCCACCCAGGGTATACCGCCAGCAGTTCTCCTATCTCAACATGTCTGACGAGCAGTGTGTTCGGAGGCTGCGATTCAGAAGGGAGGTGGTCACAGAGATCTGCCACCTGCTTGGCGGTGATCTGATGCCACAGCTGAGGAGCGGGACATCTCTGTCGGTGGCAGTGAAGGTGACGGTGACTCTCAACTTCTATGCCACCGGCTCCTTCCAATCCGCTACTGGGGACATTGCCAACATCTCCCAGTTCGCCGTGCATTGCTGCATCCGCCAGGTGACCAATGCCCTTTTCAAAAGGAGACGTCAGTTCATCTCCTTCTCCATGGCCCTTGCCAAGCAGCAACAGCGTGCAATGGGCTTTGCAGCATTCGCAGGCTTCCCCATGGTGCAGGGTGCCATTGACTGCACGCATGTGGCTTTGCGGGCACCTCTGGAGAATGCCGAGGATTACCGCAACCAGAAGGGCTACCATTCGCTGAACGTCCAGCTGGTGTGTGACCACAGGCAGCTCATCCTAGCTGTCAATGCCCGCTTTCCAGGCAGCAGCCACGATGCCTTCATCCTGCGACAGACTTCTGTGGCAGACATGTTCCAGGCCCAGCCTCATCCACGAGGATGGCTTATCGGGGACAAAGGCTATCCTTTGTGTACCTGGCTGATGACCCCGCTCCGTGCGCCCAGCACCCCTGCTGAAGGGGGATACAATGAGAGCCATCAAGCGACCAGGAACATCATCGAACAAACAATCGGCGTCCTGAAGCAACGGTTCCGTTGTCTGGATCGTTCCGGTGGAGCCCTACAGTATTCGCTGGAGCGAGTCTCCCATTTCGTGGTCGTTTGCTGCATGCTGCACAACCTGGCTATCCGCAGGACTCAGGCACTGCCACCAGAGATTGGAGGACCACCTCAGGAGGAGGAGGAGGAGGAGGAGGACCAGCACAGGAGGGAGGCAGAAAGTGCAAGGGCCGCCCATCGCCGGCTTATTGAACGTCGGTTCTAGGCCCCCTCTCAGGGAATGGCTTGTGCCAATGTCAGCAGATGAATGTAGCCGCTCCACAAGCCCTCAGCCGAGCAGGGCAACCAGGACTTAACCAAAAAACCATGCACACTGCAATTTAACAACAATAATTTATTGCAAACCTCTGCCCTTCCCACATTACATCCTCATGTGGAGAAGCCCCCTCCAAAAACACAAAACTACCAGTCTCGGCCTTACAAAAAGAAAGAAAGACACCAGTCTCGGCCTTACAAAAACACAACTGCACCAGTCTCGGCCTTACAAAAAGCACCAGGCATTTGTGCATACCTTCTACTTTTTGCCCTGCGAGGGCGATGCCTTTCACATCCTTGCCTGGCCCCTGCTCGCCCTGCAGCTCCTCCTCAATGGTAGCCCAGTGGCTGCAGCAAGGCTGGGGGAAGGCTGCTGATGGGCAGATGGTGAGACGGCAGATGCCCTTGGGGGTCGGCCTGCACCAGCTCTGGCCCTCGAGGGGCCGGCTGCTGACTGCTCCAACTCTGGCTGGGCGGCAGCAGTCTGTCCAGCGGCTCGTGGCAGCTGCAATGGCGGAGTGGCAGTGTCGGCTGCAGGAATGGTGCCAACCTGGCAGATCGCAGGTGCTCGCTGGTCGCCTGAGACATTGGCACTCGCACGGGCCAGCACTGCAGCAGCGCAGCAAACAGCTGAAGAACAGACTGCTGGGCTGCTGCTGCATGGCGAGTGCCCTGGCGATGCCTGGCTGATCCAGCGAGGGTGGCAGCAGTTAGTGCCCATGTGGCCCTGGTCTGTGTCCGCATGACAACAGCCAGTGAATGGACGGCACGACTGAGCACTTGGCTCGACGCCGCCTGTGCTGCCGCGAAGTCCTGTAGACTCCTGGCCTGTGCTGCTCCAAATTGCTGCACACTCCTTGACAAAGACTCAATGGAGTCAGGCATCCTTGCCACTGCAGCCATGAGCTCATTGTGCCTGCGCTCAGCCTGGACGGCCATTTCCTCCAGGAGCCGCACCTCCTCTGCGCTGACCGTCGCAGGACTGGAGGCCGCACTCACCCTCTGGGGAGAAGTCCGCCGAGCTTCCCCACCCCTCCCGCATTGCTGCAGGCCGCTGGGCCCCGGAGCTTCACTCTCCTCCGACCCTTCCCCCCGGCTCCCCTCCAGGGAAGACGTGTCCCCTACATCGCCATGGGCTGGCGCGGCTGAGGGTGGCACTGATGGGCCGGCTTCCTCTTCCTCCTCCTCGTATTCCAAAGCGCTGACAGTGGCAGCTTGAGGGCCCGCCTCCTCACCTGGCGATTCACCATCTGAAAGTAGGAAGGCACAAGAGTAGCTTTAGAGTGAGGACAGGGCGGCAGCGAGGGAGGCATGAGTGGTGCCATTCACTGTATTGGTCGGACAGTGGCAAAGGATGCTGATCTGAGGCGCAAGTGGAACGAGCGAAGTCAAAAAGGTGATGCCCTTACCATTGGTGCCCAGAACAGGGTCGGCATCTCCACTGGCGATGGGTCCAATCAGCCGGCCTGCCATAATGCGCTCCACACGCTGGTCGAGGTCGGAGAGCTCTTTTACGTCAGGACGGCCTCCCCCGGTGTCAATTCGTTTCCGCCGGTTGTGCGCCACCTTGGCCTGCAAGAGAAAGGACGGCCTCTAAGTACAGTGTGAAGCCCTGATCTTGTCTGCACTGCCTCCCATGGTCGAATAGCTTGTACGGTGTGAAGCCCTGATCTTGTCTGCGCTGCCGCCCATGGTCGAATAGCTTGTACGGTGTGAAGCCCTGATCTTGTCTGCACTGCCTCCCATGGTCGAATAGCTTGTACGGTGTGAAGCCCTGATCTTGTCTGCACTGCCTCCCATGGTCGAATAGCTTGTACAGTGTGAAGCCCTGATCTTGTCTGCACTGCCTCCCATGGTCGAATAGCTTGTACGGTGTGAAGCCCTGATCTTGTCTGCACAGCCTCCCATGGTCGAATAGCTTGTACGGTGTGAAGCCCTGATCTTGTCTGCACTGCCTCCCATAGTCGAATAGCTTGTACAGTGTGAAGCCCTGATCTTGTCTGCACTGCCTCCCATGGTCGAATAGCTTGTACGGTGTGAAGCCCTGATCTTGTCT
Organism: Somniosus microcephalus; assembly: GCF_052327205.1. Lineage (NCBI taxonomy): Eukaryota > Metazoa > Chordata > Chondrichthyes > Squaliformes > Somniosidae > Somniosus > Somniosus microcephalus. The sequence goes on along the minus strand of NC_140995.1, from coordinate 165,069,671 downwards.
GCACTGCCCCCCATGGTCGAATAGCTTGTATGGTGTGAAGCCCTGATCTTGTCTGCAATGCCTCCCATGGTCAAATAGCTTGTACAGTGTGTAAAGTGCTGAATGTGCAAGTGATTTTCATGACAGTCCCATAGCTGCTGGATGAGGGCTGGCCATTAGGGCTTTCAGGTCCCTTTGCCCATAAAGTGAGGTGCACATGCAGGGATGAGGAGGACACTGGAAAGGGTACTCACCCTGACAACCCGAGTGAGGTCGTTGAACTTCTTCTGGCATTGCACAGGAGTCCTGGCAACCATGCTGTTGGAAGACACCCTGTTTGAGACCTCCCTCCAGGCTTTCCAGTAGGCGCTGGGCAGCGGCCGCTTGCCACCTTCTGGGAACAGAACATGGCGCCTGCGCTCCATTCCGCCAACCAGCAGCCTCAGGTCACCGTCGCTGAAGCGCTGCGCTCTCTCCCTGGCCTTCTCCATAGCCCTGGGCGTTGTGCAGGTGAAGCTGAAGTGGTCAGGCCTAGGTTGAGGGCTGCAGTGTGCAGGGCGTGGCAGGCAAACAAATCCACCCTCCCCCTTTAAGAGCTGACCGGCGCCAGAGTGTCTGCCGTCAATCAGCAACTCGCCGCACCGGCGCTGCGCCCGGCCTCGGGGGTATCGCTCAGCACCGCCGGCTTAGCGCCTAAAGATAGTCGTGCATCGCCTGTTTTAGCACAGCAGCAACCTCTTGGGGCGATGCGACTGAATATCGCCGAAGGGGGCGCGACTTTGCACCGGGCGCAAACTTTAGCGGCCGCCCGACTTTACCGCCCCAAAAGTGGCTGTACTGAATTTCTAGGCCTATGTCTCTCTGTCTCTCTGTCTGTCTGTCTGTCCGGCTATACAATCAAAAGTTATAGAGCGTACCTACACATGTGTTATATCAACAGAAAGCTCATCATTAGGAGGCTCTTGTAGGCATATTTACTTTTTGGTCCGACAAAAATTGTTCGCACATTATACAAAAAACCTTCAAAATTCCACTCATTATCCACTCATTAGCATTGACTGACGTCAAGGTCGACCAATCCTGTGCCGTCATGATTGACCAATCCTACAGTTCAGTCACCTGATGGTTGACCAATCGGTGTGTGTGTGGGCGGGACTAATCGTTTTCATCTCAGGGATCTGTCAGCCATTATACAGCAGCCAGGGCACCTAAAAACTTTGGTAATCCAGGTCAGTTTCTTTTTAAAAAAAAATAAGATTTACCAAAAATGTTTTATAAGTACTTTAACTTTCATCTTTGAAGGTATTAAAAACTAGAAATGTTTAGGTTAAAAAACAGTGCAAAACGGGCCTAGGCTTCTCCAACTGCCGACAGCCCAAATCCAGTCCCAGGCTCCCGGCCCACACATCCACCAGGCCCAAAAAAGCCCTGGAAACTGACGACAACCCAAATCCAGTCCCAGGCTCCCGGCCCACACATCCACCAGCCCCAAAATTGCCCTGCAACGCGGGGCTCCCCTGCTAGTTTAGAATAAAAAGCAACCACTTAACTCCTATTAACAGTAACATCCTTCCATTCAATGCAAGCAGCAGCCCATAGCACCTTCCCACAACCTTCAAATAGGTACTACACTTGCGCAGAAGAGATTAGTCGCCATGTTAGTGTGTACCTACTGTAATATTAAAACAGACAGATCAATCAAAAATGGAATTCAAAACATTGGGGAAAAAACAAACCTTATTTGAACATTTACAACATGGCCAATTTCAGTTCCGTGCAGATTTCTGCCTTCACATTCTTGTCAAAGAAATTACCTTAAGTAATGAACATAAGTAACACTAACCTTGTGAATGCTAACACCATTAAAAGTGATATAAAAACAAGCTGCAGATGCTAGAAATTGAAAATAAAACCGAAATACACAGCAGGTCCATCTTAAAAGAGAAAAGACAGGCTAGCAGTTCAATCGTGGGCTCTTTGTCAGAAGTGTCAGAAAATGCTGAGCTATGGTGAGACAACACGCTGCCCTTCAAAGATCACGTTAAAAAGAGATTTTCAGACACAGCATTTTTCTAAAATGCATCAGATCCTGCCTTGCCAACAAAGCAACAATTACAGCATATCAGGTGCACAAATAGATCTTCAAAGCAGCTCAATAATTCTTATCCCACTTCATCGTGAAGTGGTGACAAATCCAGAGGATCTTACACAACATATTAATATTCCTGCATACTCCTCGGCAACACGGGAAAAAAAATCAGTAGCAAACTCAGATTTTGTAGCAATTCAGCCTGAGTCAATGAGATATATATATAGAATGATTGAGAAGATATAAAACTTGGGGAAAAACTGCAGTAATTCATGACTGTTATCAGAGCTCTGAGTTGAGCTTAGAACCTGGAAATCACTTTCATGTATCGGTGACGCTATATAACATACATTTGTGGAGTTTTTGGGCTGTTCTTTTGGGCCAGTATAATTTGGCAACAGTAGAAGGTGTTGTGGTCGTAGAGGCCAGTACATATTTGATGCAACTAATACCCACACTGAAGGATTAAGGAGTGTGATATAATCAGTGTAATTTATCAAGAAATAACCCACAGTTGAATATCTGAAAATAGTAGGCAGTATATGTCATAACAAGTTAAAACAATAACTACTTTACAGGAAATACATTAATATGTTGACAGAGAGGGGCAGCAGGCCAGGTTGGTTTTGTGGAGCCTGGAAGGGCACTCCTGCTCCTCCTGGCCCCACAAATATATTCACAAATTTACCTGTCGGCCTCTCTTTGGCTCGACAGCCAGCTAATACTGGGTAGGACATGCCCAGCGCACATGCCACCTAGTCCTGTCCTAAAATAGAAAATGGGGTCCTTGGTATGTCATGGGACCTTGATTTGCATTTTAAATGGGCCTAAGGCCTGACTCAGGCTGGCGCTCCAGTCACCCGGCAGTAGGCCCGGGGGAAGAATGCGCCGGTCACAGTGATGGTGGGAACGACGTGGTGAGTCATTCCACACCATTTATGGGCTACCACCACGCAGTTTCCGCTGGGTGGGAGGCCACAAAATTTGCCTCATTGAAACATATAAGGTGAGAGATAATATCAAGTACAATTACTGATATCAAAGCTAAGAATTCATCACACACAAATATCAACAGACATAAACAAATATCAGCAGCAAGCACACACAAGATATTTCTGAAGGACACTAAAGACAGAGAACTCACATACAGAATAAAACAGATACATACATCATTCACTTGGAGTAGCAATGATGGTAAAGTTCTCAATTATAAAATATTTATATATTTGTCCGGCCTCGTATGGAAGATTTACGGTATTTTGTTAAAATGCAAGTAACCTTCTTCCTCTCCCATTTTTCTTCTGTTAATTACAGAATTATAAAAGGTACTTTTTTCTTATTTCCTATGGTGGATTTATAGTTCTTGCTGAAGCTGCTATTGGCAGGTTTTCCCCACTACTGAACCTTCAATGACCAGCAACTTGATCAGATGGATATTCTCCACGACTGACTGACTCTGTCCCCAGTGTCTGATATCAGCATCGTGGCATCTCATAAGCAATTCCCTCTGTCCCTGGTGGAAACTTCAGAGTCCCTCAGCGACATCAAACTTCAAATGGCATTACCATCGCCAAATCCCCCACCATCAATATCCTGGAGGTTACCATTGACCAGAAACATAGAAAGATAGAATCATAGAAAAATAGGAGCAGGAGTAGACCATTCGGCCCTTCGAGCCTGCTACGCCATTCAATATGATCATGGCTGATCCTCTCAATACCATATTCCCACTCTCTCCCCATGCCTTTTGTGACTAGAAATCTATCTATCTCCTTCTTAAATATATTCAATGACTTGGCCTCCACAGCCTTTTGTGGTAGAGAATTCCACAGGTTCACCACCCTCTGAGTGAAGAAATTTCTCCTCATCTCAGTTCTAAAAGCCTTACCCCGTATCCTGAGACTGTGACCCCTTGCTCTAGACCCCCCCAGCCAGGGGAAACATCCTCCCTGCATCCAGTCTGTCTCATCCTGTCAGAATTTTATACGTTTCAATGAGATCCCCTCATTCTTCTAAACTCTAGTGAATACAGGCCAAGTCGACCCAATCTCTCCTCATACGACAGTCCTGCCATCCCAGGAATCAGTCTGGTGAACCTTCGCTGCACTCCCTCTATAGCAAGTATATCCTTTCTTAGCTAAGGAGACCAAAACTGCACACAATACTCCAGGTGTGGTCTCACCACGGCCCTGTATAACTGCAGTAAGACATCCTTGCTCCTGTACTCAAATCCTCTTGCAATGAAGGCCAACATACCATTTGCCTTCCTAATTGCTTGCTGCACCTGCATGTTTGCTTTCAGTGACTGGTGTACAAGGACACCCAAATCCCTCTGTACATCAACATTTCCCAATCTACCATCATTTAAATAAGACTCTACCTTTCTGTTTTTCCTACAGAAGTGGATAACTTCACATTTATCCACATTATACTGCATCTGTCATGTATTTGCCCACTCACTCAACTTGTCTAAATCACCTTGAAACCTCTTTCCATCCTCCTCACAACTCACACCTAGTTTTGTGTCATCAGCAAACTTGGAAATATTACATTTGGTTCCCTCATTCAAATCATTGATATATATTGTGAATAGCTGGGGCCCAAACACTGATCCCTGCGGTACCCCACTAGTCATCACCTGCCACCCTGAAAAAGACCCATTTATTCCTACTCTCTGTTTCCTGTCTGTTAACTAATTTTAAATCCATATTACCCCCAATCCCATGTGCTTTAATTTTGCACACTAACCTCTTATGTGGGACTTTATCAAAGGCCTTCTGAAAATCCAAATACACCACATCCACTGATTCTCCCTTATCCTACTAGTTACATCCTCAAAAAACTCAAGTAGGTTTGTCAAACACAATTTCCCTTTCATAAATCCATGCTGACTTTGTCTAATCCCATTGATATTTTCTAAGTGTCCTGTTATCTGTAGGGGTGGCGTGTGCCCAGTCAGCTCTGCCCCTGACTGTCTGAGCAGTTCTAATCACACCCACACCCCTGGGTTCTAGACACCGGACTTAGGTACAGGCGGCGATACAGAATTAGAGCAGACAACTGGTTTGGTGCAAGAAAACCGCAATTTTATTAAAGGCACAACAATATAATCACAACACTGAAGATTACTAGAATAATTACAGGCATATAAAAGTAAACTTATTTGGGAATGGGGAACACACGGCACATCGAGGGAACAAACACATTAATAATCCCCCTAACCTTGTCCCACCCCGAATACCTAACTAGATTGAGCTACGAGGGGCCAGAGATTTATGCTCACCAATGGGGTTCCTTTTTATGGTTCGAAAACCTGTCGATTAAGCCGGTTGCGGTTTTGGGGTTCGCTCTGTGTCCTTTGGGGCCTGCCATCGTCACGTGGTCCCAGGGCGCAGCAGTGGAGTCGTTTGAGTAAAGTACCCTCTTTTCCTTCATTAGAGATAGGGAGTAAAGTCTTTGTTGGGTACTTTACCTTGCAGAATGGTTGTTCTTCTGATGGTGGTCTGGTCGTCGAAGGTTTTGTTGCGGTTGGGGTTTGGTTGGCGGTCTATGGTGTTGGCTTGAGTTTATTACCGCGGTGCTCGTGGTCATCAGTTACTCCTTCTACCCATGCATCGAACGCCCGCTTACCGGGGTGTGTGCCCGCTCGTCCCCAATGCTTCTTTACGCTGCCCTTCTCTGCTTATCGGCCTTGCCGTTCGTCTCCTCTCGCCTGCCCACTTGCGGCCCCGTGTGTGTTGAGTTGAGAGAGCGGGGCCAGAGAAAGACCTTGGCTACCGGTGGGCCTACAATTATACCGGTTCTTCACCCCTTATCTGCGCGCCAAATCAGGTCAGTTCTTTGTTTAATTTTGGCAGGCTCGTCTAAAGTGATTACAGTCATTCACTTTAACTGTTTTTGGGGCGGTTGTCTCCTTGTTTAATGGCTTCAATATCCTGGCTGTTTGTCATTTATGAAGTTTAATCGGGTTTCCCTGGCTTGGTAGCTACTTTGAGCTGTTACCGATTATTTATGCAGAAAGTTAATGGCCTCAAGATTAGGTCTATCCTGAGTCGATCTGTTTCAAGATGAAGAATGCATATTCTGTGTTTATCTAGCTGTCTGGCTTTAGAAATGACAAAGTCTTTCACACAGATCCATGCATGTTAGGTTTCATTTCAGGATTTGAATGGGACTGCCTTTGCAGGGCCTTGCTTTTTAAAATCCTGCAGGCTTCTGTCACGAGGTTTCAGAAGTCATTTTCTTTTGTGTACCCTTTTTAATAACTTGTCCATACAGGGCCACTTTATCTATAACTTTTGGGGAATGTGGGAATTTTGAGAACCCTACATATCACATCCTTTATGATAGACTCTAGCATTTTCCCCACGACTGATGTTAGGCTAACCAGTCTGTAGTTCCCTGTTTCCTCTCTCTCTCTTTTTTTAAATAGTGGGGTTACATTTGCCACCCTCCAATCTGCAGGAACTGTTCCATAATCTATAGAATTTTGGAAGGTGACAGCCAATGCATTCACTATTTTCATGGCTACCTCTTTTAGTACTCTGGGATGCAGATTATCAGACCCTCGAGATTTATCAGCTTTCAGTCCCATTAATTTCTCCAGCACTATTTTTTTACTAATACTAATTTCCGTTAATTCCTCCTTCTCACTTGTTCCCTAGCATTTCTGGGAAGTTACTTGTGTCCTCTTCCATGAAGACAGAACCAAAGTATGTGTTTAATTGCTCTGCCATTTCCTTGTTCCCCATTATAAATTCTCCTGTTTCTGACAGTAAGGGACCTACATTTGTCTTCACTAATCTTTTTTGTTTCACATACTTGTAGAAGCTTTTACAATCCACTTTTATGTTCCTTGAAAGTTTACTCTCATACTCTATTTTTCCCCTCTTAATCAATCTCTTGGTCCTTTTTTGCTGAACTCTAAACTGCTCCCAATCCTCAGGCTTGCTACCTTTTACATAGAAACATAGAAGATAGGAGCAGGAGTAGGCCATTTGGCCCCTCAAGCCTGTTCCACCATTTAATGAGATCATGGCTGATCATCCAAATTCAGTACCCTGTCCCTGCTTTCTCCCCACATCCCTTGATCCCCTTAGCCTTAAGGAATTATAATTATAATTCCCCATTTTTTCTCTACCACCTTTTTTGTATAGTGGGGTTACATTAGCTGCCCTCCAATCCATGGGAACTGTTCCAGAGTCTATAGAATTTTGGAAGATGACCAGCAATGCATCTACTATTTCTAGGGCCACTTCCTTAAGTACCCTGGGATGTAGATTATCAGGACCTGGGGATTTATCGGCCTTCAATCCTGTCAATTTCCCTAACACCATTTCTCTACAAATACTGATTTCATTCAGTTCCTCCCTCTCATTAGACCCTATGTTCCCCGACATCTCTGGGAGGTTATTTGTGTCCTCCTTTGTGAAGACAGAACCAAAGTATGTATTTAATTGGTCTGCCATTTATTTGTTCCCCATTATAAATTCCCCTGATTCTGACTGCAAGGGACCTATGCTTGACTTCACCAATCTTTTTCTCTTCACATATCTATAGAAGCTTTTACAGTCAGTTTTTATGTTCCTTGCAAGTTTACTCTCATACTCTATTTCCCCCCTCTTAATTAATCCCTTTGTTCTCCTTTGCTAAATCCTAAACTGCTCCCAATCCTCAGGTTTGCTGAATTTCTGGCCAATTTATATGTCCTCTCCTTGGATCTTATGCTATCCCTAATTTCCCTTGTTAGCCACGGTTGAGTCACCTTTTTTGTTTTATTTTTATGCCAAACAGGGATGAACAAATTCTGTAGTTCATCCATACGATCTTTAAATGTTTGCCATTGCATATCCACTGCTAACGCTTTAAGTAACATTCCCCAATCCATCCTAGCCAACTCGCGCCTCACACCATCATAGTTTCATTTATTTAAATTCAGGACCCTAGTCTCTGAGTCAAATACTTCACTCTCCATCTTAATGAAGAATTTTATCATATTATGATCACTCCGCCCCAAGTGGCCTCGCATAGCAACATTGCTAATTAATCCTTTCTCATGACATAATACCCAGTCTAAGATGGCCTGATCTCTAGTTGGTTCCTCGACATATTGGTCAGGAAACCATCCCGTATACACTCCAGGAATTCCTCCTCCACAGTATTGTTACTAATTTGGTTAGCCCAATCTATATGTAGATTAAAGTCACCCATGATAACTGCAGTGCCCTTATTGCATGCGTCTCTAATTTCCCGTTTAATGCCATCCCCAACCTCAGCATTACTATTTGGGGGTTTGTATATAACTCCCACTAACGTTTTCTGCCCCTTGGTATTTCTCAGCTCTACCCATACAGATTCCACATCATCAGAGGTAATATCCTTCCTTACTATTGTGTTAATCTCCTCTTTAACCAGCAATGCTACCCCACCTCCTTTTCCTTTTTGCCTGTCTTTCCTGAATATTGAATACCCCTGGATGTTAAATTCCCAGCCTTGGTCACCCTGGAACCATGTCTCCGTAATCCCCATTATATTCTATCCATTTACATCTATTTGCGCAGCTAATTTATCTAACTTATTACGAATGCTCCTCGCATTAAGACACAAAGCCTTCAGGCTTGTTTTTTTTAACACTCTTAGTCCTTTTAGAATTATTATGTACTGTGGCCATGTTTGATTTACACCCTTGATTTCTCTGACTGCCACTTTTGCTTTTCTGCTTCCTGTCTTTTGCTTCTATCCTTGCTTCCCTTTCCTCTGTCTTCCTGCAGAGATTCCCAAACCCCTGCCATTTTAGTTTAAACCCTCCCCAACAGCACCAGCAAACACCCCCCCTAGGACATAGGTGCCGGTCCTGCCCAGGTGCAAACCGTCCAGTTTGTACTGGTCCCAGCTCCCCGAGAACCGGTTCCAATGTCCCAGGAATTTGAATCCCTCCCCCTTGCACCATTCCTTTAGCCACGTATTCATCTGAAATATCCTTCTATTTCTATTCTGAGCAGCACATGGTACTGGTGGCAATCCTGAGATTACTACCTTTGAGGTCCTATTTTTTAATTTACCTCCCAACTCCCTATATTCAGCTTTTAGGACCTCATTCCGGTTTATACCTCTATCATTGGTACCTGTATGCACCACGACAACTGGCTGTTAACCCTCCCCCTCCAGAATGCCCTACAGTCGTTCCAAGACATCCTTGACCCTTGCACCAGGGAGGCAACATATCATCCTGGAGTCTCGTTTGCGGCCACAGAAATGCCTATCTATTCCCCTTACAATAGAATCCCCTATCACTATAGCTCTCCCACACTTTTTCCTCCCGTCCTATGCAGCAGAACCACGCATGGTGCCATGAAGTTGGCTGCTGCTGCCTTCCCCCAATAAGCCATCTCCTCAACAATATCCAAATTGGTATATCTGTTTGAGAGGGGGATGGCCACAGGGGACCCCTGCACTACCTGCCTGCGCCTATTACTCTGCTTGTCGGTCACCCATTCCCTTCCTGCCTGTGCAGCCTTTACCTGCGGTGTGACCAACTGATGAAACTTGATATCCACGATATCCTCAGCATCGCGAATGCTCCAGTATGTATCCATTCGCAGCTCCAGTGCTGCAATGCGGTCTGTCAGTAGCTGCAGCTGGATACACTTCCCGCACACATGGTCATCAGGGACACAGGAAGGGCTCGATTTTCCAAGCCCTGAGGAGGTGGGTTTGGAGGCGGGAGTGGTGGGAAAATTGCAGAATCGGGGGGCAGGAACCCAACCTGCCTCCGTGCCAATGTCCCAGGATGCGGGTATCTGACCTGTGCTGGGAGCCGCATCCCCGAGGCGGGAAGGGGATTATTGGCAATTAGCTGCCTGTTAACAGGTAGTTAACAGGCAGTTTTTTGCCTAATCCCTATTTTTAGCCCTGAAGTGTGGGCTGTCCGATGGCTCCGAACCACGCCAAGTTAGTGAGGCAGACCGTCGGTCTGCAGGGGTTGGAGGAGTCGAGATGTCCATTGTGCAGTTGAGTGATGGGTGCATGTGTACAGAGGTAAGTGTGTGAGGTAAGTGTAAAGTGTTTTAATAAGTTTTACTTACCTTTACTTTCTCCTGCAAGCTTCCTTCCTTCAGTTCTCAGGAGTCCCTCAGTTCATCGGCACAGAAAGCAGAATGGCCACGGAACTGTCAAAAGCTGCAGCCTCTGCTTTCTGGTCTGGAGGGCTCTCTAACGGAGTCTCAGTAGAAGGACTCATGTTAGAAGACAGATTGTCTGTGTTTGACAGCTTCACAGAGCTGTCAAACGCTGATTTTTCATCTGTCAAAAGCTCTTGACAGATGAAATGTCAATCGCTGATGTCACCAGTAACCAGGTATCCCTTAATTGGCCTGCTGAGCCCACTGGGCGGGCTTAACAAGGTCAATCAAGGAAAAATAGTGTGGGCTGGCCACAAGTCTGTGGGGGCGGGAGTACAACCCAAAAAGTGGGATTCCTGCCTCCAAAAGCTCCCCATTGACAAAGTTGAGCCCGAAGTGCCCCTGATTTCCCACAAAATGCAGGAGGAGCATGCCACGGGGCCGAGCTGTGCTGTCATGACTTACCCTTCAATTAATTTAAATTAAATCAAATCAAATCAATACCACCAATTACACTACAATTAAATGATATACTCAAGGGCCCTTGGTTACTAGCACTCCCCGATACACAACAGAGACCTTAGAAACTATAGCCACAAAAATTAAGACCTTCTAAACTTTATAAGCTATTAACCTTAACTGTCAAACTATAGAGTATTATAAATACTCACCTGGCCGTACTCACCCAATCAGCTGCTTCCTCTTGCCCGCATCACTTTTTGAATCGTGGCGTGGCTCTGGAACACCGCCGCCGGTCTGCGAGATTGTCCGGCCTTTGAGAAAAAGCCTGCGAAAGTGAATTTAAATACTCACTACTCTCCTGCTGCTCCTGACACCGGCCTCTTCCTACAGGGTGAAAAGTTAGGAAAAACAAAGACGAAGCAAGGGAGCTCCTCCTTCCACTCCTCACTTAACCCTGACTCATCCAACTCGCAGCACTCTGTTGAAACCGCACTCAGTGCAAAGTCGCACTTCAAAGCCTGTTTTATAGGCCCTGAAACAAGGGAGACTTGTTGAGACTTGCTGAGCCCAGCTACAGGAGAACTAATTTAATCTAGTTTCCCTAATTAACTGCCTTCAGCTGCTCTGAATTGTAGGCCTTATATATCCCTTTATAACCCTGCTTAAAGCTGGGAAATTTAGATTTTAAACAGTCACAGTAAATATGGAGAGAGACACACAGGCTGCGAGATTCACAGCAGCTCCGCTCAGCTCTGCTCGGTGCTGTGTGGACGGGCTGCTCCACACCCCGGCTGCTCACGGGGAATGCCAGTGCGGAGGGCCCAGTGCAGAAGCCGCAGGGTGGAAGACACAGAGGAGAGTGTCCTCGGCGGTGTTATGTTCATAAATAAATAGATATTATCATTATGAACAGCTAGCTTGAGCTAGTCACTTTATTCAGCCATGTGTACTTCATGTGCAGGCATCCATCTTGACTACTGCCTTGTGGGTAACCTACTCTTATATACATACAGCTCCACCTAGTGTACCATTCTAGGATGACATGTTACTGATCATTACATCCCCCTTTCTTTGAGGTTAAACAAAATCAGTATCAATCAATATCAATCAATCATAACGACATAAACATCTTCACAACAGTCAATACATTTTCAATATAGTTTTCTTTGTATTCAAAGATTAAGTCTATCAGGCTTTTTTACTTCATGTGTGTTTGTGTTAGATTGTTCTGGTGGTGAGTGACAAGATTCAGTTGCGGCATTGTCATCGATTTGCTCTTGGATAGTCTCTTGTGTTTTTAGGAGGGAACGGCGGTTCCTCCTGAGAATCTGTCCTTCCTCAGTTCTAACAGTGTATGACATTGGTCCAATTCCTCAAGAACTGTAGCTTTCCTGTTCCATGAATCTGGATCCTCAATCCTGACAACATCATCCCTTGTCAATGGTTTCAGAGTTTTGGATGACTTGTCATAGTTTGATTTCTGTTTCAGCTTTAACAGTTGAAGTCTCTGTCTCAGTTCCTTACTCTGCTTTTCTTTTGCACAGCAGGGTAGCGTGGTGCGCAACTTGCGACCCATTAGGAGTTCAGCAGGTGAAGAACCAGAGTCTAAAGGTGAGGCTCGGTAGCTCACCAGGGCGAGATAAGGATCAGACTTGCTTTCTGTCACTTTCTTCAGTAGCTGTTTGAGAACTTGAACACCTTTTTCTGCCTTACCATTCGACTGAGCATACAAAGGACTGGATGTGATGTGCTGAAAGTCATACTGTGCTGCAAACTGTTGCCACTCCTTACAGTTGAAGCATGGACCATTGTCGCTAACGGCAATCCTGGGAATTCCATGTCTGGCGAAGATGGATTTCACATGCATTATGACACTGCTTGCTGTGGTGCTTGAGAGCAGCGCCATCTCAGGATAGTTAGAGTAGTCAATCACTATTAGATAGTCTTTACCATTCAAATGAAAAAGGTCCATACCAACCTTTTGCCATGGTGCTGTTGGTAAGTCAGCTACTATCATTGGTTCCTTTGCTTGTTTGTTTTGGTGTTTCTGACATGTCTCACATATGCCTATCATGTTCTCAATGTCCTTATTTATGCCAGGCCAATAAACAGTGTCTCTTGCTCTCCTTTTGCATTTTTCAATTCCGAGGTGTCCCTCATGAATCCTTTTGAGCATGTCTTGACGTAAAGCCTGTGGAATGACTATTCTGTTCTATTTTAGTAATAGTCCACTTGCGACACTCGATTCTGACCTGATGTGAAAGTACTTTGGACAGGAACCTTTTGGCCAACCATGGTGAATGTTCTCTATTACTGTTTGTAACACTGTATCTTTTACTGTTTCTTCTGCTATTTGCTTTGATTTTGTGTCTGACACGGGCAGCGCAGCAGTGACCATACTCACATGAACATCCATGTCTTCTTCAGTAGAGCTCACATGACTCATTGTGGGTGCTCGGGATAGTGCATCTGCTAACACTATGTATTGGCCTGGTGTGTAGATCAGTTCAAATTCATATCATTGCAGCTTCATCATGAGTCGTTGAATCCTTGGAGACATCTCATTCAGGTTTTTTTTTATGATGGCAACCAGTGGGCAGTGGTCTGTCTCAACTGTGAAGGTGGGAAGTCCATATATGTAGCCATGGAACTTTTCTAGTCCAACTACCGAGCCTAGACATTCCTTTTCAATCTGGGTGTATCGACACTCAGAATCAGTCATAGACCTGGAGGCATAGGCAACAGGCTTCCAATCTTCACCCTCTGCTTGTAGCAAGACCGTGCCTAGGCCATCTTTTGATGCATCCGTTGACACTTTGATTCTCTTTGTTGGGTCAAAGAAGGTGAGTACAGGTGTGGTTGTCAGCACTGTTTTGAGGTTCATCCACTCTTGTTCATGTCTTTCTGTCCATGCGAACTCATTTGTTTTACGTAGCAGGTCTCGCAGACAGGCTGTCTTGGCTGACAAGTTAGGAATGAACTTTCCAATTAAGTTTATCATCCCCATGATGCATAGCACTCCTTTTTTGTCAGTGGGTCGGGGCATGTTGAGTATGGCGTTTACTTTTTCCATATCTGGCTCTATTCCTTTACTAGATAGATTATGTCCTAGGAAAGTGACTTCCTGGATGCCAAACTGATGCTTGGCTTTGTTGAGCTTCAGTCCATTCTGGCGTATGCTCTGTAGCACTTTAGTCAGTCTCTCATTGCGTTCTTTCAGTGTGGAGCCCCAGATGATAATGTCTATTTATTTATGAACATAACATGGTACCAGGATTGGTAAAATCTGCTGAATATTGTGAAACGCGACATGGAGACTTTGAAGCCACCAGAGGGTTTGAAACTGACAGGGAATGTCGACAGCAATTGGCGGACTTTCAAACAACAATTCGAACTCTACATTGCTGCCATCGGGTTCGGTACGAAGCCAGACGCAAGGAAAATAGCATTGCTGCTCACGGTTGCAGGCCCACACTGCGATAGAGGTATTTAATACATTTGTATTTGATCAAGAGGAGGACAGAGAATAGATGGAAGATGTGCTAAAGAAATTTGATACACATTGTTCTCCCAAAAAGAACGTAACCTATTCCATTCACGGACAGAGCAGCAAAATGAGACTTTTGATAGCTTTATGACCAATCTGAAACTGAAAGCACAGACATGTCATTTCTCTGAGCTGAAATCATCCATGATTCGTGACCAGATTGTGTTTGGTATTCATGATAAAAAAGTCAGGGAACGTTTGTTGAGAGAAACCGAACTAACATTGGAGAATACTGTGAAAATATGCCAAGCCAGTGAGCTAGCTCAAAAGCACGTGATGACTTTCAGTGAAATTAATAATAATGCGATTGTAGTAAGTAACTGTGCTACTGTTGGTGCTGTGTCCTACAAGGGGAAGAAACATGGGCAGAACAGAAATGAAAAGCAATCGGAGGATGGAATTTTTAATTGTAAACGGTGTGGTTACAAACACCAGTCACGAAAATGCCCAGCATTTGGGAAAATGTGCACAAAATGTAATGGAAAGAATCACTTTGCCAAACAATGCTTTTCAAAAGTAAAAACAAAGAAAGGGCAACAAGTCAATGTGATTGAGGACACTGATTTAAGTGAGACATTTTCTGTAGGAATGGTGTCATGTGACAATATAGAAAAGGATACAGAAAATGTGCAGCCCTCAGGAATGGACAATGCTGAACATAAAGTTAATGCAGTAAAAGAGGACAAATGGATGATGCCACTGCAGGTAAATGGAGCATTAGTTACATTGAAACTAGACACTGGGGCAAAAGCAAACTTAATCAGTATGAGTGACATTAAAAATATGAAAGGAAAGCCCAAAATACAGAAAAAGTCAGTACTACTGAAGGACTATAATGGACAGAAAATAGATAGCTTAGGTGTATGCAGACTTAAAGTGACAGTCAAAGACAAAGTGCATCACCTCATGTTTTCTATTGTGGCTGAAGGACTTGATTCACTACTAGGTGACAAAGCTTGTGAGGACTTAGAACTGGTCAAGAGAGTCTACCGTATAAACTGTGCCATAAGCAGACCAGATGAATCAGTGGATTCTGTAGTGAGTAATTTCCAGGATGTGTTCAAAGGATTTGGAGCTCTACCATTCACTTACAAGATCCAGCTAAAGGAGGATGCTCAGCCAGTGGTACATGCTCCATGGAGAGTTCCAGCACCCCACTCCTGGTACCATGTTATGTTCATAAATAAATAGACATTATCATTATGAACAGCTAGCTTGAGCTAGTCACTTTATTCAGCCATGTGGACTTCGTGTGCAGGCATCCATCTTGACTACTGCCTTGTGGGTAACCTACTCTTATATACATACAGCTCCACCTAGTGTACCATTCTAGGATGACATGTTACTGATCCTTACAGGCGGGAGGCCCAGCACGGAGGACCCCAGGTGGGGGGCCCAGGGCGGAGCGGCTGGTCAACAGAAGCGGAGTCGGGAGATGCTGTGGGTGAGCATGCTGCACATTTTCTAAGGTTGAAGAACGGTCTCCAGCCCGAATGAGTTCCAGCGGCCCCACCTGTGCTCTGTCTGGTGGCAGCTGTGAGGCTTTGTTTCGGTGATGGGATCGGGTTTGTGCGCTGCCGTTCTGGTGGAGGAAAGACACTGTTTCCATCTGTAGCATGGTGCTTGAGCGGCCATAAGATGGGGAAAAGAGAACGGAATAAAAGTGAAAAAAAAAGGAAGATAAAAGACAAAACAAAGTAATATCGGTAAGGAATAATGAATGTCTTGATGGCTGGGTCCTGTGAGTGATAACAGCAAGAAGAAGGAAATTTGAGTAGTCGTTTTCCTCTTTTACGGGATTTGAGAAAGTGGTTGGCTTCTTTTCTGTGGAAAGGTTGAAGACTGTGGACAAGGATTATGACATTATATGGTTGGATAACATCAAGTGAAGATGAGGAGTTATTAGAGTGCCAATAGGACTGGCGTTGAACTGGTATTTACTTATTTTGTTGAAGAAGTTTCGGGTTCTGGTTAAAAGTAGTTTACTTGAAGTTTTAATTGATTTCTGATATGGTTATGGGACTTTGTATATTGTGGTGTTATTTAGTGTTAAAGCCTTTCTTAATGTTCGAATGAACAAACGCTCTAGTGAACGCACGCACGCATACACAATGGAACTTGCGTTTGACCGAATGAAGGGCCCGCTCCCCAGGATGAAGGTTACGTCTTATTGAGTGAGCGTGAGGCCTGCCAGGACAGATGAACGAACGCACGCATGCACGCAGGTAGACAAATGATACGTACGCACACATGCACAATGGAATTTACGCTTGAGTGAGCGAACGAACGAACGAACGAACAGAGGAATGAATGATTGAATGATTGAGAAATGCCAGTAGGACTGGCGTATACGGGTTCTTTCTCTTCTGGATTTATTAAATAGTGGCAGTTTGTACTGTAAACATTATTGATTTACCTGTAAAATTTATTGTTGTATTTATATTGTTGACCATAATTGGTCAATGAATGTAATAGATTTACTATGTAACTGATGAGTTGTATAAGTACTGTTGTACTTGAGTTTAAAAAAAAGAACAAGTAAAAACGAAGAGTTACTAGGTTGCCAGTCGGACTGGTGTGGAATTGTTTTTCACTATGGGTACCTGTATTGTTAATATTGTTGATTTGTCTGTAAAAATTTATTACTGCATTTGTACTGTTAATCCTAAAGCTGTTTCTTTAAGGCTTTGTCTTATTGTGGTTAATGAATGTAATGGATTTATCGTGTAATTGATGAGTTGTAACAAGTACTACCAGATTTAAATAAAAGAATGAGCCCAGTTACAGGAGAACTAGTTTCCCTAATTAACTGCCTTCAGCTGCTCTGAATTGTAGGCCTTGTATATCCCTTTATAACCCTGCTTAAAGCTAGGAAATTTAGATTTTAAACAGTAGCAGTAAATGTGGAGAGAGACACACACAGGCTGCAAGATTCTCAGCAGCTCAGCTCAGCGCTGTGTGGACGGGCTGCTCCACACCCCGGCTGCTTGCGGGGAATGCCAGTGTGGAGGGCCCAGTGCAGAAGGCCCAGGGCGGAAGACCCAGAGGAGAGTGTCCTAGGTGGGAGGCCCAGCACGGAGGACCCCAGGCGGGGGGCCTAGGGCGGAGCGGCTGGTCGACAGAAGCGGAGTCGGGAGATGCTGTGGGTGAGCATGCTGTACGGTTTCTAAAGTTGAAGAACGGTCTCCGGCCTGAATGAGTTCTAGCGGCCCCGTCTGTGCTCCGTTTGGTGGCAGCTGTGAGGCTTTTTCTCGGTGACGGGTACCGGTTTGAGCGCTGCCATTCTGGTGGAGGAAAGACAGACTTTTTCCATCTGTAGCATAGAAACATAGAAACATAGACGATAGGAGCAGGAGTAGGCCATTTGGCCCCTCGAGCCTGCTCTGCCATTCAATGAGAGCATAGCTGATCATCCAAATTCAGTACCCTGTCCCTGCCTTCTTCCCATATCCCTTGATCCCTTTAGCCTTAAGAAATATATCTAACTCCTTCTTGAATATATTGAATGAATTGGCCTCAACTGCCTTCTGTGGTAGAGAATTCCACAGGTTCACCACTCTCTCTGGGTGAAGAAATTCCTCCTCATCTCTGTCCTAAATGGCTTACCCCTTATCCTTAGACTGTGACCCCTGCTTCTGGACTCCCAGGCCATCGGGAACATCCTTCCTGCATCTAGTCTGCCTAGTCCTGTTAGAATTTTATAAGTTTCAATGAGATCCCCTCTCATTCTTCGAAACTCCAGTGAGTATAAGCCCAATTGACCCAATCTCTCCTCATACATCATTCCTGCCATCCCAGGTATCAGTCTGGTGAATCTTCGCTGCACTCCCTCCATGGCAAGAACATCCTTCCTCAGATTAGGCGACCAAAACTGCACACAATACTCAAGGTGTGGTCTCACCAAGGCCCTGTACAACTGCAGCAACACATCCTTGTTCCTGTACTCGAACCCTCTCGCTATGAAGGCCAACATACCATTTGCCTTCTTAACTGCCTGCTGCACCTGCATGCTTACCTTCAGCGACTGGTGCACAAGGACACTCAGGTCTCGTTGCATATCCCCTTCTCCCAATCTATTGCCATTCAGATAATAATCTGCCTTCCTGTTCTTGCCACCAAGTGGATAACCTCGCATTTATCCACATTGGGCAGATGCATGGCAGATGCAGTATAATCACCCAACCTGTCCAAATCATACTGGAGTTTCTCGGCATCCTCCTCACAGCATAAACGCCCACCCAGCTTTGTGTCATCTGTAAACTTGGAGATATTACATCTAGTTCCCTTGCCTAGACCATTAATATATATTGTGAATAGCTGGGGTCCTAGGACTGATCCCTGCGGTACCCCACTAGTCACTGCCTGCCACTCGGAAAATGATCCGTTTATTCCAACTCTTTGCTTCCTGTCTGCCAACCAGTTCTCTATCCAAGTCAGTACCTTGCACCCAATCCCATGTGCCTTAAATTTACACGCTAATCTCTTATGCAGGACCTTATCGAAAGCCTTCTGAAAGTCCAAATACACCACATCCACTGGTTCTCCCTTATCTATGAGCGGCCATAAGATGGGAAAAGAGAATGGAATAAAAGTGGGGGAAAAAAGGAAGATAAAAGACAAAAGAAAGTAATATTGGCAAGGAATACTGAGTATTTTGATGGTTGGGTCCTGTGAGCGATAACAGCAAGTAGAAGAAAATGTGAGTATTCAGTCTTTTTACGGGATTTGAGAAAGTGATTGGCTTCTTTTCTGTGGAAAAGCTGAGGACCGTGGACAAGGATTGTGACATTACATGGTTAGATGGCATCAAGTGAAAATGAGGAGTTACTAGATTGCCAATAGGACTGGCGTAGAACTGGTATTCACTTGTTTTGTTGAAGAAGTTTCTGGTTTTCTGGTTGAAAGCAGTCTACTTGAAGCTTTAATTGACTTTTGATAAGGCTATGGGACTTTGTACATTGTGATGTTAATTAGCGTTTATGTGGAATTTACTTTGAGATTATTGCCTAGTAAATGATATATTTTACAAAAGGGAGAGAAATAAGTTAACAGGGGAAAGTTAAAAGGAAGGGGAAAAAAAATAGATAACATAAATTATATTGGTAAGAAATCTGAGTACTTCGACGGCTAGGTTCTGGATCGAACGAACACTCGAGTGAATGCACGCCACAGACACAAATGATACGCACGCATGCACGCACACAGGAACTTACGCTCAAGCGAACAAATGAACGAATGAATGAACGATTGAATGGGTAAACGATGCTAGTAGGACTGGCGTGATACGGGTTTTTTTCTTGGTTTTTTGAAATAGTGGTAGTTTGTACTGTAAATATTGATTTATTTGTAAAAATTTATCATTGCATTTATATTGTTAACCATAAAGCTGTTTTTTAAGGCTTTATTTTCTTATTGTGGTCAATGGATGTAATGGATTTACTTTGTAATTGATGAGTTGTATAAGTACTGTTGTACTTGAATAAAGAATTTAAAAAAAAGTAAATGTGAAAAAAAAACAGTAACTGAAACAAGAGACAGTCAGGAATCTTGTGGTGCTGCTGCTGCTGTGCCAGAGGAGAGGAGAGGTCTCTCTCTCTCGGTGTGCCCAGGAGAAGGAGGAGAGACAGAGGGGAGACCACATCTGTTGCTGCTGCTTTGAGGTGCCAGGGGAGAGGAGAGAGAAAGACCAGGAGACCACAGGAAACACCAGAGGGAAGTCAATTCCAACACTGCCTCCCCAAATGGTCTCCATTGAAGGAGAGGGAGAGAGGGGAGAACAGAACAAGCCTTGCATCTGCTTGGAAGGAGGGAGAGCCACTGGAAATCTACAGGTGGGTGTAAAGGTACACTCTCCCAGAGACTTTGTGTTCTAGGTGGGGGGGAAGGAAAGAAGGAGAAAAAGATCTAGGTGTGTGTGTCTCTTGTAAAAACTAGGCCACACACACACACCACTAGCAAACACCCATTCCCACTGCTTGACCTGGGCCAGCTGGAGCTGTCCAGGCAAAGCCCCATTAATTAATTAATTAATTAATTGATTAATTAGATTAATTAATTAACATCGTTAAGACCTGGTGGTGGACTGAGCCTGTGCATCTCCAGCTTTAATAATCCCAGGTGAAGACATCATCATCTTCCCCCACCAGAAGAGGAGACCATCCATAAAGACTTCTTTTACACCAGAGAATGCACCCCTGCGAACACCCACACACCCCCATGACCCCCTGGAGGATGAGGAGGAGGACCACGCGAGACAAGGCTCCTCCTCGCGGGGGGAATCGTCATCCGCCGTGGGTGCTGCGCCCCCCCCCAACATCGTCACCATTGACGTCCAGCAGGAGTCGCCTGTACCTCAGGAGGGAACGACATGAGTCTGTCCGGTCTGTGCCTCCCGGGGACGGGGAAGAGGCCCTGCTCGCGGGGGGGGGGGGGGGGGGGGGGGCTGCGGAACTACCCACAGAAACAACATCTGAAGGACCACCGTTAACTCTTGCCATGTCGAGCGCCCTAGGGACTGGGGCGGGCAAGGCCATTAAGGCTGAGCCCGTCCAAAACAGTCAGGACATCCCCCAGGAGCTGCTCGACATGGTCAAGAATCTTTCTCAAGCTCCCCAGTCCACTGGGTCGGTGGCTGGTGACGATGAAAGAGAGGGCCCCCTGACTCCATCTTCAACGTTGGCACCAGAGGTGTTGGGGGAACTGGGAATAGCGTTCTCCCCGGTTTTCCCGAGCACCCTGGGGCAGAGGGGGGCCCTGAGCCACCACCGCCTCCTGACCCAGTGCCTCCAGAGGTGCCCAGGGAGGAATCCTCTGCTGCCGATCCTAGGGGTAGGATCGGGGCAGAGGCGGGACCAGCTGATAGCGACCTCTCGGAGGAGGATGGGGACCCGGCGGAGGGCATGGAGGATGAGTCAGACTCCATTGCCAGTGAGGCGGCAGATATCCTCATGCCCCACCCCCCCCCACCCCGGGTTCCCCCTCATCCCCGTTGTAGAACTCCGGGACTTTGTGGCCACGTGCCAGGGTCGCCATGGCATAGTTTGGCTGGCCCTTGACAGATGGTCGGATCTGGCACTGCACGTCAACTCCGTCCACGCCGTCGCCAAAACCATGGGCGCGGACGAGGGCAGGAGCCCAGCCAAGCGGCATCGGATCCAGAAGTTGCTCGCTGGGTTGCAAAGGGAGTGGAGGTCGACTAACGGCCGCTCTCCCTCCTCCCGTTAGGTTTAGGTAGAGGTTGCACTATGCTCTTGTCATGAAGATAACCATAGCCAGCCTCAACATCAATGGCAGCAGAGAGGCGCACTGTAGATTTAATAACTTCTCGGTCCTCTGGGATGGGAGGTATGCGGTGTGCTTCCTGCAAGAAACCCACATCATTCAGGAGCCACGTGGCCTCATCTCCCGGGAGTGGCAAGGAGGGGTCAGCATGAGTCACCTCTCCATTCAGTCCAGCTGGGTGGCTATCTTGCTGGCCCCACATTTTCAGCCGGAGGTCTTGGGGGTCAAGGAGCAGGTGCCGGGCCGCTTGCTCCAAGTCACTGTTCGCCTGGGGGGCGTGCCGCTCCACCTAGTGAACGTGTATGCCCCCCAGGATGGTGCGCAGCGAGCGCGCTTCTTTGATGAAGTGTCCGCTCTTCTGGGCTCCATCGACGTCAGCGAGTGCGTCATCCTCGGGGGATTTTAATTGCACCCTTGAGGCGAGGGTCCGTTCGGGTCGCCAGCGCAACCTGGTGGCAATGGATAAGTTGAGGGACCTGGTCGGGTCCTTTGACTTGGTGGACGTCTGGCGAAATCTCCATCCCGATTCCAGCGCCTTCACTTGCGTGGGGTCTGGAGGCGGAAGGTCCAGAATCGACCACCTCTACATTTTCCGGGCGTACATCTCCTGCGTTCCGGCGGCTTCCATGCGGACAGTGCCATGCGCAGACCACCACCTGGTGTGGGCGGAGCTTGCTCCGTTGCGTGTATGGGGCGGGGGGGGTTCTGCGTACTGGCATTTTAACAACCTGCCGCTCTGAGGACGAGCGGTTCCGGGATTCGTTTAGTCGGTTCTGGGATGACTGGAGAAGGAAGATGGGGGGGCTTCCCCTCCTTGAGGCTATAGTGGGACGTGGGCAAGGCTCACGTCCATCTCTTCTGTCAGGAGTACGCAAGGGGGTCGACCAAGAGGCGGGAGGCCCGGGTCGGGCGTTTGGGGAGGGAAGTGCTCGACCTGGAATCCCGTCTCGATCAGATCATCGAGGACCCGGCCCTGCGGAAGGTGTACGAAGAGAAGAAGGGCTAGCTGAAGGACCTGCAGCTCATCGGGTCCCGAGGCGTGAACGTGAGGTCGCAGATCCAGATCCTTCGGGACCTGGACCGCCACTCCCCCTTCTTCTACTCACTGGAAAAAAGACGGGGGGTCCGTAAGCAACTCTTGGGGCTGCTGGCCAACGACGGATCTCTGGTCTTGGATCCGGAGGGGATCAGTGCGGAGACCCGGGTCTATTACGGGGCTGTGTTCTCTCCGGATCCGTTCAGCGAGGTTGCGCAGAGAGTTTTGTGGGAGAATCTGCCAAAGGTTGGCCCGGAGGGCGCTGAAAATTTGGACACTCCGCTAAGCTTGGCGGAGCTGACTGACGCCCTCAGCCAGCTCTCGAGGGGAAAGTCCCTGGGGCTGGACGGGCTGACCGTGGAGTTGCACAGGGCGTTGGGGGGCGACTACACGCAGGTCCTGGGGGAAAGTCTGGCGACTGGGGAGATGCCCCTCTCTTGGCACAGGGTGTTCAATGTCCTGCTGCCTTAGAAGTGCGATCTCCACCTCCTTAAGAACTGGCGCCCAGTCTCCCTCCTCAACACGGACTACAACATTTTTGCCAGGGCTATGTCTGCTCACTTTGGAACCGTGCTACCAGCCCTACACGGTCCCGGGCTGGACCATCCACGATAATATCCATCTGGTCCGGGACCTGGTCCACCATTCCCAGAGGGCTGGTCTGTCGGTCGCCTTCCTTTCCCTGGATCAGGAGAAGGCGTTCGACAGGGTGGATCACGAGTATCTTTTCGGAACTCTGCGCACATTTGGGTTCGGGACGCATTTCATCGCCCGGATCCAACTTCTGTACGCCGCCGCGGAGTGTTTGATCAATTTTAATGGGTCTTTGACGGCGCCCCTTCGCTTCGGGAGGGGGGTGCGTCAGGGATGCCCCATGGCCAGTCAGTTATATGCCATCTGCGTGGAGCCTTTCCTGCGCCTCTTGCGGAAGAGGTTGATGGAACTGGCCCTGCAAGGGCTGGGCGTGGAGGTCGTCCTCTCGGCTTACGCCGATGACGTGCTCCTCATGGTCACGGATCCCGTCGACCTGCGGAGGATTCGAGAATGCCAGCAGATTTACTCTAATGCATCCTCCGCCAGGGTCAACTGGGAGAAATGTTCTGGACTCCTGGTGGGCCAGTGGCGGGTGGACTCCCTGGTGGGCCAGTGGCGGGTGGACTCCCTGCTGGAGGAGTTCAGGGCCTTCGCCTGGAGCACCACATGCCTCCTCTACCTGGGAGTTCACCCCAGCCCCGCCGAGCCTGCCTGGCCGGCGAACTGGCATGAGCTGGAGGCCAAAGTCACCGCTCGCCCAGGACGCTGGACAGGACTGCTCCGAGTGTTGTCCTACAGGGGTCGAGCACTGGTCATAAACCAGCTGGTGGTCGCCATGTTGTGGTATCGGTTGGTCACTTTGATCCCGCCCCCTGCGTTTGTCGCCAAGACGCAGAAGAAGCTCATCGATTTCTTCTGGGACAAAGGGAAGCACTGGGTCTCTGCCGCGGTTCTGAGTCTCCCGCTTGGGGAGGGCAGTCAGGCGCTGGTGTGCCTATGCACCCAGATGGCAACTTTCCGTCTTCGGTCCCTGCAGAGATACCTGTACGTGAAGAATCCTCCTCGATGGTGTGCGCTGGCGACGTTTTTCTTCTGCCAGCTGCACGGCCTCAACTATGACATGCAGCTCCTGTTTGTAGAATTAGGCCGTACGTGTGCCTGTCTTCTACCAGGAACTGCTATGGGTCTGGAACAGCATCGCCTCCAGGCGCAGTTCTCCCCCCCCCCCCCCCCGTCAGGAGTGGCGGCTCTCCTGCGGGAGCCGCTGCTCAGGAATCCGCACCTCCGCAACCGCTGGGTCGGGTGGCTGGCGGTGAGCAGGGCTGTGCCAGGAAAGGTGACCAGGGTCAGGGACCTGCTCGATGGCGGAGGAGCGGGCTGGGTGGCGCCAGAGGAGTTGGCGCAGTGCCTCTCCTGGGCCAGCGTCCGGCGCGTGGCCGATTCCATCGAGATGCTGAAAGTGGCCCTGGGCCCCGACTCCACTAGGTGTATCGAGGAGGCTCAGGCATGTGGGGTGATCCCATCCGAACTGACCCCCGTTCGGACGGAATTCCTCATCGGCGCGTGGCCCCGAAACCCCTCTCGGGAACCGGCGCCTCACAACTTGAGCCGTCTCGGGGAAATGCCCTCCGTGCCTTTTAGTTCTGCGCGGAGGGGTTTCCTGTACGGGCTGCTCCTGCACACTCTCCATTTTGTCATCTTCGCCTGCCGACCGGGTGCCATCTTGCCGTCCGGCGGAGGCGGAGGTCCCCAATGGGGGGCTCTCTATGCGGGAGTCCTCCCTTTATCTATTGGGGACTTGGCCTGGAGGGTGCTGCACGGAGCAGTCCCGTGCAATAAGATTTTAAGTAAGTTCACGGACTCCCAGGCTGCTTGCCATTTTTGCGGCCTATAGGAGTCCGTGTTCCATATCTATATCGAATGTGAGAGGTTGCAGCCCCTGTTCCAGTATTTGAAGGGGCTGCTTCTCGATTTTTGGCTGCACTTCAGTCCCACGCTCCTGATCTACGGCCACTCGGTGCGGATGGGAGAAGGTAGGTCGGAGGACCTCCTCGTAGGACTGCTCCTGGGCCTGGCCAAAGTGGCCATTAGTAGGTCCAGGCAGCGGGCGGTCGAGGGGGTCATTTGGCCCAATTGCCTGCCTCTCTTCCGTGGCTATGTTCGCGCCCAGGTGGCACTGGAGATGGAGCACGTGGTGTCTGCCGGCACACTCGGCCTTTTGAGACCAGTGGACGCCGCGGGGACTGGAGTGCATCATCACCCCGGCCGGGGTGATTTTAATTTAATTTGATAAGTTTAAAAAAATTAATCTAGGGTTTTTAAGCTTTTTTACAGTCCACTTGTTCAGTCGGGAGAGCGAGAGGCTCCGCTCGGCGATGCAGAGAGCCCTGCAGATGGAGAACAATGTCAACCAGAGTCTGTCGGATCTGCACAAACCCTCCACTGGGAGAGCCAACCCTCATCTGTGTGAATTCCTGGAGACCCATTATCTGGGTGAACAAGTGAAGATGACCAAGAAGCTTGGAGATCACATCACCAACTTATAGAGACTGGGGCCCCTGCCTTGTAGGCATGAGGGCTTGTGACTTTGTACAAAGAGCTGAGACTTGAGCTCTGTAAATGTCTTTCACTGTAAAATGTTCTAATTTTAAATTTAAAAAAAGTAAAAAAAAACAGTAAATGTGAAACAAACAAACAATTTGATTTTAGCAACCAGTGAGCCTCCCTGACTCACCCAACTCGCAGCACTCTGTTGAAACCGCACTCAGTTTTGCGCTGTTAATTTGTCTACCTTATTACGAATGCTTCATGCATTCAGATATAGTGCCTTTATATTTGTCTTTTTAACATTTTTAGACATCTTAACATTCTTTTTTACTATGGCCCTATTTGTCTTATTACCATTTTTCTTACCCGGACACTCTTTGTTAGTGCACTCCTTTGTTTGTACGCTCTGTCCCTTCCTGACACAATCTGGTTATCCTTACCCCAATCACTTTCCTGCACTGCTTTCTTGTCTTTTCTCTTTAGCATTCTGGATTTCTCTCCACCGGGACCCTCCCTCCCCTTATTTAGTTTAAAGCCCTATCTACCTCCCTAGTTATTTGGTTCGCTAGAACTCTGGTCCCAGCATGGTTCAGATGTAGTCTGTCCCAACAGAACAGCTCTCTCTTTCCTCAGTACTGGTGCCAGTGCCCCATGAATTGAAACCCACTTCTCCCACACCAATCTTTGAGCCACGCCTTCATCTCCCTGATCATATTGGCCCTATGCCAATTTACTCGTGGCTCCGGTAATAATCCAGAGATTATGACCTTTATGGTTCTGCTTTTTAATTTAGTCCCTAGCTGCTCAAACTCTCTCCGCAGAACCTCCTTCTTTGTCCTACCTATGTCGTTGGTACCTACGTGGACCACGACAACTGGATCCTCCCCCTCCCAGTCCAAGTTCTTCTCCAGCCTGGAGGAGATGTCCTTTACCCTGGCACAAGGTAGGCAACATAGCCTTCGGGACGCATGCTCCTGGCGGCAGAGAACAGTGTCTATCCCTCTATCTATACTGTTGCCTACTACAACCACCTTCCTTTTTACTCGCCCCACTTAAATTGCTTCCTGTACCACGGTGCTGTGGTCAGTTTGCTCGTCCTCCCCACAGTCCCCGCACTTGTCCACAAGGGTTGCAAGAACCTCGAATCTATTGGACAAGTGCAGGGACTGAGTCTCCTGCAACATTACCTCCTGGATCCTCGTACCTGCCTCACTCGCATTCACACCCTCCTGTCCCTGACCACGTGTCAATTCTAAAGTATTTAATCTAAGGGGTGTGGCTGCCTCCTGGAGCAAAAAGTCCAGGTAGCTTTCTGCCTCCCTGATGTCTCGCAATGTCTTCAGCTCAGACTCCAGCTCCTCAACTTGGAGCCAAAGTCCCTCGAGCCGCAGACACTTACCACAGATGTAGTTACCCTGGACAAAAATGTCTACCAGCTCCCACATATTGCAGCAGCAACAAATCTCCTGTTCGCCCATTATTTTATTTATTTAATTAATTAGTTTAGTGCTAATCAAATTATTTAGTTTATTAAATTAATTAAATTAAATTTAGTTTTATGTTATATTAAAACTTGGCCCACAGTCACTACTAATCACTTACCTGCCTTACCTGTGACGTCACACTGCTGTTTTCTCTTGTTGATGCAGGTCTGCTGCTGCTTTTATCCCTGCTCTCGGGCCACGGTCTGCTCCCGCTCAGGTTTGCCGCCGCTCTGCGGGAGAAGTTAGGAAAAGCAAGCACCTCCTTCCTCCACTTCACCGAACTCCCACACTAACCAAACTCCCAGCTGCTCACTCTGTGTTGGCTGCACTCACAGGCCCCTGTGTTTATGCTGTTTGTGACTCAAATGAGTCAACACTGCTCTGCTACTGTTTTAGGAACCAGTTTAGTTCAATTAGCTAATTAACTAACTACAGCTGCTCTCCAGCAGGAGAGCTTGCTTGTTTGTCTTTGCTTAAAGCTGAAGAAACTTTCAAATTTAAAGTTTAAATTTTAACTTGAACAGTTGATCTTACTTAAGAGCTACTTGTAATTAACACTAGATGTTAAAAGAGATTAACCCTTAAAACTTCCACACTTACCAAACTCCCAGCTGCTCACTCTGTGCTCACTGCACTCAGTGCTTAACTGGACCAGCCACATAAATACTGTGGCAACAATTATGGGTCAGAGGCTGGGTACTCTGTGGTGAGTGTCTCAACTCCTGACTCTGCAAAGCCTTTCCACCATCTACAAGGCACAAGTCAGGAGTGTGATAGAATACTTTCCACTTGCCTGGATGAGTGCAGCTCCAACAAGACTTAAGAAGCTCGACACCATCCAGGACAAAGCAGCCCGCTTGATTGGCACCCCATCCAGCACTTTAAACATTCACTCCCTCCACCACCAGTGTACCGTGGCTGCAGAGTGTACCATCTACAAGATACACTGCAGCTTCTTCGGCAGCACCTCCCAAACCCATGACCTCTACCACCTAGAAGGACAAGGGTAGCAGGCGTATGGGAACACCACCACCTCCAAGTTCCCCTCCAAGTTACACACCATCCTGACTTGGAAATATATTGCGGATCCTTCATCGTCGCTGGGTCAAAATCCTGGAACTCCCTCCCTAACAACACTGTGGGGGTACCTTCACCACACGGACTACAGCGGTTCAAGAAGGCAGCTCACCACCACCTTCTCAAAGGCAATTAGGGATGGGCAATAAATACTGGCCTTGCCAGCTACGCCCACATCCCAGAATGAATTTAAACAAAACA
Organism: Somniosus microcephalus; assembly: GCF_052327205.1. Lineage (NCBI taxonomy): Eukaryota > Metazoa > Chordata > Chondrichthyes > Squaliformes > Somniosidae > Somniosus > Somniosus microcephalus. The sequence goes on along the minus strand of NC_140995.1, from coordinate 165,041,314 downwards.
CCCTTAGAGCAGAAGTATTATTTAACAGCTTGAACTGTATGAAACACCCAAAAAGTGAAATAGTTTAACATTTTTTCCACCATTAATGCCTCACAGTATTATTGCAGGTTTTCTCCTTACTTCCCATGTGACACGGTTTGTTGTGGTACACTCTGGGTATTATGGCTTTACAGAAAAAGGCTAAAAGTTACAACTTCCATAAAGCACCTTTCAATGTACATAATTTGCTAAAAGGCACTCGAACTGTAAGTACCAGTTGAAAGAACCCTTTCTGCCTGAGTGATCTCCTAGCCTTTGTAGAAGTAGGAGCTTTCTGTAAGTTGAAGACCACAGTCTCAAAAAGTGCATCAGCACTTGGGCTTTCTATCCTTGGGCACTCCACCACTGGCACCCTGGAGTTGCCACATGGTCCATGGTGCTCTGCAGGTTCCCAAAACCCTCTCACATGCCTACAGCGATGTTAGGACAACACCACTGTATGTTCTCTGACACTTCATCCAGGGAATTGCGGAAATTCTCAAAGAGCTTTTGCTTATTAATGAGTGCAGCTCGGTATGCTGCCCTGTAATTATGAAGTCAAAGGGCCTGTAGCAGTTGCCTGTCTGCTCCTAACCCTCCTCTCTTCCTGTTGCTACTTGTTTGCTGCCATCTCCACCACTGGTGCTTGGTGCTTGGCCCAGTGCTCCCTCGTGACTCCCCTATCTAAAACCCCCAAAGTGGATGTATCAGGGCTGGTGCTTGTGGGGTCTGGTGTGCTTAACCGGTAATCCTGTGATGTTTTTGAATACTTCCTATTCATCCTCCTCCCTGGTGCCAGTTTCCTCATCTCGGGAAACCCCTACTCAAAGAGAAAGGAATCATGTTTCCATGAGGTATTCCGAGTAGTAAGGTCATTACGGTGCCTTGCTACAGAGGAGGCTGCCTATTATTCAATAACAACAACAATTTGCATCTATATAGTACCTCTAATGTAGTAAAATGTCCCAAGGCACTTCACAAGAGCATTATTAAACAATACTCGACACCGAGCCACATAAGGAGTTATTAGGACAGGTGACCAAAAACTTGGTCAAAGAGGTATGTTTTAAGGAGCATCTTAAAGGAGGAGAGAGAGGCGGAGAGGTTTAGGGAGGGAATTCCAGAATTTAGGGCCCAAGCAGCAGAAGGCACGATGGCCAATGGTGTAGCAATTAAATTCAGGGCTACGCTAGAGGCCAGAATCGGAGGAGTGCAGCGATCTCGGAGGGTTGTAATGCTGGAGGAGGTTACAGAGATAGGGAGGGGTGAGACCATGGAGGGATTTGAAAACCAGGATGAGTATTTTTAATTAAAAGCATTGCCAGACCGGGAGCCAATGTCGGTCAGCGAGGACAGGGGTAATGGATGAACGGAACTTGGTGCGAGTTAGGATACGGGCAGCAGTTTTGGATGAGTTCAAGTTTATGGAGGTTGGAAGATGGGAGGCCGGCCAAGAGAGCACTGATTGAGTGCTCGGTGTTAGGAAGACAACAGAATTGGAGCAACCACTTACCTTGTTGGGCTGGTACAAAACCATCAAGCTGTCTCTCGCCCGCTCCCTCAATGGCCTCCCCCTCAATTAGTTGGAGAGCCTGCTGCTTGTAGTAGCTGAGGCATTACAGGTTGGCTGGAGATGCACCTTCAGATATTTAGGAGGCTTAACCAGTGAGGGGTGGGGACAGTGCGTCACAGGATACATTGCAGATGCGGCAGCATACTGTGGGCAGAGTGCTTGTGTCATGCAGTGTACAACAATTTTAGTGGGCACCTATTTGTATTCGCTACCTTGGCACTCTTGCTCAGTCTGGAGAACTTTTTTTCTCAGTTTCTTTCATGAGTAATGCACCGAAGAGACGGCATTTATCTGATAGGTCACCCCCAGCTGTGTTTTCTGTACGCTTGAACAATTTGAAGGATTTCCCACATTTCTTGGGGCCACCTCCTCCAATAAATTCTCCAGGTTCTCTTTGCTGAAGGTGGCAGTTCTGTGAGCTCCTGTAGCCATGCTGTACATTAGGGCAGTTCTGTGAGCTCCTGTAGCCATGCTGTACATTAGGGCAGTTCTGTGAGCTCCTGTAGCCATGCTGTACATTAGGGCAGTTCTGTGAGCTCCTGTAGCCATGCTGTACATTAGGGCAGTTCTGTGAGCTCCTGTAGCCATGCTGTATATTAGGTCAGTTCTGTGAGCTCCTGTAGCCATGCTGTACATTAGGGCAGTTCTGTGAGCTCCTGTAGCCATGCTGCATATTAGGTCAGTTCTGTGAGCTCCTGTAGCCATGTTGTACATTAGGTCAGTTCTGTGAGCTCCTGTAGCCATGCTGTACATTAGGTCAGTTCTGTGAGCTCCTGTAGCCATGTTGTACATTAGGTCAGTTCTGTGAGCTCCTGTAGCCATGTTGTACATTAGGTCAGTTCTGTGAGCTCCTGTAGCCATGCTGTACATTAGGTCAGTTCTGTGAGCTCCTGTAGCCATGTTGTACATTAGGTCAGCCTCCAGAAATAAAAAATGCTGCATCCCTTTAAAAGTTCAGTAGTCCTGTAAAAGCTATTGCACTCTGGATTCCTCACCACTGCATGTAACTGAACTCTCCCTGAGCACAGGAAAACTGCATAGGGAGATTATTTATTAAATCAGCTGTAATATTTGTCCACATATTCAACCCCTTACCTTTAGGTGCACACTTTCCAAGGCTAAATTTTGCACATTTTCCCATCAGGCTAGCTCCCTGTACAAGCTAAGGCTACAGAGGCAACTATGAATAATGATTCAAATGAGCCAACCGCAGAAGACTGAAGCTCACTGCACTGTTGAATAGTTTTGCACCAACAGCTAGTTGGAAAAACCTAAACTTAGCCTGGAGTGGAAAATTGGCTGTTATATTAGAATTGGATAAGTAAGTACTTCACATGGCGATTTAAAAAATGACCTTTATAACTTTTCAATACTCTACAGTACTCGAAGTTTTTAGAGTATACTATCACCTATCTGGTTGTTATTTACCAGAATTTCAGGAAAAGTACGTATTTGAGTGTCACCTTTGGGGGAATTTTCCCAGCTCTGGGGATGTGGGTATGGAGGTGGGACTGCTGGGAAAATGTAGAAACTGGGAGCAGGTACTGACCCCGCTCCCAACCCGCCTCCGTGCCATCGTCTTGGGAGGCGGGTCCCCGACTCGCACAGGGACCCGTCTCCTCGAGGCGGGAAGGGGATTAGAACCAATTAACTACCTGTTAACAGGCAGTTTTGAGGTGATGTGCCATCAATAACTCAAAGACAAGGAGTTTAAAGGATTCAACTGAAGGCTTTTAATCACTAAGAACATTGCAGGTCTTTCCACATCGGGTTCGTCTGATAGAATGACTCATACAGCTCTTGAGACCTTTATATGACAAAAGACAGGGGCGTAGCCAATACACACAATAGGAAAAAGGGGGCGGTACACACAATACAAAGCAGGTAAAACACAGGGGCTGATGAAGGCATATATTTCATCACATTCACCCCTTCTACAGATTTAGTCTGTCCGGGGGTGTGATAGTCCTTCCTGAACGTCGCAACAGTACCTCGGGTTCCGACCGGGAGTCCGTGGTGCCCTCCTGGGCACACCCATGTGTTGGGGGTGTTGCAGGTACTTCTGGGGGTGGTGAGCCTGGGGATGGTGGATGTTCTTCTGGGGGTGGTGGTGATGGGTCGTCGTCGCTTCCTGCCGAGGCGAGGTCCTTTATGGACACGGTGTCCTCATGCCCGTCGGCGTGCTTGACGTACGCGTACTGTAGGTTTGCGTGGAGTAGGTGTACTGCCTCCACGAGGGGATCCGTTTTGTGGCCCCTCACATGCTTCCGTAATAGGACTGTCCCTGGGGTGGAGAGCCACGAGGGTAGGGACACTCCTGAGGTTGATTTGCGGGGAAAAACAAACATCTTCTCGTGAGGAGTGGCGTTAGTAGCAGTACACAGTAGCGACCTTATCGAGTGGAGTACGTCTGGGAGGACCTCTTGCCAGCGGGAGGTGGGGAGGCCTTTAGACCTTAGTGCTAAGGTGACCGCCTTCCACACTGTCGCGTTCTCCCTCTCCACTTGCCCATTACCCCGGGGGTTATAACTAGTGGTCCGACTCGTGGCTATCCCCTTCGACAGCAGGTATTGGCGCAGTTCATCGCTCATGAACGACGCCCCCCTGTCAGTGTGGATGTAGTTAGGCATGCCGAACGTGCATAACAGGTTGCCGAGGCACTTGATGACCGTGGCACTGGTCATGTCTGGGCAGGGGTAGGCGAATGGGAAGCGGGAGTACTCGTCCACAATGTTGAGAAAGTACACATTGCGGTCGGTGGAGGGGAGTGGTCCCTTGAAATCTAAGCTCAGGCGCTCAAATGGCCGTGTAGCTTTGATCAGGTGGGCTCGGTCGGGACTGAAAAAACGGGGCTTGCATTCCGCACAGGTGCGGCAGTCCCTGGTCATCGACCGGACCTCCTCGATGGAATAGGGGAGGTTACGGGATTTTATAAAGTGAAATAGCCGGGTGACCCCCGGGTGGCAGAGGCCATTGTGGAGGCCCTGTAGCCTGTCCCCCTAGATGCTGGCACACATCCCTCATGATAGGGCGTCGGGGGATTCGTTGAGGGCCCCTGGCCTATATATTATGTCGTACTCAAACGTGGGGAGTTCGATCCGCCACCTGAGAATTTTGTCGTTCTTGATCTTCCCCCTCTGTTTGTTGTTAAGCATGAAGGCTACCGACCGCTGGTCGGTAAGCAGGGTGAAGCGTTTGCCAGCTAGGTAGTGCCTCCAGTGCCACACTGCCTCCACTATGGCCTGGGCCTCCTTCTCTACCGAGGAGTGCCTGATCTCGGGCCCTTGGAGGGTTCTTGAGAAAAAGGCTACGGGCCGCCCATCCTGGTTGAGGGTGGCTGCTAAAGCGAAGTCGGACGCATCGCTTTCGACCTGGAAAGGGATGTTTTCATCCACTGCCTGCAGCGCGGCCTTCTCAATGTCGTGTTTAATGCTGTTGAAGGCAGCGTGGGCCTCGGCCGTGAGCGGGAAGGACGTTGATTTCAGGAGGGGACGGGCCTTGTCGGAATAATTGGGGACCCATTGAGCGTAATAGGAGAAGAACCCCAGGCACCTTTTCAGGGCCTTGGGAGTGTTTGGTAGGGGTAGCTCCCGTAGGGGGCGCAATCAGTCGGGGTCCGGACCGATTTCCCCGTTTTCCACCACGCAGCCCAGGATACAGAGGCGCGTGGTGCTAAAGACACACTTATCCTCGTTATAGGTGAGATTGAGTCTGAGGGCGGTTTTCAGAAATCTCGCGAGGTTCGAGTCGTGGTCTTGCTGGTCATGGCCGCAGATGGTGACGTTGTCTAGGTATGGGTAGGTGGCTGTTAACTGGTTCTCATCGACCATGCGGTCCATCTCCCGCTGGAAGACCGAGACCACATTCGTTACCCCAAAGGGGACTCTGAGGAAGTGGTAGAGGCGTCCATTCGCCTCGAAGGCGGTGTATGGACGGTCCTCCGGCCTAATGGGGAGCTGGTGGTATGCCGATTTTAGGTCGATGGTGGAAAACACCCGGTATTGCGCAATTTGCTTAACCATATCCGCTATGCGGGGCAGAGGGTAGGCGTCTAGCTGGGTGTATAGATTAACCGTCTGGCTATAATCTATCACCATCCGCTTCTTTTCGCTACCCTTAACTACTACTACCTGGGCGCGCCACGGGCTGGTACTGCATTCGATGATACCCTCCTGCTTGAGTCTTTCTACTTCCGACGCAATGAACCGTCTATCCTCCCAGCTGTACCGCCTACTCTTGGTCGCTATGGGTCGACAGTTGGGTGCGAGGTTGGCGAACAGAGAGGGCGGCTTGACCTTCAGGGTAGCCAGACCGCACACTGTGAGGGGCGGCTGGGACCCACCGTAGGTAAGCGTGATACTTTGGTGGTGGCACTGGAAGTCCAGACCCAAGATCACGCTCACACAGAGATCTGGCATTATCAATAGTTTAAAATCTCTGTAATCAGTGCCTTTTACCGACAACATAACCGCGCAGAAACCTGTAATTTTTGAGGTATGAGTCTTATCAGCCATGGCGACTTTGCCCTGTGTGGGGACTATCGTTAGTGAAAGTCGTTTTACCAGGCTAGGATGAATAAAGCTTTCGGTGCTCCCGCAGTCAATCAAGCATTTAACCTTGTTCCCGTTTACCTCTATGTCCATCATCGATTTAGACAACGGATGCGGCCTGGATTGATCCACTGTGATCGAGGCCACCAGTGGGTCCTGGAGGTCCGTGTAGTCGGGGCAAGATGGTGGACTCCATGAGGGTGGACACGATGGCGTCCAAGATGGCCGCCCCCACGGCGCGCACGCGGCGGTGGTGGAGTTGGATGCGGGGTTCCCTCTGCAGACTTTGCTGAAATGTCCTTTCTTCCCGCATTTAAAACAGGTGGTGCCCTTCGCTGGGCACAGATGCCTGGAGTGTTTGTCCTGGCCACAGAAGTAGCATTTCGGGCCCCGATGCATCGCGGCAGTAGTGGGGCTCCTGGGTGGGGGCTGGGGCTCCGATGGTGCTGGGCTGGCCTGAGACCTGGGAGGTGAAGATGGCTTCCAAGATGGCGGCTCCCACGGCGCGCACGAGGCGGAGTGGGCCGCGTGGCCTGAGGAACAGGATTCAGAGTTCCTCTGGGCCATATCCAGCGATCGCGCTATACCCATAGCCTGTTTTAAGTCCAGTCCCTCCTTTTCAAACAGTTTCTGCCGAATGTAATTTGAACTGAGGCCCGCAATAAAGGAGTCTCGGATCAGCTCCTCCATATACACGATGGCAGACACGGCCTTACAGTTACAGTCTTTGCCCAGTACTTTTAGGATTAGCATGAAGTCCTCTAGTGACTCACCATGCCGCTGCGTGCGAGTAGTCAGAAGATGCCTGGCGTACACCTCGTTTATTGGCCGCACGTAGTGGGCCTTCAGAATGGTGCAGGCATCCCCGTAGCTGGTGGCATCTTGGATGAGAGGGGAGACCATATGGCTCACCCAGTTTCGCAGGATTCCCAGTTTCACGTCTCCGGTGGCGGTTGCGGCTGCTATGGCGGTGGATGAGTTTGCGATGAAAAATTCGAAGCATTGGAACCAGTGTCCGAACTGTGTGGCTGCGTCTGAGGCATGGGGGTCCAGATCCAAGCGCTCTGGTTTCAGGAGTCGATCCATCTTGGTGTTTTAGTGATTAAAATTGATGTGCCATCAATAACTCAAAGACAAGGGCCTAGAAATTGAGTTGGCGCTGCGCCAGGGCTTTAGCGCCGGAAATTTAGCGCCGGCGCTAAGTCCCCCTGCGCGCGCCAAAAATTCAGTAGCGCCGCGGCCAGACGGCTGCCGGCGCTACTGGCGGGCGTGAGCGCCTCCCAATGGGCGCTGACTGCCGCATTGCGGCGCTAATCCGGCGCTGCCGGACCCGATGCGGTGCGGCAGGCTGGGGAAGTGCAGGCCTCCGTTCAAAAAAAATGAGCCCGGCACTTAATGCGCGGGCGCTAACTCGGGGAAGACTCGGTTGAAAAAATCTTAGTTGCGGCTGCCACGGGCGAGGCGGCCGCAACTCAATTTCGGCGCTGGGGCCCGTCACCACGGCAACCGGGACGCTGCGCACACTGATGACGTCATCGGTGCCGGCGCAGCGCAACCGGTGTAACGCCGACGGAAGGGCCCCACTGAATTTTCAAACTGGCCATAACTGCGGCGCTAGGCCCTCCAGCGCCCCAAATGGGGCGCTAAGCCTACTGAATTTTCAGCCCATGGAGTTTAAAGGATTCAACTGAAGGCTTTTAATCACTAAGAACATTGCAGGTCTTTCCACATCGGGTTCTTCTGATAGAATGACTCATACAGCTCTTGAGACCTTTATATGACAAAAGACAGGGGCGTAGCCAATACACACAATAGGAAAAAGGGGGCGGTACACACAATACAAAGCAGGTAAAACACAGGGGCTGATGAAGGCATATATTTCATCACATGAGGCTTATCCCCATTTGACCTCTGCAAGTGTGGGCTTCCCGATGGCTGCGAACCTCGCCAGGGTCAGCGAGGCGAGCAGTGGGTCTGCGGGGGTGAAAGAGATCGAAAAGTCCACTTTAGAGGTGAGTGATGGGTGCAAGTGTGGAGAGGTAAGTATGGGAGGTGAGTGGTAAGAAAAAGTTTACTTACCTTTGCTTCTTCCTGCAGGCTTCAACCCTTGGGGATCCGGAGGTGCTTCATCTCAACGGCAGAGATGACAGAATGGCTGCTGCATTCTCAGATGCCGCAGCCACCTGTTTTCTGCTGAGGAGAGAGGTCTTGGTGAACCTTCTGTGCAAGGGCCCACCTTAGAACAGAGATTGTCAGTGTTTGACAGCTTCTGAAAGCTGTCAAACACTGATAATTCATCTGTCAACATTTTTTCGACAGATGAAAGGTCATATGCTGACGTCCTCTGTCACCGGCTTTTCCTTAATTGGCTGGCTAAGCCCGCAGGGTGAGCTTAACAAGATCAATCAAGGGAAAATAGCGTGGGTTGGCCAGACATCATTGGGGGCGGGACTGAAACCCGAAAACCAGCAGGCCCACCCCCAATGCACCCCCATTGACAAAATCCAGCCCCTTGATTTAGTTGTTAGCACCCATAACTCTGGGCTGGGTTTTACCAGCCCTGAGGAGGTGGGGTTGGAGGCGGGACTGCTGGGAAAATCAAAAAGAATGGGAGCAGGTCCCGAACCCACATCCAACCCACCGCCAACCAATCTGCCCGGGAGTCGGGTCCCCAATTTGCGCAGGGACTCAACTCCTAGTGGCGGGAAGAGGATTATAGCTTCTTAACTGCCTGTTAACAGGTAGTTAACAGGCAGTTAAGAGGCTTTTTCCCATTTTGCGACTTCTGCTGCAGGCTTCCCGACTTCGGGGAACCCCGCCAGGGTAAGTGAGGTGTGCTGTTGTAATGTTTGTGTATAGATGATAGCTGCAGGAGTGGTGTGAAGGTTGCAATGGGACACTAGTGAGTATCAGGTAAGGAAATGTTGGGAAAGTTATTTTAAATGTGTTTAGATTTTTCTGTATGTGACAAGCCTTGAAGTGTTTGTGTGGCCTCACCTCATTGGGAGAAGTGACAGATCGCTTCTGTACCCTCACTTGCAGCTGCCATCTGTTTTATCCTAAGGAGAGAGTCATTGGACAGCCTGGGAGCAAGGGCTCACCTTTGTACAGTAATTGTCAGTGTTGGACAGCTCCTCTATGCTGTCAAACACTGTCAAATCATCTGTCAAAAATAAATGATTCATGTCCCTTTAAGATGAAGCGCCATCAACAGACATCATCTGACACCGGCTTTCCCTTAATTGTCCAGCAAGCCCGCAGGGCGTGCTTAACAAGGCTATTCAGGGGAAAATAGCGTCTGTGTGTCGGACGTCGCTGGGGGTGGGACTAGAACCAGGAAGGCAGCAGTCCTGCTACCTAACTTATCTCCGTAAGTAAAATCCAGCCCTCTGTGTCAGAAGGTCAGGTGGTCAAACTGCAAACCAGAATTTGAACACATTATCTAGACTGGTACCCAAGTGCAATAATGGGGAAGTGCTGCATTTTCAGGAGTGCCATTCATTGAATGAGATGTTAAAACTGAGGTGCCACCTACCTGCTCAAGTGCACTTTAAATATCCTGTGGCATTATTTGAAGAAGAGGAGTAAGTTTTCCTGGTGTATAGGCCAACATTCCTCCCTTTGCCAACACCACAAAAAATATTTTAACAGATTATTAAGGTCATTGCTTTTTGCTTGGTCTTGCTGTGCACAAAATGGCTGCTGTGCTTGCTACATAACAACACTTCAAAGTAATTCATTGTATGTGATGCGCTGTGGCATGCAAAATGCAAGTCATACTCTTCTTTATATGTGGGAGAACCAGACACTTTTGACAAGCTATCTAGTTTTCAGCATAAATCTTTTAGTTACATTGTGCAATGTTAGAAATGAGAAGTCTGTAGAATATTCACATTTGAGAATTATTCCTTTATAAATATGTTCTGGCACATTTAATAAAATGCCCCTTAAACAGTGCTACAGATCTTTAATGCAATCATGTGTTAAAGGAACTTCACTAAGCAATGTTCAGAAAATATATACATTGCTCGTGCTATAAGAATGTGCAAACTATGCTTTCTGCAAGCAAGATGAGATAATAATGTATATATGATGCATGCAAAATAACAAATGTCAATGACATTATACCATTATCATAAATAGTTCAAAAAATATATTTCACTAAGTCTCATAGCTGCGCTTTTATTATTATTCCTTTGCCCACAAACAATCTATAGTCCTTCTACCTTGCTTTCAGAATTGGTGCAAATTTACACTTCAAAACTGTGAAGAATAAATGTGCAGTATTATTTGATGTCTAAATGGGAGGAAAAAAAGACTTCAAAGGCAGTACAATACTCAGGCTAATTTCACTATTCTGAACCCCAGCAGAAAATGATTGCACCGATGATTGCCTCTTGCCTATTGTGCTCAGTCTGTATTGTGAGTCTCATCCACTGCTTCGAGAAAGTCTTTTATCCATGAGCTTTTCTGTAGCAGTGACCAGCAAAATAGCACAGTGAGCTTGCAATATGTATACAACAGCTCCACACAATACCTGTAAATAACAGCCAGTTTAATTGAAAACTAGACCAAACCTACCAGGCTTTTGTCATGAATAACTGTATGAACAAAAAAAAATCAAATGTCATGAATAGCTGGATGTGCATTGTTACTTTGAAGTTGTTTCCAGCTACCACCATCATCTGGCCGAAGTGAAAGCTACCACATTTGACTGTGAATCATTATTGATGTACATGTACTACTTTTTAATATATAAATAATTTTGCCCCACTTCATATTTTAATTAATTTTGTAATAAAGCATTTGCAGTATGATGCTTCTGCATACCATTGACAGTCTACTGACTAAGCTGGATATTAAACAAAAGGTGCAGCTGGAACTGCATAATTATATTTTAGTTTTCAGTTGGATCACAAGATCATTTTTAGATGGAGAAGGCCCTTTGGCATATTTGATCCCATCCTTCCAGAGCATCTTCCTACTGCAGCTTGAATGCCCATCTGAAGAGGCACACAGGGGCTCAGTATAATATGTCATCCAAAGGACGGTGCCTCTGACAAAGCAGCACTCCCTCAGTTCTGCACTGGAGTTTTGGCCTGGATCTATGATGAATGTTTAATGCTATCCTGAGTGAGTCTGCTTTTGTCAGTAGGACTCAAACCCACAACCTTCTGACTCAGAAGCAAGTGGGTGGTTGCTCTGCTGACAACTTTACGATCCCTAATAGCTGTGTGCATAGTAACTGGCAAAAGCAGGAAGGGTCTTGCAAAATATACTCTGGTAACTAAATTAATAGAAGCGGATATTAACAACCATTAGGATGGAGCCTTGCCCTTCACGCGTGCGTGGCTGAAAATTATGCATTCGCAGTAACGATCTTCCAGCCATTGATCATGGGCTGTGCTTGCATGGATTTCCAATATCGCACCAGGTGAAGCTTCATGCTAGGAGCACGCAAGTGGAAAAGTTACCCTCATTCTCCTATGTTCGGGAAAATTGCGGCTGAATTTTCTCACGAAGGCTTTTGGGGCAGATCTGGGGTAGGGCAAAACATTCATTCAACTACTCTTTGTGTCCCACTTTCCAGGGTCAGAAACATATACGTGGACCGACAGGTGCCCACGCCATTATTAGTTCAACCCGGGGGTTCCCATCTCAGGAAACATGCTGCGGGGCCCAGCCACAGTGTAATGCTACCAGCACAAAGATATTTAAAAAATGCCCCATTTTCTTGACAGACTGGCTCCTCTACTGCAATTGATCGGCCTTTTAAATTTGAAATGTCCTGGATGCCCGAGCAACATTGGACGCCAGGGACACACAGGTGTTGCTAAGGGCACAAACGTGGGAATGGTATTGTAAACATCAGTCCCACGATAGCATACAATTGTCCAAGTGGGTCAGAAATGTCAATGGGTGCAAAAGGGAGGGATAATTGTGCTAAATTCAAAGTTATTAAAACAAAAACTATGAGGAAATTCACCTCCATGAACTCCACTGACACATTGTTCAGCCTAAGGCTTTTTAAATTTTGTTTTTAATTTATATTTTCAAATCCAGGTTCTAGAGATGAAAAGGCACTGCTCTAACGTTGAACTTCATTTGGTTTTTCTCAATAGGATTACATAGGATACACAGCACAGAAGCAGGCCATTCGGCCCAACCAATCTGTGCCGGTGTTTATGCTCCATTCGAGCCTCCTCCCGTCTTTCCTCATCTAACTCTATCAGCAAAACCCTCTACTCCCTTCTCCCTCGTATGCTTACCTAACCACCCCTTAAATGCATCTAAACTATTCGCTTCAACCACTCCCTGTGCTAGCGAGTTCCACATTCTCACCACTCTCTGGGTAAAGAAGTTTCTTCTGAATTCCCTATTTGATTTCTTGGTGACTAACCTATATTGATGGCCTCTAGTTTTGCTCTTCCCTACAAGTGTAATCACTGGCCGCGATTTTCTCCTCGGTGTTGGGATGGGGGTGGGTCAGCTGGTTTCTGGGTTTCAGTCCCGCCCCCAACTGCCTACGCTCTACAGATGTGATTTTCTCTTGATTGGCCTCGTTAAGCCGGCCAATTTACAGGAAGCGGGTCTGATGAAGCTCTGTTCCTGGGACTAGGGACTAGGGACAGGGTCACTGGCAAGGCTTGGAAACTAAGCAGAGCCAGGCCTGGTTAGTACCTGGAGGGGTGACCACCAGGGAAGACCAGGTGCAGAAGGTCACGGAAGGAGCCCCGAGGAGGGGCGGTTGGTGAGAAGGTCACGGAAGGAGCCCCGGGAGGGGTGGCTGGTGAGCAGGCCCGGGCGTTGGGCTGAAGATTGTCGGACAGGAGGAATGGTGGAAATGGAATGGCGGCGCGCACAGACGCAGCGGCTTTGCTTCTCCCAGGACGGTGCTATTTACGTTTAATGTTAATGTTATTTGTACTGGACTCATGGGAGCTTGCAAGATCACATTTCGTTGTTCATGTACTTGTGCATTGTACAATGACAATAAAGTTGAATTATTATTATTTGATGACGTGCCATCTGCCGGTTTCCTTAAAGGGACCGTGCACTATTTTATTTTGACAGTTGATTTTTCAGTGTTTCACAGCATTGAGGTGCTGAAAACACTGACAATCACTGCACAAAGGTGAACTCTTGCACCCAGGCTCTCCACTGACTCCCTCCATATGCTTAGTCACAGTACGCAGGGAGGTTCTCTTCCCTTCCAAGGGTGGAAGAGACCTCCCCAGGACACCAACTTACCTTGCACCTCCACCCAACCCTCTCTATCTACTTTATCACTTCCCCATCTCACTAGTCACCCCTCACACTCACCCTCATTCTACTGCAAGCATACCAACTAACAACACCCAAGGATGGGCACTTGAGAGGTTTAGCCAATATCCATGTGAAGTTTCTGGTACTGTGTTGTCATACAGTGAAATCTCTTTTTCTAAAATTGCCCTTTATTGGACAGATCTGAGCGCACCTTGAGAAGTGTCTTACTGAGTTCCAGTGATTGTTCAGTCATAACTCCAGCAACCCCCCCAACCCACCCCCCCACCCCACTATAGTGATTAGTGTACATGGAATGGCTTGGACATTAAAGGGATGCTTCATGGCGCTGGTGTGGGATGGTGTCAACCTGGCGCATCATGTGGCAGCCAGGGTTTACAGCATCAAGTGAAGAAAGTCTGGCCATGATGATGCCATCGCTGGCCTCCCAGACAGCAATTTTATCAGGGGCTGATGCCTTGTCTCCAGTGCAGCATCAGGTGATGGCAGAGAAGGTTGGTGATGTTGGTGTTGGGGATGATTGTGGAAGGATTCGGAGGACCAAGGTCTGATTGTTTCATTGGCTCCGATGTTGCTGGAATAGATGGCAGCTGCAGGTGAGATGACAGAAGCGAACTGTCACTGGTGAGCGAGGTTGTCCCAATGAGGTGGCACTGGACATACAGTTGGATTAAAAAATTTATAAGCTAAAGAAATCTGTATATGTATTAAAAATGCAGTAACCAACATTTTCTTTGCTCTGAAACTCACCATGTGCAACATGGCATCCTTGACACCACTTCTGCAGGTGTCATCTTTTCACAAATGTTAGACCAGACTCATAACATACCACACTTACTTGGCGTGTTCGGATGTTGTGAAACCCGACCCAGAAGCTGGAACATCGAAAAACAGCCTGAAAACTACTGACAAGTACCTGTTAATAGGCAGTTAATTGCCTTTAATCCATTTCCTGCTGCTAGGTGTCGGGTCCATTCACAAATTGGGGACCCAACACTTGGGAAGGTTGTGTGGAGGTGGATTGATGGTGGGTGCGGAATCCGCGATCAATCAAAACGACTTTAACCTCTGACCTGCCTCCAAACCCGCCCTCTGAGTGCCGGCAAAATCACGGCCACTGTCTCTGTATCTACTCTATCAAAATCTTTCATGATTTTAAAGACCTCTATTAGGTCACCCCTCAGTGTTCTCTTTTCAAGAGATAAGAGACCCAGCCTGTTTATCCTTTCCTGATATGTATACCCTCGCATTTCTGGTATCATCATTGTAAATCTTCTCTGCAACCTCTCCAGGGCCTCTATATCCTTTTTATAATATGGTGACCAGAATTACACACAGTACTCCAAGTGTGGTCTAACCAAGGTTCAAATAAGTTTAGCATAACTTCATTATTTTTCAATTCTATCCCACTAGGAATAAACCCCAGTGCTTGGTTTGCCTTTTTTATGGCCTTGTTAACCTGTGTCGATACTTTTAGTGATTTGTGCATTTGTACTCCCAGATCCCTTTGCGCCTCTACCCCATTTAGATTCTTATTTTCCAAGTAATACGTGGCCTCCCTATTTTTCTTACCAAAATGTAATACCTCACATTTATCTGTGTTGAATTTCACTTGCCAATTATATGGCCATTCTGCAAGTTTATTAATGTCTTCTTGTAACTTGTTGCAGTCCTCCTCAGTATTGGCTATGCCCCCAATTTGGTGTCATCCGCAAATTTAGAAATTGTGTTTTGCTTCCAAAGTCTAAATCATTAATATAAATTGTGAACAACAGTGGTCCCAGCACTGATACTTGTGGAACACCACTTCCCACTTTCTGCCACTGTGACTAGCTACCCTTTACCCGTACTCTCTGCTTTCTGTCTTGAAGCCAGCTAGTTATACATTCTGTTACTTGTCCCCTGACTCCGCATTCTCTGACCTTATTCATCAGTCTATTATGTGGTGCCTTATCGAAGGCTTTTTGAAAATCTAAATAAATTACATCTACTGCATTATCCATGTCTACTCTCTCTATTACCTCTTCAAAAAATTCAATTAGGTTGGTCAAGCAAGACTTTCCCTTTTGAAATCCATGCTGACTATTATTATATTTTTTGTTTCTGGATGTTCTACTATTTTTTCCTTTAGTAGGGATTCCATTATTTTTCCTACCACCAATGTTAAGCTGAGTAACCTATAGTTCCCTGGGCATGTTCTATTCCCCTTCTTAAATAAGGGTATTACATTAGTTATCCACCAGTCCTCTGGCACTATACCTTTTTCTAATGAATTGCTAAATATGTGTAGTAATGCCTCTGCTATTTCTTTCCTAGATTCTTTTAAAATGCACGGGTGTAATCCATCCTGAACAGGGGTTTTATCCTCTTTGAGTTCCATTAGTTTAATTAGTATACCTCCTCATTTTATTTATGTAATTTAATAAATTGTGCAGATGTAATCCGTCCGGACCAGGGGTTTTATCCTCTTTGAGTTTCATTAGTTTATATAAGAACATAAGAACGTAAGAAATAGGAGCAGGAGTAGGCCATTCGGCCCCTCGAGCCTACACCGCCATTCAACAAGACCATGGCTGATCTTCTGCCTCAACTCCATTCACCGGCCCTATCGTCATATCCCTTGATGCCTTTATTAGTCAGAAATCTATCGACTTCTGTTTTGAATATACCCAATGACTGAGCCTCCACAGCCCTCTGGGGTAGAGAATTCCAAAGATTCACCACCCTCTGTGTGAAGAAATTTCTTCTCATCTCAGTCCTGAATGGCCTACCCGTTATCCTGAGGCTGTGGCCCTTGATTCTAGACTCCCCAGCCAAGGGAAACATTCTCCTAGCATCCACCCTATCAAGCCCTGTAATCATTTTGTATGCTTCAATGAGATCCCCTCTCATTCTTCTGAATTCAAGAGAATACAGGCCTGGATTACTCAATCTCTTCTGATACGACAGTCCCGCCATCCCAGGAATCAATCTTGTGAACCTTCGTTGCACTCCCTCTATGGCAAGTATATCCTTCCTTAGGTAAGGAGACCAAAATTGGACACAATACTCCAGGTGTGGTCTCACCAAGGCCCTATATAATTGGAGTAAGACTTCTTTACTCCTGTACTCAAATCCTCTTGTAATGAAGGCCAGCATACCAGTTGCCTTCCTAATGGCTTGCTGCACCTGCACATTCACTTTCAGTGACTCATGTACAAGGACACCCAGGTCCCTTTGAGCATCTGCATTCCCCAATCTTTTACTATTTAGGAAATACTCTGCCTTTCTGTTCTTTCTACCAAAGTGGATAACTTCACATTTATCCACATTATATTCCATCTCGCATGTTCTCGCCCACTCACTGAGCCTGTCGAGATCCCCTTGAAGCCTCTTCACATCCTCTTCACAACTGACATGCCACCTAGCTTTGTATCATCAGCAAATTTGGAAATGTTACATTTAGTCCCCTCATCCAAATCATTGATATAGATTGTGAACAGCTGGGGCCCAAGCACTGATCCTTGCGGTACCCGACTAGTCACAGCCTGCCATCCTGAAAAAGATCCGTTTATCTCTACTCTTTGTTTTCTGTCTGTTAACCAATTCTCAATCCATGCTAGTATATTAGCCCCAATTCCATGTGCCCTAATTTTGTTCACCAACCTCTTATGTGGGACCTTATCAATAGCCTTCTGAAAATCCAAATACACCACATCTACCAGTTCCCTTTTGTCTACTCCACTAGTTACATCCTCAAAGAACTCCAATAGGTTTGTGAAACAGGATTTCACTTTCATAAATCCATGTTGACTCTGCCCAATCTTACTATTAGTTTCTAAGTGCCCAGTTATTGCATCCTTTGTAATAGATTCCAGCATTTTCCCAACTACTGATGTGATGCTAACAGGTCTGTAGTTCCCCGTTTTCTCTCTCCCTCCATCCTTAAATAGCGGGGTTACATTTAATATATCTCCTCATTTTATTTATGTAATTTAATCAATTGCACAAGAGTTATGGGCAATATTAATTAGGAAACCATATGTAAAAATAAAGCAACATTACAAAAATATTTAAGATAATGATACAAAATTATAAAGAAAATATATAGAGCCTGAGATAGAAACATAGAAACATAGAAGATAGGAGCAGGAGTAGGCCATTCGGCCCCTCGAGCCTGCTGCGCCATTCAATGAGATCATGGCTGATCATCCAAATTCAGTATCCTGTCCCTGCCTTCTCCCCATACCCCTTGATCCCTTTAGCCTTAAGAAATATATCCAACTCCTTCTTGAATGTATTTAATGAATTGGCCTCTACTGCCTTCTGTGGTAGAGAATTCCACAGGTTCACCACTCTCTGGGTGAAGAAATTCCTCCTGATCTCTGTCCTAAATGGCCTACCCCTTATCCTTAGCCTGTGCCCCCTGGTTCTGGACTCCCCGACCATCGGGAACATCCTTCCTGCATCTAGTCTGTCTAGTCCTGTCAGAATTTTATAAGTTTCAAGATTTGCATGGGGGTTCTTCCATCATAACTTCAGCAGGAAACTAGCAAAACCCTCAAGGAAATGGGAAAAATGGCTGTTCACACCATTTCCATGAGGTTCCATCAGTCTGCCATGCCTTCCTAGTTCTGGTGGATGTAATGTATTATTGTGAAGGAACGAGCCAAATAACCTATTCAGAAAAAGACACCATCTTATGAAAGAATTCTGGCCTTATTAAAACAGGACACACTGGGTGACAGGTGCAGTGTAACGTGGGTAAATGTCAGGTTACCCACTTTGGGGGCAAAAACAGGAAGGCAGATTATTATCTGAACAGCAATAGATTGGGAGAAGGGGAAGTGCAACGAGACCTGGGTGTCCTTGTGCACCAGTCGCTGAAGGTAAGCAGGCAGGTGCAGCAGGCGGTTAAGAAGGCAAATGGTATGTTGGCCTTCGTAGTGAGAGGGTTTGAGTACAGGAACAAGGATGTCTTGCTGCAGTTGTACAGGTCCTTGGTGAGATCACACCTTGAGTATTGTGTGCAGTTTTGGTCGCCTTATCTGAGGAAGGATGTTCTTGCCATGGAGGGAGTTCAGCGAAGATTCACCAGGCTGATACCTGGGATGGCAGGAATGACGTATGAGGAGAGATTGGGTCAATTGGGCTTGTACTCGCTGGAGTTTAGAAGAATAAGAGGGGATCTCATTGAAACTTATAAAATTCTGACAGGACTGGACAGACTCGATGCAGGAAGGATGTTCCCGATGGTCGGGGACTCCAGAACCAGGGGTCACAGTCTAAGGATAAGGGGTAAACCATTTAGGACAGAGATGAGGAGGAATTTCTTCACCCAGAGAGTGGTGAACCTATGGAATTCTCTACCACAGAAGGCAGTAGAGGCCAATTCATTAAATGTATTCAAGAAGGAGTTGGATATATTTCTTAAGGCTAAAGGGATCAAGGGATATTGGGAGAAGGCAGGGACAGGGTACTGAATTTGGATGATCAGCCATGATCTCATTGAATGGCAGAGCAGGCTCGAGGGGCCGAATGGCCTACTCCTGCTCCTATCTTCTATGTTTCTATGTTTCTGTTTGGAAATTTAGAAACCTAACTATGAAATAGCTATGAAAGCATTCTGGCTATTGAGATAAGACAGTTGTTGACCCTAAATAAATAACAGAAGGTGAAGGGCTCTGACAGGCTGACCTTTTGGGGAAAAAAACAATGGTTCACCCTGGATAAGGTGTTCTAATTTAAACTTCGTAAAGATAGCACTTAAGATAAGGAACATCTGCCCTTGTAAAGATGACATAAAGTAAGGAATACCTGCCGTCACACCGTTTTTATAGGGTAAACTTAGAACACCTAGAGATGAGACAAGATTCTGGTTGAGGTGACAGTGAGAGTTGCAGAGGTCAGCAGAAAAATGACTAGAGATAATTAGCTTGCATCAGCAGACAACCTTAAAGGAAATACCACTGGAAGTGGGTATAAATATTGAACTCTCAAATGGGATAACAGACTCGCTTTAATCAGGCAAAGCGATTCTCGGCTTCGGAGGCACTTTTGGTACCTCAGTGATCAAAGGTATTTGATACTGATGGATATCCTATATAGAGAATTAAAGAACTGTAATACTGTAGCAAAGTTAAGATTTAAAAGTAAGATTCTCTGTTAATAATAAGATAGCATTTTTTCTCTTTTTAGAATGGTTAATATTGCGATTGACTGATTCACCAACTGTCAAAAGCATGTCGGTGAGACCAGTTCAGTGAATTGTCGCTGTAATGGAAATCACTCACCAAAGTCCTGCCAATACAGAAATGTGAAGTGTTTTCACTGCCAGAAGCAAGGCAATATTTCAACAGCTTGCAGAGCTAGATCTAAAGTAGGAAGTAAGAACCATTTTTGTGGCAATGTAAAGCAGCGACACCAAAATGGAGGAGTTCACAACATTGAAGTGAACACACCTGATGTTAAAGAACTAGACATCTACAGTATCTATGCCACTAACGGCAACGCTAGCAGTCATGAGAAAGACTTCCGTAAAAAACTTTTGATCAATGAGCAATATATTGATATGTGTATTGACACAATGGCGGACTGCTCTATCATGAGTAAGGACACGTATGAGAGTAAGTATAATCAAATATCACTTACAAAGAGTACAGTAGAGTTAAAAACCTACTCTGGAGAAATCCTAGAGACATGTGGACAAATGGAATGTGCAGTTCAGCACAATGGCCAGTCAGTAAAGCTGCCTACTATTGTAGCGAGCTATAACAACAGGCCAACCCTCACGGGCAAAGACTGGTTGAGAAATTTGAAACTAGACTGGAAAAACATCTTCAGTCTAGATGCTTCAAAGATGTGACTCGACACAATGCTGAATAAGTATAAAAGCATGTTCTCAGTCAGTTATGAGGGCATCACTGTGTATGATGCGCATATCCGCATCAAGTCCAACGTGAAGCTGGTCTATTTTAAGGCAAGGCCGGTCCCCTATGCATTGAAATGTCAGGTGGAGGAAGAGCTAGAGAAACTGAGAGAGAACGGAGTGCTAGTAAAAACTGATAAAAGTGAATGGGCTACCCCGATTGTGGTAGTGCCCAAAGCAGACAAAACTGTGCGCTTGTGTGGTGACTACAAAGTTACTATCAACCAAGCAGTTGACGAGCAGTACCCATTACCTACGTCACAAGATTTGTATGCAGCACTCTGCAGGTCAAATGTTTTCTCCAAGCTTGACCTGTCGCACGCTTACACTCAGCTGAATGTTGACAAAGAGAGTCAACAGTATCTCACTATCAACACACACAAGGAGACTGTACTCATTCACCAAGCTGCCATATGACGTAAAGTCCTCCCCCAAAATCTTCCAGGCTACGATGGATAAGATTTTGCAAGGAATTCCAAATTGCTTATGCAATCAAGAGGATGTGCTGATCGCAACAAGCAGCGAGGAAGAAAACCTAGAAGTGTTAGATTTAGTGCTTCAAAGATTGAATTCCCACAATGTAAAATTGAAAAGGAGCAAATGTGCTTTTGTGCAGCCCGAGGTTGTGTTTCTTGGTCTGAAAGTTGATGCAAATGGCTTGCGACCAGTGAAGGAAAAGGTTGATGCTGTCATCAATGCTCCAAAACCACAGAATGTATCTGAGTTAAGATCTTCCCTTGGAATGGTCCAGTACTACATACGTTTCTTACCTGAGTTAGTGACCATGTTAGCTCCATTGCACGAGCTCCTCAAGAAGGATTTCCAGTGGAAGTGGACAAAAGCGCAACAGGAAGTTTACGACGCTTGTAAGAGAAGTCTCTCTAGCGATGCTCTACTTGTGTTCTACAACACGTGAGTTTAAGCTAGCGTGTGATGCTTCTAGCTATGCTGTGGGAGCTGTCATAAGCCACGTAATAGAAGGCGGCCAAGAGAAACCAATCGTGTTCGCATCGCGAACCCTCACAAAGAGCAAAAGAAACTAAGCACAAATTGAAAAGGAAACACTTGCCATAGTGTTTGAAATCAAGAAATTCCAACAGTTCTTGATCAGCAGAAAGTTTACCCTGATAACCGATCACAAACCACTCCTAGCAATATTGGGGCCCAAATCTGCCATCCCTGCAATAGCCGCATCAAGAATGCAATGTTGGGCAGTGTTGTTGTCACAGTATGACTACACGATTGAATAGCGCACTTCAAAGCAAAACACAATCGCAGATGCCTTGTCCAGGTTGCCACATGAGCTCTCATGTTGGGAGTGAAGGTGAGATTTTCACGCTAGGTGCAGTTGACAAAGACTTTCCCGTGAATGCAACCGAGATTGCTGATGAGACTCAAGAGTGCTCTGTTCAGACTTCAGAAACTGAAGTACCAGGTTCAAACAAATCTGAGATAGAAACAGGATCATCTTTGAGTTCGGAACGAAAACAAAACAGCCTGAAAACTGGTTTAACATCAAAACCTTTTGTAAGGAGATCAGGAAGTGTTAAGTCCGTGAATGATTGAGACACGGACCAGCAGGAGTGAAAACAAACAAGTCTTTACTGGTGGAAGTCAATAGTGAAACTAACAAACAGAGGCTCTCTAGCGCCTTTTATACAGGGGTGGTCACTGCCGGTACTGCAGTCTGAGACCAGTTATTCTCTTAAAGGTACATACACAACAATTCCTCCCCTTTTAGATAAACAGTACATAACATTCATTTAACAACTAAATGATAACTAATTACAATCACAATTACGGTTGCTAGATACATTGGTTAAGTTTAAGCAATTATAAGTTCAGTCTTTGAGGAGGCTTCCTGATTCTGTCTGGATAACGCCTCTTTGGGGTATCAGGTTCTTCTGGCAATGTTGAGTCGAGATAAATGTCGTTGTTTGGTTCATCTGCTTCCAATATCACCGATTCTGCGGTAGCTGCAATTGGTACGTCGATTTCATTACCAGGTGTATCAGATCGTGGTGTGGAGTTGACGTTTTCCAGTGACTCTAGAATCTGGTCAGCATGGCATCTTACAATGCTCTCTCCAACGTCCACGGTATACATGAGAGGTCCTTGCCGTGTACAAATCGTTCCTGGCTGCCATTTCTCAGTGCGGTAGTCCCGGGCCAAAACTGGTTGACCTATCTTAAAACTCCTGGTCGGCCTTTCATTCATATTCTGAAACTGCCTGTTCTCCACATCTCTTTGGACGTTTGGCTTAACCAAATCCAAGCGGCATCGTAGTCTTCGATTGAAGAACATCATGGCTGGGGTTTGGTTGGTAACCGCATGTGTCGCATTCCGGTAGGCAAACAAGAAGTTGTCCACCTTGTGTTGTAGGGGTATATCTTCATTACACATTGCCTTGATAGCCTTCTTGAATGTTTGGACAAACCTCTCGGCCAATCCATTAGTGGCTAGATGATATGGGGCAGATGTGTAATGCTTAACGCCATTGTTCTTTAAGAACCTCCGGAACTCTTCAGACACAAACTGTGGTCCATTGTCAGAGCAAATCTGTTCAGGCAGCCCATTCCTGGTGAATATGGTTCGCAAAACTGTGATAGTTTTTCCGTGGTGGTTGAGGACATTTTTATTACCTCTGGCCACTTTGAATGTGCATCCACCGCAATTAAAAACATCGAGTCCATGAAGGGACCAGCAAAATCAATGTGCACCCTTTACCATGGAGATGAGGGCCACTCCCATGGATGCAGAGGAGCTTGTGGTGGGGCGTTTTGGACCTTCTGGCATCCTGCACAGCTCTTGGTCATCTCTTCGATTTCTCTATCGATTCCCGGCCACCACACAAATGCTCTGGCTAAGTTCTTCATTTTTACCCCACCCAGATGACCCTCATGAAGCTCATTGAGCACTCTATCCGTCAACTTAGGTGGAATTACTACTCTGGATCCACACATCAAGGTTCCTCTGCACACTGACAGCTGTTCTCTTCTCGGCGAGAATGCTGGCAGCAGTGGTTCGCCATGTGCTGGCCATCCCTTCACCATTAAATCATAGACCCATGATAGTGTCGGGTCATTCCGTGTTTCTTTTCTATGTTTGCATTCGTCACAGGGAGACATTCGACTATGGTCGAGTGGAATAACTCCATTGGATCCACTGCAAGGTCTTCTTCTTCCACCGTCGGCAACGGTAGGCGTGACAATCAACAGCATTTCCATGCTGTTTAGTTCCTTTGTACTCGATGTCATATTGGTGTGCCCCTAGGAAAAGGGACCATCTCTGCAGCCGTTGTGCCGTCATTATCGGTACGCCCTTCTGAGGGTTGAAAATGGAGACAAGAGGTTGATGATCGGTTAATAGAGTAAATTTTTGACCGTGCAGATAGTGATTGAACTTCTTCACCCCCCACACTAGGCTGAGGGCCTCTCTGTCAATCTGGGCGTAGTTACGCTCGGCAGAAGTTAACGAGCGTGACGCAAAAGCTATCGGCCTCTCTAAACCATCAAGGAATTTATGTGACAGTGCCGCCCAAATGCCGTAGGGAGACGCATCACCCGCCAGCCTGATTGGCAGTGCTGGGTGGTAGTGAGCCAATACTTCCCTTGAAGTGATTAAGTCCTTACTCTTCTCAAAAGCACGCTTACAATCATCGTTCCATTTCCATGCTACCCCCGTTCGTAGCAGGGCGTTCAGTGGGTGCAGAATTGTCAACAAATTCGGCAAAAACTTATGATAGTAATTCACCAATCCGAGGAATGACCTCAGTTGCGACACATTTTCAGGTGCTGGGGCCTTAACAACCGCTTCAATTTTGTCAGGGGACTTATGTAACCCCTCTTCATCAATTACGTGGCCACAATACGATATCTGTTTCTTAAAAAATTCGCACTTGGGGCGGTTGGCTTGCAGCCCATGTTCCCGTATTCTAGTGAGCACCTGTTCTAGGTTGTTAAGGTGTTCACTGTCATCTTCACCTGTTACAAGGATGTCGTCCAAGTAACACTGAGTCCCCGGAATCCCTTGCAGGACTTGTTCCATCGCTCTTTGCCATATCGCCGGAGCCGATGCTACTCCGAATACCAATCGATGATACTGGTAAAGACCTTTGTGAGTATTTATCATGAGATACTTCCTAGAGGACTCTTCAACCTCCATCTGCAAATATGCTTGTGCTAGGTCAATTTTTGTAAAACGCTTCCCTCCAGACAGTGAGGCGAAGATGTCTTCTATCCTTGGAAGAGGATATTGTACTGTGTGAAGGACAGGGTTCACCGTCACCTTGAAATCCCCACAGATGCGAATCTTCCTTGGCTCTCCGGACTTATTGCTTAACGTTTTCTTCATGACAGGAACGATGGGTGTCGCCCACTCGCTCCAGTCGACCTTAGACAACACGCCTGCCTTCTCCAGATTCTCCAGCTCTGCCTCGACGGCTGGGCGAATTGCATATGGTACCGGTCTTGCTTTGAAAAACTTGGGAACTGCATTCTCTTCTATTTTTATCGAGGCGGTTACGCCTTTAAGCGTGCCCAGTTCTTGTTGAAATACCTCTTTGGCGTTAGCTAAGATTGTTGACAATCGTCCAGGAGTGACGCCTTCATCTTTTTTACCGTCCACCGTCATTGCATGAATGGAATGCCAATCTAAGTTTATCTTCCTGATCCATTCCCGTCCCAATAACCATGGTCCACCATTTGGCAGTATGTAGAGATACAATTTCCATATTTTCTTGCCATTGTATTCGACAGGCACCCTTATTTTTCCTCTGAGGTATACTTTTTGCCCCGTATACGTCGTCAAGACGATGGATGTCTCTCTCAAGGGTATGTGTGAAAATAGCCGCTCGTAGTCTCGTCAATTCATGACGGTTAGCGCTGATCCTGTATCCAATTCCATTTTAACTTGGGACCCTGCTATCATGAGGGTGACCCAAATGGTTCGGTGATCCTCTTTTGCGATTATATTGTGAAGTTGGAGACAGCTTAGTCTCCTGTTTCCGGATTCACTATCGCTCATCTGGTCTTCGGAACTACTGTCCGTCATCTTTTGTACTTTCTTGTACGGTTCCTTTGTAGCCTTTTTGTTGTCGCTGGTCTTCTTCCCAGACCTGCAAACTCGTGCAATGTGTCCAATCTTCCCGCATTGTCTGCATATTTTGTCTTGGGACCAGCAGTCCTTCTGGTCATGGTTAGTTCTGCCGCAGCGATAACATTTTGCAAATCCCCGTGTCATTTCGTGGGTGCTGTATTCCTGTGGTTTTTGTTGAATTTCTGCAGCTCCCCTGGCTGCTGCTTCATACGATACTGCCACGCTGAAAGCCTTATCTAGCGTCAGCTCTTTTTCTGAGAGTAACTTCTTCTGTGTTCCTTCACTCAGGAATCCACAGACAAATTTGTCCCGTAGGGTATCTGCCAGTCCTGCTCCAAACTGGCAGTGCTTTGATAGCTTGCGTAGTTCCGTAAGATACTCAGCATTGCTCTCATCTTTGTGCTGAGTTCTCCTGTGGAATTTAAATCTTTCTGCTATCAACAGCGGTGCAGGGTTTAAGTGTTCCTGTAGGACAGCAACAATTTTGTTAAAACTCTTCGCCTTCGGTTTGGCTGGAGTAATCAGGTCCCGCAATAGGCCGTACGTTCTAGCGCCCATTAAGTTTAGCAATATCGATGCCTTTTTCCCCTCCGCTATTTCGTTTGCCTCGAAATATACCTCGACTCTTTCCACATACGTGGTCCAGTCCTCTAATGTATTATCAAAAGCAGTGATACAGCCAGTCTTCGGCATCTTGCAAATTAAAAATGGCACCTCCCGCGCTTTGCCTTCTTCCCCGATTTAACAAAATGGCGCCTCCCGCGTTTTGCCTTCTTCCCCGCTGTTGTTAGCGCTGCTTTCCATGGTTTCTTGCGCGTTAAATATTGATTCTTTTTCTTTTATTATTTTCCCGTCGTGGAGCGGACCCTCGAACGCTGCCTGGCTTCAAAGCACTGGCCGCGCCCTGTGTGCTCCGCCTTCTCTCTCTCTCTTTGCTTCCCGACTCGCTGCCCGGCCCCGTTGAAAAGCCACCCGATCGAGCTTCAGCCCACCGCAGCCCAGGAAGGATCAGAGCACTACCTGCCATCAGCCCGATTAGCTGGGAAACCACAGACCGAGGAACCCAGCCTGGCTCTGGACAGTCTCTCCTGCAAGTTTTCAAACCGATGATTGACGGTCGACGCCCGTTTCCCGAGTTTCTTTGGACTCTATTTTTTTTCTTTCTTCTGGCTCCGACCTTCAACAACGTCGTCTGAGGTGCTGCCGAGTTGCAGGTAAGTTCGTTTCTTACTCGTCGCCAGTGTTAAGTCCGTGAATGATTGAGACACGGACCAGCAGGAGTGAAAACAAACAAGTCTTTACTGGTGGAAGTCAATAGTGAAACTAACAAACAGAGGCTCTTTAGCGTCTTTTATACAGGGGTGGTCACTGCCGGTACTGCAGTCTGAGACCAGTTATTCTCTTAAAGGTACATACACAACAGGAAGGATCCGCAAACCTGTTATTAAACTGGATTTGTAGTTCATTTGTAGTTGATTTATAAGACTAAAAAAGCCAGGAGTTTTTGTTATGTGGTACATGTAATGCTGGGAAAGGTGGGACCATAGTTTTGTTGTATTTGAGAGGGGAATATGTGCATTTGTTTTAAGGGGAATGCAGTGTAATATATTATCACATGGTTTGCCACGTGGTTTAGTATAAGCATGCTCAGTTCGCTCTGGCCTAGTAAACAAGCACCTTGACCAGCAACCTTGTGTCTCTGTCCTTCATTTGTTCTACCCACATATATTACAGTGGAAGACCAGGAAAACCCCATTGGAATTTCAGGGGCATGCTGTTTAAAAAAAGGAGAGGTATAGATTAATGGGAAAATACTGACCAAGATTGATCAGGAAAGAAATATGGGAGTCATATAGCAAATATGTCTCTGAAGAGATCAAGCCAATGTCTGGTGCTGTCAAAAAACTAATTGGCTATTAGTTTATATAAAAAGAGGACTGGAATGTAGATCAGAGGAAGTAATCCTGACATTATATAGAGCATTGGTCAGACCACCCCTGGCGTGCCGTTCTGGAACCTACACTGCAGAAAGGAGATTGGCGGATTTTACCAACAGAAATTCGGGTGAGCATTTGTTTTCGGGTGCGATTGTACTGGTAAGCCGAACCGCCCCATTTTACTCTTTTTTTCAAAAGCAGAAGTGTCCAAACACAGGCATTTTCAGGAAGGAAAATCCAGCCAGGTGTTTCAAGTATTTGATTGTTGCTACATTGACTCTTTTTTTCACTCATAATAGTTGTAAAATTGTCTTTTAATAGTGTTTAAGACTAGGGTTTTACTCATGTGTTGCCTCACAATCAGTTTGTTTGACGTGCTTGCTGGGTTTTTACAGGCACACAAAGGCATCAAGTGACACAAACAATAGGCCGTATTGTTTCAGAACTCCCTTTCATGTAAGAAAAGACAATCCACAATTTTGTTTCAAAAAGTAAGCAGATAATTTTGTTCTTGAAATTAATAATAAAATTAAATATGCAACCTGATTAATAATATTTTAAACTTGGTTGTTCTTTTGGAATTATAAATAAGATTATTTTATCCATGACCTATTCTTCTGATTACTTATGGTTTTATGAATTCAAGCAATTCAGTTGCTACAAAGTATAGGGGGAGCAATTATGAAACTATTGGAAGACAGCTACCATAATTTTGTTTTAATTCATTCTCAGAATGTGGACATCGCTGGCAAGGCTGGCATTTATTGTCCATCTCTAGCTGCCCATGTATAAAAAGTCATATTTATTTAAACTACTCTATTTACATAGGCAATAAAGAAAAATAAGGAAAAAATGCAGAAAAGGTGAATCAACATTTCAAAGGGGAGGTGTTTGTA
The DNA here is from genome assembly GCF_052327205.1 of Somniosus microcephalus. Lineage (NCBI taxonomy): Eukaryota > Metazoa > Chordata > Chondrichthyes > Squaliformes > Somniosidae > Somniosus > Somniosus microcephalus. The sequence continues at coordinate 165,013,052 of NC_140995.1, read as the reverse complement.
CATTGAGGGTAGGGTTATTACACAAGTACAGGTAGACTATCCTTTATCCGAAAACCTCGGGACCAGCCGTGTTTCGGTTTTAGGAAAATTTCGGATTTCGGAAGGTGCGCGAAAACACTTCGGTTTTCTGAGGTAATTCGGTTTTCGGGAGTGCGGATAAAGGATACTGTAGTGTATGTAACCGTTCCACCTTTAAGAGAACTATTTTAAGGGTTGCACTACTTTATCTTGGCTGCTGTATACTGTAATACCGGTGGTGACCACACCGGTATATAAGTGCTGTGCAATGATTTATTGGGCAGTTCCGCCCTGACCTTCAACTAGTAAAGACCTGTTAAAGTTTACTCTTGTGGTCTGTGTAATAATTCTCATTATAACACACAGACTTAACAGTGGCGACGAGTACGATCTTACCCTGCGGCAGAGATACATCCAAGGCAGTTTAACGGGCGTCGAGAGGAGGCATCCGCCCTCATCATTCTGCTGAGAAAAGACTCGGGTCTGCAGAGCAAAGGAAGAATTCTGACACGAAGCCTTCCATCAGCAACAGGCAGTGATCATCCCTTCTATCACGGTGGTGGGTAAGCCGATCAGCGACGAGCAGCAAGTCGGCCACGTTGACTGTGAGTAGGGGAGAAAAAAAAAAAAAAAACGGAGGATATAAGGGCGGAGAACTCGACCACGGCCGGGGAAAAGAGCCGGACAGAAGTCAGGGCCAGAGGCGCTGAGATTGGGGCAGCGTAAGGCACGGAAGCCGCGGTGAATGCAAACGCAGCCGGTGCGAAAGACCGGCCTGCAAGCGGGCTGGGAGACGCAACAGCGTCGAGAGAGAGCTCGACCGCGACCGGTGAAAAAGGCCGGGCAGCTACCGAGGCCACGAGGCGCAGCGACCGGGTCAGCGTAAGGCGTGGGAGAAATTTTTTTAAAAACCGCGGAGAACTCAGCCGCAGCCGGGGGGAAAGGACCGGACTGCAAGAGGGGCTGGGAGGCACGATTTGAAAACCGCTGGGGGGGGCGAATGCAGCAATACGGCAATCGCCATTACAGCCAGCGGGGGAGAAAGGCAAACGCGGGAAGCCGCCATTTTCGGAGGCGGGGGAAGAAGACAAGCGCGGGAAACCGCCATTTTGTAAAAGAAAAAAAAAAAAAAATTCTTTTGTTTCTCAAGAAGATCGCGAGGATGCCTAAGCGTGGTAACATCAACGATTTCGATCCCGATGTTGAAGATTGGGCCACGTATGTAGAACGCATAGAGATATATTGTAAGGCAAATAAAATATCAGATGAAGATAAAGCACTAACCTTACTAAACTCAATGGGTGCGAAGACATATGGGCTATTGAAGCATCTTCTATCACCAGCTAAACCGGCGGATCAGACTTTCGCTAAAATTGTTGCTGTCCTGAAGAATCATTTGAACCCCACACCGCTGATGTTAGCGGAACGATTTAAATTTTATGCGAGAACGCAACTGAAAGAGGAAAGCAACGCGGAGTATTTAATTGAACTGCGTAAGCTAGCGAAATACTGTCAGTTTGGGGAAAACCTGACAGAGGCACTGAGAGACAAATTCGTGTGTGGGTTGTCGAAAGAAGGAACACAAAAGCGGCTACTTGAAGAGAATGATCTTACACTTGATAAGGCTGTCACTATTGCAGCATCACACGAAGCCGCAGCGAGAGGCACTGCGGAAATGCAGCTGAAGGCAGCGGTACTCAGCGTAGATCAAATGGCTTTGGGTACAACGAAATGTTATCATTGTGGAAAGACAACACACGATCAGAACCAATGCTGGTTTAAAAACCAGGAATGTAGAAAATGTGGCAAGCTTGGTCACATAGCTAAAGTATGCCGGTCAGGAAAGAAGACCAGCAACAAAAAGTCACCACAGGAAAAGTGCAGAAAGGTACATAAGGTGGCTGAGAAGAGTTCGGATGAACAGAATTCGGATTCAGACTCCAACAGCAAGGAACTGGGTAGTCTGAGAATTCACAACGTGAGTAAGGAAGCTGACCGACAAACTATCTGGGTCACACTGCAGATAGCAGGAGTCCAAGTGAAGATGGAATTGGACACCGGATCGGTGTTGACGGTCATGAATAAGCAAGATTACAAAAAGTTATTCAAACATATTCCCCTACGGGATACGGAGATAGTATTGCAGACATACACAGGGCAAAAAGTATACCCCATCGGAAAGATAAAAGTCAAGGTGATACACAAGGGCAAAGAACACCAAGGAATGGACTTATATGTACTACCTGAGGGAGGTCCACCACTTCTGGGACGGGAGCGGATCAGGAAAATAAATATGGACTGGCACTCCCTAAACGCAATAACGGTAGATTCCGGAAAAAAAGATGTCAAACCTGAACGATTGTCCAGAATATTGGATGAAGCAGAGATACCCATAGGCCTAGAAATTCAGTGCCCTTAGTACCTATTTTGCGGCGCTAGAGGGCCTAGCGCTGCAATTGGCGCCGGTTCCTAAATTGCCTGGGGCCCTTCCGCGGCGGTAGACCGGTAGCGCTGCGCCGGCACCGATGACGTCATCGGTGTGCGCAGCCTCCCGGTTGCCGTGGTAACCCGGCCCCAAGCCGAAATTCAGTTGCGGCCGCCTCGCCAGTGGCAGCCGCAACTAAGACTCCGGCAAACGAGTGTTGCCGGAGTCTGTGCCGGCGCTTTAAGGAGGCGCGGCGGCCGGCCGCTTTCCCGCCGGCCGCCTGCCCGCAGCTCCCTCCCCGGACTTCTCCCCCCCCCCCCGGAACAGATGCAAGCCCGGCACTTGTCCGAGGTGCCGGGCTCATTTTTGAAGAGATTTGCGCGGGCCGCGGCCGGGTGCAGGCAGCTCCTCCTTAACGGAAGGAGGAGGCCTGCACTTCCCGAGCCTGCCGCACCACAGCGGGCGCCGCAGCGCCGGAATAGCACCGCAATGCGGCGCGTTGCGCCAGTTTTCAGGCGCTAAAACCCTTCAGTAGCGCCGGCAGCCGTTTGGGCGCGGCGCTACTGAATTTTTGGCGCGCGCAAAGGGACTTAGCGCCGGCGCTAACTTCTGGCGCTAAAGCCCTGGCGCAGCGCAAACTCAATTTCTAGGCCATAGTATCTACCTCCGATCCGGTGATACTGGAACCAGATGAACCCGACACTGACATTCAAGCCGAATCGACCTTGCCAAAAGAACCTACTACACCACCGAAAACTACTACACCACCGAGGCGTTATCCGGACCGAGTCAGGAAGCCTCCAGAGAGACTGAATCTGTGAACTGTTTTTACATGAAGTTGTGTATATATGTTATGATGTTATGTTTAATGGGAATATATACTGTTAACCTAAAAAGTGAGGATTGTAGTGTATGTAACCGTTCCACCTTTCAGAGAACTATTTTAAGGGTTGCACTACTTTATCTTGGCTGCTGTATACTGTAATACCGGTGGTGACCACACCGGTATATAAGTGCTGTGTAATGATTTATTGGGCAGTTCCGCCCTGACCTTCAACTAGTAAAGACCTGTTAAAATTTACTCTTGTGGTCTGTGTAATAATTCTCATTATAACACACAGGCCTAGAAATTCAGTAGCGTTCGCCAGCTGTTACCGCCTTAAGAGGGGTAGATTTCCAGCGCTAGGCACTTAGCGCCCGGGCGCAGTCCGAACTGCACCTACGCCCAACTTCAGTTGACATTTAGCGCCGGCGCAAAGTGTTTGCGCCCGCTCAGCTGCGCGCGCAGCTTATGACGTCATTTTGTCGTGCAACGCTGTTTGTGCGCCCCAAACCGGAAATTCAGTGGCGCCCGCCCAATGTGGGCGTGGCGCTGTTAAGAACTGTGAACTGGAACGCAGCAGAGGCCCTGCGGGCCTCTGGGAGCGCTAATTAAAGGGCACTTAGACTGAACTATAAAGGCCAGCCATTTTGCTGCCATGACTTTAGTGCTTTGGATTTCTGGACAGAGACCAAGGAACAGACCTTACTGATTTGGGACAACATAGGAGAGGTATTTTTGGCTTCTGGCCAGAGCTTGGAAATTAGACTCATTGTGATTTCACTGTTTGCAAGTTTATTATGGGGGCTGCATGGGGTTCCAACCCTCAGTTCCAGCATTATGTGCGAAGGGCTCGCAGACGCTGTGTGAGAGGGCCAGCCATGCCTAGACGCAGAGGGGCCATCAGGCGTCGGCAACGTAGGCCTTACCCACTCAGGGAATACCGGCAGCAGGTGTCCTATCTCACCATGACTGCCGCGCATTGTGTTAAGAGGCTGTGCTTCAGAAGGGAGGTGGTTGCAGAGATCTGCCAGCTGCTTCACAGAGATCTGCGTCCACAGCTGGTGTGCAGGATGTCTCTGTCGGTGGAAGTGAAGGTCACGGTGGCTCTGAACTTTTATGCAAGCGGCTCCTTCCAAGCCGCTGCTGGGGACATAGCGAGCATCTCCCAGTTCGCCGTGCATCACTGCATCCGGCAGGTCACCGATGCCCTTTTCGCAAGGAGACACCAATTCATCTCCTTCCCCATGACCCTAGAGAGGCAGGAGCAGCGTGCAGTCAGATTTGCCAGGATCGCCGACTTCCCCATGGTGCAGGGCACCATTGACTGCACGCATGTGGCTATGCGGGCACCTATCGACAATGCCGAGGATTACCGCAACCGGAAGGGCTACCATTCCCTCAATGTACAGCTGGTGTGTGACCACAGGCAGCGCATCCTAGCTGTCAATGCCCGCTTTCCAGGAAGCAGCCACGATGCATTTATCCTGCGCCAGACTACTGTGGCTGACATGTTCGAGGCACAGCCTCCACCAAGGGGATGGCTTATTGGGGACGAGGGCTACCCTTTGTGTACATGGCTCATGACCCCGCTCCGCGCGCCCAGGACCCCTGCGGAGGAGGCATACAACGAAAGCCATCAAGCTACAAGGAACATCATAGAGCAAATGATTGGCATCCTCAAGCAACGGTTCCGCTGCCTGGATCGTTCCGGCGGATCTCTACAGTATTCGCCGGATAGAGTCTCCCAGTTCGTCGTCGTTTGCTGCATGCTGCACAACCTGGCTATCCGCAGGACTCAGGCACTGCCACCTCGCGTTGGACCACCACCTCAGGAGGACGAGCAGGAGGACCATGAGGAGGAGGAGGAGGAGTACCAGCCCAGGAGGGAGCCAAAAGGTCGAAGGGCCGTCCGCCGGCGGCTTATTGAACGACACTTCTAGGCCCCCTGTCAGGGAATGGCTTGTGGCAATGAACGCACCTGAATGCAGCCGCTCCGCAAGCCCTCAGCCGGTTAACGCAACAACCACTTGAAACATGACACCTGGACAAGCTGAATAAATAAAAAGCTTTATTTAACAAACTCAGGGCCCTTCCCACATGAAACAGAAAAACAGACAAGACCCCCAAAAAACAGTCAAAAACATATCTCACTCCCACAACCTGGGGAGGAATAACAAAAATTGTCCTTCCAATTGGCCTTCATCCTCGGCCTTACCAAAATAAGCCCCCCCCCTCCAGAACACAAACACCCCCATATAAAAAAACATTTGCCTTCATCTTCGGCCTTACCAAAATAAGCCCCCCCCCTCCAGAACACAAACACCCCCATATAAAAAAAACAGTTGGCAACACACTCTACTTGGTGTGCCGAGAGGGCGAGTCCTTGTGCAGGCTTCTCCGGCCCCTGCCCGACCTGTTGCTCCACCTCAACCTGGGCCCTGTGGGTGTTGCAAGGCTGGGGGAAGGCTCCTGAGGGGCACAATGCGTGACGGCAGATGCCCTTGGGGGTCGGCCTAGACGAGGTCCGGCCCTGGAGGGGCCGGCTGCTGACTGCTGCAGCTGTGGCTGGCCAGCATCAGTCTCTCCAGCAGCTCGTCGCACCTTGGCTGGGGGAGTGGCAGTGGCAGCTGCAGCAATGGGGGCAAGCTGGCTGATGCCAGGCACTCGCTGGTCGCCAGAGACACTGGCACTCGGCCGGCCTGGCACTGCAGCAAGCGCAGCAATCTGGTGAAGGCCAGACCGCTGTGCTGCAGCAGGGCGGCGGGTGCCCTGGTGATGCTTCCGTGACACAGCGAGTGTGGCAGAAGTGAGTGCGCGAACTGCCCTGGTCTGTGCCCGCATCAGATCAGCCAGTGTCTGGACGGCACCACTCATGAACTCGCGACTCGCGCCCTGTGCTGCCGCGAGTTGCTCGACACCCCTGGCCTGTGCTGCCGCGAGTTGCTCGACACCCCTGGCCTGTGAGTCCCCGAAATTGGCCACACTATGAGCCAGGGACTCAATGGCCTGAGGCAACTGTCCCACAACCCCCATGAACTCGTTGTGGCGCCGCTCCGAGGCCACGGACATTTCATCAAGGAGGTGCACCTCCTGGGCGAGGACCGTCTCCGGACTGGAGGGCGGACTCTCCCTCTGGGGAGAAGGCCGCCGAGCTGCCCGACCCTTCCTGCGTGCCTGGACGCCACTGGGCCCAGCAACTGCCCTCCCCTGCAACACTTCCCCCCTCTGGGGAGAAGGCAGCCGTGCTGCCCGACCCTTCCCGCGTGCCTGGATGCCACTGGGCCCAGCAACTGCCCTCCCCTGCAACACTTCCCCCCTCTGGGGAGAAGGCAGCCGTGCTGCCCGACCCTTCCCGCGTGCCTGGACGCCACTGGGCCCAGGAGCTACACCCCCCTGCAACACTTCCCCCTGGCTCTCCTCCAGGCAAGACGTGTCCCCTCCATTGCCATCCCCTGGCGCAGATGAGGGTTCCCCCGATGTGCCGCCTTCCTCTTGGTCCTCATCGTCCTCCTCTTCCGAGGGACTGGCACTCTCAGCTTCAGGGACCTCCTCCTCACCAGCTGAAAGCAGGAAGGCACAAGAGTAGCTTTAGAGTGAGGACAGGGCGTCAGCGAGGGAGGCATGAGTAGTGCCATTATGCGCATTGGTGGGACAGTGGCAAAGGATGTAGATCTGAAGCGCAAGGGGAACCAGAGAGGTCCAAACGGTCATGTCCTTACCATTGGGTCCCAGCACAGGGTCGGCATCTCCAATAGCAACGGGGCCAGTCACCCGGCCACGCACGAGTCGAGCCACGCTCTCCTCCAGCTGACTGAGCTGCTGGAGCTGGGGACGGCCTCCCCCGGTGACAGTCTGGCTCTTCAAATCCCGCGCCAGCTTGGCCTGCAAGAGAAAGGACGGCCTCTAAGTACAGTGTGGTGCCCTGTTGTTGTGTGCACTGCCTCCCATGGTCGAATAGCTTGGCCAGTGTGTTAAGTGCAGAGAGTGCTATTGATGATCATGCCAGTGCCATAGCTGCGGGAGGAGGGCTGGCCATTAGGCCTTTGAGGTCCCTTTGCCCATAATGTGAGGTGCACATGCAAGGATGAGGAGGACACTGGAAAGGGTACTCACCCTGACCAACCGACTGAGGTCGTTGAACTTCTTGCGGCATTGGTCAGCAGTCCTGGGGACATCGCTGTTGGCTGACAGCCTCAGGGCGATTTCCCTCCAGGCTCTCCTGTGCTGCCTCCTGGGAGCCTTCTTGCCACTGTCCGGGCACAAGATCTCTCTGTTCTTTTCCAACCCCCTAAGCAGCACCCTCAAAGCATGCTCTGAGAAGCGCTGCGCTCGTTCACGGGCCTTCTGCATGGCTTCAGGCGCTATTTGGGTCCACCAGCAGTGTTCAGGCCTAGCTGCAGGGCTCCACTATCCAGGGCGTGGCTGCAGACAAAGTCGACCCTTCCCCCTTTAAGAGCTGGCCGGCGTCAGGGTGTCTGCTGTCAATCAAAACATGACCGCACCTGCGCTGCGCCCGGCCTCGGCGTTATCAGTCCGCACCGCCGGCTTAGCGCCTAAAGATAGGAGTGCAACGCCAGTTTCAGCGCTCGCCCAAACTCCTTGGCCAAAGCTACTGAATTTCGGCGAAGTGGCCTCCACTTTCCGGCGGGCGCTAACTTTAGCGCCCGCCCGACTTTACCGCCCCAAAAGTGGCTACACTGAATTTCTAGGCCACAGACTTAACAGATACACTATCCCTTATCCGAAAGGGTGGGGGTCGGTGGGGGTCGTGGTCATGCGCATTTCGGTTTTCAGAAGTCATGCTTAGCTCCACTTTCGGCTTTCAGAGGTTTTCTGGTTTCGGATGTGCGGATAAAGGCTGGCACACTTACGCTGAGCGATTTCGGTTTTCAGAAGTGCGGAAAAATGCTACACTATCCCTTATCCGGCTAGGCCTGTAAGTCGTGCGCCACTCTGGTCATGTCGTGTGCACGACTTACGCTGACCGAAAAAACCTTCGGTTTTTAGAGGGTTTCGGTTTTCGGAAGTCCGGATAAAGGGTAGTCTACCTATAATTTGTTTGACATGAGATTACCAAATTTTACTCTGATTTAGTAAGCAAATATTGATATGTGCACACCTTAAGCATTCATTAGGCGTTTTACCCGGTTTATTGCTCTCGAAGCACATATTAATTATTACTTTAAAATAAAAACATTGCACATATTTAATTAAAACTGATTTCAACCTGAATGGACACAGAAATCAAATTATTTGCGCCAGCAAAGGAGAGAATCTTCATGCTCAAGCTTTAACAATGCTGAGATAGCTGATCTTAATTCTGATATTGATCTAAATAGACTACATAGACCAATTGTATTACAGCACATAATTATCAGATATTAGAATGTTCAGTGTAGCCAGGTACTGTAGAAGTGCCTTACTTCTTAGCTCTGGGTAATGACTCAATACACACTTGGATTCGTTAGACGGACAGGCCTTTTATTTCACTTCTTGCAAGGGGAATCAGCACCTCCACTCAAGGGGTGAGGCTACTATTCCAATGATACAGCGTAAGCGTTCCATATTTATACAGTGTAACAAACAAGTTTAATTGACATTCCTTTGTTCCTCTATCAGGATACATTTTAGATTAATCATGAGGTATTAATGACATATTGACAGAAGGATCCTGGACACATAAGTCAACCGTTAATCTATAACAGGGCATGAATCGTGTAACCGGAGGTCCTCTTTAATCTTAATCATGTATTGGGAGGCTAGGTTTGCTTACGGTCACAAGTTGTCAGGTCACTGGTTACATCAAAGGAACTCTTTATTTCACTTCTACATTCTCATTAGGTGGGCAGACATCTGTTCTTGGCTGTAATCCGAGTACGTGCAATAGCTCTAGTTACACATCGACACTTGCCCAGTGTCAAGTCTGAAAACTTTTACCCAGCAAGCACTTGAAATTAACCCCTTATATCATGTAGATTTCCTCAGTACAGAGTATGAAAAACTGCCACAATATACTGTCATCTTTAGGATCAATGCTGAGCCCTGTGTAAGTCTTCAAACAATAATTCAGCAAAGAGTACCGCTTTAATTAATGTTCATCGAGAAACATCCTATTGTTTAGGTGCAGGATTGAAATACAAACGGAACAAAAGAGTAAACAAATATTGTGGTTCAGTGAATAAAAGCAGAGATAAAATGATGTCAATTATATAATTATCAGGAACACGTGTAATAATGTGCTTACGCAATTAGACGTGTTATGACAATTATTGCTATTATAATTCGTATGGGTGAGTAGTGAATTGTTTTAAAATTGAAACTAGATCAAAATTTAGATAGTTGAGCAAGCTGAATTTTCGGTCACATTGAACTTTTTAGATTTTGAATTATCCCGTTGAGGAAATCAAATCACACATGCACACGGGGCATTTTTTGATATGTTCTGCATATGTTTAAATCAACTTTATTAGTTGCATCGTGTTATGGCTTCAGGTTCTTTTGCACCATTTTCTCATTCAATGGTCTAATAATAGTTTCTGTAAGCATGCAGTGCCCCTTTCAATCTGAAATCTGCATCTTTTTGCTTTCTAGCTCACCAGACTTGGAGAATCCCAGTACATCTTTAGTCCATTCAAGCAAATAGATGAGAGATTTTACAAGCCAAAACAACTTGGGCCATAATTTTCAGCAGGAGTGAATCTAACAGCATCTGCCATTAGTTAAACTTGTCCTTGCATGTTTACGTTTTTAAATTTTTTGTATGGCAAGTTGCTGAAAGTGCGAGCTGATAACGTCACAGCCAGAGAAACCGGGCATCTGGGACCTGAGTGAGCAGGACAAGCAACTGTGTATCTCCTTAACCAATCAAATTGAAGCATTGTGAAATAAACAGCGCAGGGACTGAGAAGGAAGTGTAAATTAGAATGGGTGAATTCAATGTCAAACCAGGTACAGAAAGAGAGGGAAAGAAAAATTGGATTAAGAGAGAGAAAAAAGAGACAGAAAAGAAAAGTAAAAAAACATAAAACCCTGAAAAAATGAGACTCCACGCTTGTAATAAAAGAAAAAATTGCATTTATATAGTGCCTTTCACGACCACCAGACGTCCCAAAGCACTTTACAGCCAATGAAGTACTTTTGAAGTGTAGTCACTGTTATAATAAGAACATAAGAAATAGGAGCAGGAGTAGGCCATTCGGCCCCTCGAGCCTGCTCTGCCATTCAATAAGATCATGGCTGATCTTCTGCCTCATCTCCACTTTCCTGCACTATCACCATATCCCTTGATTCCCTTAATATCCAAAACTCTATCGATCTCTGTTGAGCAGAGTCAAAGGAAATCATGTCTGACAAATTTGCTAGAGTTCTTTGAGGGTGTAACGAATAGGGTGGATAAAGGGGAACCAATAGATGTCGTGTATTTGGATTTCCAGAAGGCATTCAATAAGGTGCCACATAAAAGGTTACTACACAAGATAAGAGCTCACGGGGTTGGGGGAAATATATTAGCATGGATGGAGAATTGGCTAACTAACAGAAAACAGAGAGTTGGGATAAATGGGTCATTTCAGGTTGGCAAACTGTCACTAGTGGGGTGCTGCAGGGATCAGTGCTGGGGCCTCAACCTTTTACAATCTACATTAATGACTTGGATGAAGGGACCGAATGTAATATAGCCAAATTTGCTGATGATACAAAGATAGGTGGGAAAGCAAATTGTGTGGAGGATGCAAAGAATCTCCAAAGGGCTATAGATAGGCTAAGAGAGTGGGCAAAAATCTGGCAGATGGAGTTTAATGTGAGAAAATGTGAGGTTATCCACTTTGGTAGGAAAAATAAAAAAGCACATTTTTATTTAAATGGGGAGAGATTACAAAATGCTGAAGTATAAAGGGACCTGGGGGTCCTTGTACATGAATCACAAAAAGTTAGCATGCAGGTACAGCAAGTAATTAGGAAGGCAAATGGAGTGTTGGCCTTTATTGCAAAGGGAATGGAGTATAAAAGTAGGGAAGTCCTGTTACAACTGTACAGGGCGTTGGTGAGACCACACCTGGAGTAATGCGTACAGTTTTGGTCTCCTTATTTAAGGAAGGATATACTTGCATTGGAGGCAGTGCAGAGAAGGTTCACGAGGTTGATTCCGGAGATGAAAGGGTTATCTTATGATGAAAGGCTGAGCAGGTTGGGCCTATATTCATTGGAGATTAGAAGAATGAGAGGGGATCTTATTGAAACATATAAGATTCTGAAGGGGCTTGACAGGGTAGATGCAGAGAGGATGTTTCCCCTTGTGGGGGAATCTAGAACTAGGGGGCATAATTTCAGAATAAGGGGGCACCCATTTAAATCGGAAATGAGGAGGAATTTCTTCTCTCAGAGGGTTGTGAATCTTTGAAATTCTCTTCCCCAGAGAACTGTGGATGCTGGTTCAGTGAATATATTTAAGGTGGAGATAGACAGATTTTTGAAAGGTAAGGGAGTCAAGGGTTATGGGGAGTTGACAGGGAAGTGGAGTTGAGGCCAAGATCAGATCAGCCATGATCTTATTGAATGGCGGAGCAGGCTCAAGGGGCCAAATGACCTACTCCTACTCCTATGTCTTATGTTCTTATATACTACTAATCTAAGGGCTGTGACTGCCTCCTGGAACAAAGTGTCCAGGTAACTCTCCCCCTCCCTGATGCCCCGCAATGTCCGCACCTCAGACTCCAGCTCAACAACTCTGAGCCGAAGTTCCTCGAGCTGCAGACACTTACCGCAGATGTGGTTGCTCAGGATCTCGCTGGTCTCCACAAACTCCCACATGCTGCAGTAACAGCTCACCACCTGCCCTGCCATGTCAACCTAACCTTCTTTATTAATTTGATTAGTTAATTCATTATTTTTATTATTTTTTCAATCAATTATTTTAGTTTTATTAATTAATTGGTTTTTCTAGTTTAAGTTACTAATTCAGTAATGTAAAGTAATAGCAAGTTACAGTTTCCTAGCTCTGAGTTTAACCTACTTCCCTAGCTTAGAGGCTAAAAAAACCTGTAATACTCACCAACCAATCACCTACCTGCTGCCCTGTGATGTCACTCCTTGATTTTTTTTTCTCTTTTGAAGGTTCCTCGTGCTGCCTCTCTCTTTATAGCGCCGCCGCCACCGCCACCGCACTTGCCATTTTATCCCAGGTCCTCTCGCCACTGCTCCTGTAATGTAGGAAATGCGGCAGCCAATTTGCGCACAGCAAGCTCCCACTAACAGCAATGTGATAATGACCAGATAATCTGTTTTTGTGATGTTGACTGAGGGATAAATATTGGCCAGGACACCGAGGATAACTCCCCTGTTTTTCTTTGAAATAGTGCCAAGGGATCTTTTATGTCCACCTGAGAGAGCAGACGGGGGCCTCGGTTTAACGTCTCATCCTCTCATCCGAAAGACGGCACCTCTGACAGTGCAGCACTCCCTCAGCACTGCACTGGAGTGTCAGCCTAGATTAATTAATTTTAATAGTTAATTTTCAGTGCCAGAAAAGTTGTTTGGCAGTAATTAACACTTATCACATCGTTAAAAAGTGTACTTAGACTGAAACGAACAAGACTTAACATTTCGTGGTGAGTTTAGTTTGCATTTATTGTGCAAATACAGCAACTTCATGCCCTTCAATGCATTTCAATGGTGAGGCAGGCAGAGAGATGGGGCAGAATTTTCATTGGGCCATAGAGGCAGGATTGGAGGCATGTGGGGCTTTAAAATCGCGAAATCGGGGGGCACGAACCCATCCTGCTAATATATTACCCCCAACCCCGTGAGCTCTATGCCAGTTTCAAAGGAGGCGGATACCCGACCTGTGCTGGGACCCACCTCCCCGAGGCGGGAAGGGGATTAGTGCCAATTAACTGCCTGTTAGCAGGTAGTTAACAGGCAGTTTTTAGCCTAATCCCTATTTTATCCCTGAAGTGTGGGATTCCCGACGGCTCCAAACCACGCCAAGTTAGCGAGGCGGGCCGTCAGGTTGAAGGGCTTGGAGGGTTCGAGATGTCCGGTGTTCAGGTGAGTGATGGGTGCATGAGTGCAGAGGTAAGTGTGTTTGGTGTGTGTAAAGTGTTTAAAGAAGTTTTACTTACCTTTCCTTACCTTTACAGCCTTCCTTCCTTCAGGTCTCGGGAGTCCTTCATCTTATCGGCACAGAAAGCAGAATGGCCGCGCGCTGTCAAATCTGCAGCATTCAGCTTTCTGTTCTGGAGAGATCTCTAAATCAGCCTGAGAGGAAGGAATTAACTTGGAGTACAGATTGTCAGTGTTTGGCAGCTTCAAAGAGCTGTCAAACGCTGATATTTCATCTGTCAAAGCTCTTGACAGATTAAATGTCAATCTGTGACGTCACCTGTTGCCGGGTGGCCCTTAATTGGCCTGCTGAGCCCGCTGGGCGGGCTCAACAAGGTCAATCAAGTGAAAATCGCATGGGTTGGCCACAACTCAATGGAGGAGTGACTACAACCCCAGAAGTTGTAGTCCCGCCTCCTACACGCCTCCAGTATTAAAATCCAGCCCATGATGTTTTCGTAAGTTAACGGTGGAGCGGTGCATCTCGGAGAACAACTTTTGGATTTTCGCGTTTAACTGTACCATTTGCGCATAAATAATGACTAACGCTATTAGCCCTGCCATTATTTTGCCAGCAAATTATGGCCCCAAATTTTATTTATTTACAAAAATCAGGTAAATTTATAAAATACAACAAGGTAAGGAGTTTCACATGAAGCACATGAGCCACATGCGCATAATTCCTTCTGGTCTGAATATTCTCTAGAATCCAACAAGAATTAATGATTTAGTAGACAGATTCTGTTTTTATGCCATTAAATTTTGAAGAACTAAAGCAGATTAGTCTTAAAGATATGCAAAAGTACAACACTTCATAGCTTTAGGGCAGTTCACAGCCACATTCATGTACACCATTACCAAGTTTTAATATGCAACCACATGTGAAAATTACATTTGAATCTGATGTTATGCAATGAAGAAATTCATATAAACACTTCTTAATTCTAAATTGAACGTCTGGGACCAATTTACAGAGCCCCATTCCATTAACATTCACAAAACACAGAACCTGTCATTTGCACTTAGGGAGTTAACATAATTAACAAACCAATTTCCCTAGAACTAAAGTGAGCAACTTACATTAAAGTAAACACAGTAACCTGCTTTTAACCCATGGTTGGACAAATGCTGCTTTTTAAATATACATTACAAATTTAACTGGAACAACTTGTGACACTTGGTAAAGAACATTTTTTTAAAAACTTTGGTTGTTCCTAAGCTTGACTGACATGCTGGGATAACAGTGAGACCCTGAAAGGTAGCTTTTAGTTCTTTTATACTTTAAATTTTGCTGCAATATGGTGGCACATCTGTTCGTGAAATTTGACGGGTGGTTTCATGATCTGCCTCTCCCAACTGGATGAGGCTCTTGCAAAACTTCTCCAGAGCTGAGATTCTGTTCGCTGAATGCAGATTGTGGTGGCTGAGCATTTGCATTGTTTGCAAATTTTCAGGCTGTGTCAGTTAGCTAAACTGCTAGAATATTTTTCTTTAGCGTCTAATCGTTTCAGTTCAGTCATTTTACAAAATTACTTCAGGAAAAGCTGCAGGACAAATTTCAAAAACTTTATTCAAGTTAAATTTATATTGAGTGCTTTATCCTAAACGGAGAGGCAGTATTTGTATGTGTGAGAGAGACGGGAAGAGAAAAAGCAAAACAAGACAAGGGGCTCAAAATTGTCCAAAATCCCTGCGGACTCCCATGGCGACAGGAGCTTGGCGGAGTAGCAGTAAACGCCACTGAGTCCAGTAAACAGCAGGTTGCAGCCCTATACCAGAGTTTCCCGTGGTCTTGTTTGGGGGCTGAGCCTCCACCCACCCCCAAAATGACCACTAATGCAGTGATGTGCCTGTGCCACAATCTCTGTTCCCTAGCCATCGATTCCACCTCATTCCCCAGACACTGTCTCAGGGTGAAGCCAACTTTCCGCAAACTTAATGTCCTATTGAACCCCAACCTTCCAACCACATATCCAGCACATTACAAAGACCACCTACCTCCACCTCCGTAACATCGTCCGTCCCTGCATCGTCTCAGCTCATCTGCTGCTAAAACCCTCATCCATGTCCTTATTACCTCCAGCCTTGTCTATTCTGGACAGCCTCTCATTCTCCACCCTGCATAAACTTCAGCTCATCCAAAACTCTGCTGCCGTATCCTAACACGCACCAATCCCTGGTCACCGATCACCCTGTGCTTACTGACCTACATTGGCCTCCGATTCCCCAATGTCTCCAATTTAAAATTTTCATCCTTGTTTTCAAAGCCTGTCATATCCTCACCCCTCTCTATCTCTGTAACCTCCTCAAGCCCTACAACCCACTGAGAACTATACATTCCTCCAACTCTGGCCTCTTACACCTCCCCACTCCCTTCGCCCCACTGTTGGCGTGCCTTCAGCCATTGAGGCCTCACACTCTGTTTCCTTCAAAGAGGTTTTGTTTGCTTAAAAATTAAACATTGTCTCTCTCTGTCTGTGTATCTCTATCTTTTCTTCCCCCTCCCACCTACCTTGGTCTTTCTGATTCATACATGCTCGCAATTGTCAAAAAACACAGGTGTTTGAACTAACATTACCCTGAAGAAAAAAAGTCTCTCTTTCCCCTTTTTCATTCATTTTCTCTTTCATCAAGTCTCTCTCTCAACGTCACATTCTCTTCCTCTGCTTAATACAGTTTCTGAAGTTAATAGAGCACAAAACAAAGGCTACAAACATGTATGCAATCTGTACAGTGCTGTTTTTCACACTCTCCTACACATGCGCGCACACACACACACACACACACACACACATATATATATAATACTAGCTGGGGGGAGCCTGGCTTTGCCAGGGCTGTTTTGGGCCGGGCGGTTTAAATCGAGTGCGAGGCTTTGGGGCCCTGTCTGTCTGTCTGTCCCTCTGTGAATCTGCTGCCGGGCAACATTTTAAATCGAGTCCCAGGCTTTCAGGCCCTGTCTCTCTCTCCCTGTGTGAATCTGCTGCCGGGCAACATTTCTACCTTTTAATACCTTGAAAGATGAAAGTGAAAGTACTTATAAAACATTTTTGGTAAATCTTATGTTATTTTTAAAAGAGATACTAACTTTTTCAAAGCTGGATGATCAAAGTAGTTTGAGCTGGAAGCTGAAGTAATGGCAGTGAAACAATGGCTGCCAGATCCCTGAGATGAAAACGATTAGTCCCGCCCACACACACACACACCGATTGGCCAACCATCAGGGGACCGTACTGTAGGATTGGTCAATCATGACGCACAGGATACAGGATGGTCGAACCTTGACGTCAGTCAATCAATGCTAGCAGATAATAAGTTTAATTTTGAAGGTTTTTTGCATAAGGCGCGAACAATTTTTGTCCGACCGAAAGGTAAATATGCTTACGAGCGTCCCGGAAGCGTAAGCTTTCTTCAGAGGTAACGCGCACGTAGGTACGCTGTATAACTTTCGAGCGCATAGCCGGACAGACGCACACCCGAGGACAGACAGAAGGACAGACAGACAGAAAGAACGATCCGTTTATATATATAAGATAGACTAGCTGGAGTGCCCGGCGGTGCCGAGGCTTTTTCGAGGGCAGTTGTTGTTGGAAGAGAGAGAGTGACTGGGGGGAAGAGAGAGAGAGAGCGACCGGGGGGGGAAGAGAGAGAGAGAGCGACCGGGGGGGGAAAGAGAGAGAGAGAGCAACCGGGGGGGAAGAGAGAGAGAGCGACTGGGGGGGAAGAGAGAGAGAGAGCGACTGGGGGGGAAGAGAGAGAGCGACTGGGGGGAAGAGAGAGAGCGACTGGGGGGAAAGAGAGAGAGCGACTGGGGGAAGAGAGAGAGCGACTGGGGGGAAGAGAGAGAGCGACTGGGGGGGAAGAGAGAGAGCGACTGGGGGGGAAGAGAGAGAGCGACTGGGGGGGAAGAGAGAGAGCGACTGGGGGGGAAGAGAGAGAGCGACGGGGGGGAAGAGAGAGAGCGACGGGGGGGAAGAGAGAGAGTGACTGGGGGGGAAGAGAGAGCGCGACTGGGGGGGGAAGTGAAAGAGCGACTGGGGGGGAAGAGAGAGAGCGACTGGGGGGGGGAAGAGAGAGAGCGACTGGGGGGGAAGAGAGAGAGCAACTGGAGAGGAAGAGAGAGAGTGACTGGGGGGGAAGAGAGAGCGACTGGGGGGAAGAGAGAGAGCGACTGGGGGGAAGAGAGAGAGAGCGACTGGGGGGAAGAGAGAGAGCGACTGGGGGAAGAGAGAGAGCGACTGGGGGGAAGAGAGAGAGCGACTGGGGGGGAAGAGAGAGAGCGACTGGGAGGGAAGAGAGAGAGCGACTGGGAGGGAAGAGAGAGAGCGACTGGGAGGGAAGAGAGAGAGCGACTGGGGGGGAAGAGAGAGAGCGACTGGGGGGGAAGAGAGAGAGCGACTGGGGGGGGAAGAGAGAGAGCGACTGGGGGGGCAGAGAGAGAGCGACTGGGGGGGAAGAGAGAGCGCGACTGGGGGGGTGAAGAGAGAGCGCGACTGGGGGGGTGAAGAGAGAGCGACTGGGGGGAAGAGAGAGAACGACTGGGGGGAAGAGAGAGAGCGACTGCGGGGAAGAGAGAGAGCGACTGGGGGGAAGAGAGAGAGCGACTGGGGGGAAGAGAGAGAGCGACTGGGGGGGAAGAGAGAGAGCGACTGGGGGGGAAGAGAGAGAGCGACTGGGGGGGAAGAGAGAGAGCGACTGGGGGGGAAGAGAGAGAGCGACTGGGGGGAAGAGAGAGAGCGCGACTGGGGGGGTGAAGAGAGAGCGCGACTGGGGGGGTGAAGAGAGAGCGACTGGGGGGAAGAGAGAGTGCGACTGGGGGGAAGAGAGAGAGAGCGACTGGGGGGAAGAGAGAAAGCGACTGGGGGAAGAGAGAGAGCGACTGGGCGGGAAGAGAGAGAGAGCGACTGTGGGGGAAGAGAAAGAGCGACTGGGGGGGGAAGAGAGAGAGCGACTGGGGGGGAAGAGAGAGAGCGACTGGGGGGGAAGAGAGAGAGCGACTGGGGGGGGAAGAGAGAGAGCGACTGGGGGGGAAGAGAGAGAGCGACTGGGGGGGGAAGAGAGAGAGCGACTGGGGGGGAAGAGAGAGAGCGACTGGGGGGGAATAGAGAGAGCGACTGGGGGGGAAGAGAGAGAGCGACTGGGGGGAAGAAAGAGAGCGACTGAGGGGGGAAGTGAGAGAGCGACTGGGGGGGAAGAGAGAGCGCGACTGGGGGGGGAATAGAGAGAGCGACTGGGGGGAAGAGAGAGAGCGACTGGGGGGGGAAGAGAGAGAGCGACTGGGGGGGAAGAGAGAGAGCGAC